>NW_004949105.1:5139868-5179429 GCF_000317375.1 Microtus ochrogaster | reverse complement strand
CTAGCTCTGTAGACCAGGCTGGTCTCGAACTCACAGAGATCCGCCTGTCTCTGCCTCCCGAGTGCTGGGATTAAAGGCGTGCGCCACCATCGCCCGGCTCTTATCAGAGATTCTTAAAACATCATTACTTTATCTAAGAGCAGTAGGTTCCTGGTGATACCAGGACTTGACAGTTTGGGGACGGTGATTGAGGGTTGGGTGAAGATGGGGCTGTGTTTGCTTGCCGCAAACCAGGTGAGTGCTCTCCTCCAGGCCGTAGCTCCAGCCTAAACAGAAATATTTTAAAGACAGCACATTCATCACCATGACAACCATAACAGGGTCCTATAAGCAGAATGACTTAGAGTAACGGGATTTATTCCCTTGAAATTTGGAGGTAATGAATGCAAAGCCAGGACCCAGGTCA
The DNA here is from genome assembly GCF_000317375.1 of Microtus ochrogaster. Taxonomy (NCBI): domain Eukaryota; kingdom Metazoa; phylum Chordata; class Mammalia; order Rodentia; family Cricetidae; genus Microtus; species Microtus ochrogaster. The sequence continues at coordinate 5,179,023 of NW_004949105.1, read as the reverse complement.
GGCTGGATCCTTTGGAAGTGCCAGAAGAAACTCTATGCTGTGGCTCCGGTAGTTACCTCTGTTGTCACCGCCCGTGACCTCCCTCCTCTGTTGGCTCCAGGTGACCGTTCTTTACTTTGAGATGGACACTGTCATTGTCCTGGATGATCCTGGATGACCTCACCTGAGGTCCTAATGGTGGCTCTAATTTATATCCACAAAGTTCCATTTCTAGTTAAGGTCATATTCTGAGGTCCCAGTAGGTCTGAGTGGGGAATGGGATTGTGACCGACTGTGTGCTGTGACTGTCTATTTGTGTGACATAGGCCTTGACCTAAGATAGTTAGCAATTTATACTTTTCCCACTCACAGGACTGGCAACCTGTGATTTTTTTCTTAATTTTGAGCACGGGGTCTGTTAACTGATCACGCTCCCGTGGCGTATGACGAATAGCACTATTTCTCCTAGCCTGTTTCTTGTTTACGTTGAAATGTGGTCTCAATACTCATCAAGGGCCATGTGTTGAAGCAGATAGGAGACAGGCCCTCTCAGGAATGCTGGCAGCTCTCCCTTTCAGATGGAGAAGTTCTGGAACATTCCTCCAGGCAGGTTACTGGAGATGGTTACTGTTAGTGTAAAATAGTCTGTTTTTTTTTCTAATGTGTTTTAAAATATTTTTTTCTTTTAGAATGAATTCTGGAACAAATACAAAGGTAAGATATTTCTATTTTAATCATGAGAGAGACTCCTCAACATTTAAATGAAGAGAAAGGATTAGCTTTGGAAAACATTTTAAATTACATTCTGGTTCAAATCTTATTTATCTACACTTTTCCCTTCTATATTTCCACGATACTTTTAAAACGTATTTTATAGTAAATTTATATGGATTCCAGTTTATTATTTATTAAAATACACATCTTTCTGGGGATCTTGTTGCCCTCAGTGTCCTGTCCACAAACTCCCAGGTTCAAGCTACCCTCATTACCAACCTCTTGAGGAACTTGGACTGTAGGTGTTTTCTGCCATGTCTGGCTCAGATACAGATTTAAGTCCATTCTTCCTTGTATCTGAGGATGCCAAATTCCATGATATTTTTAACAAGTTTAGCAAGCTGAAGCAAACGGTGGAGCTTGAAATACTGGACTTTCCAAAAGGTGGCCACCCTGACGACTGTTCATAGCATCAGAGATGATACTGATCATGGCTACCTGGAAGTTATTTCAAAATGCCTATTAGACACTCCTCCTCTGAGTAAGTGACAAACCAAGAGAGGTGGAGCCTGTGCCAGAGCTGGATCATCCCCTGGTTCTCATTCCACACCCAGTGGCCTTGGGGGAAAGAGTTCCCTCCTTCTCTGACCAGCACCCAGTCCAGAAACAAGTGCCACATTGTCCCCTGTCCTTCTCCTTTGCAGAGGAGGTAAAGCCCCTCTTCCTGGCCACAAACACATTGTAATACATCCCAGAGAAACCAGAAACCTGGCCAACGTTGCAAGGCACAGGGGTATCACACATACATAGTCACCAACGTGGGAACTAAACAAAATCTGATTATGATGAATTTATTCTCAAAGAGAAGCAAGCTCAAGCTATCGGCAAAGTGGCTGCAGGTACCACACAGTGTCAGTGGTGGCCACGATGAAACGACTTCAGCCTTGGTTTCCAAATCCTCTCACTGCAGATGGTGACCAGTGCGAAACCAAGCCTTGCCAGAATCAAGGCCAGTGTCGCGACGGCCTCGGCGAGTACACATGCACCTGCATGGAGGGATACGAAGGCAAAAACTGTGAATTCTGTAAGTCCCTCTCTTGATGGAGCTTTGGGTCATACCACAACCAGGGAAGAGGGAGACACGACACCTAGGTCGTTGGTCACTCTCCGACACATCGAACCACTGGATGTGTCTGTCTGTCCTCTAGCTGCTCGGCGGGGTGTGACGTGGGAGACATGGTTTCCCTGTGGGGCATCGTGAGGCAGGTGAGAACCGGGTAGACCGTGCCCACGGCTCCTCCTGCTTCTGCTCTGGCACTGCTTTTTTTTAAAAATTTATTTATTTATTAAGGATTTCTGCCTCCTCCCCGCCACCACCTCCCATTTCCCTCCCCCTCCCCCAATCAAGTCCCTCTCCCTCATCAGCTTGAAGAGTAATCAGGGTTCCCTGACCTGTGGGAAGTCAAAGGACCACCCACCTCCATCCAGGTTTAGTAAGTTGAGCATCCAAACTGCCTAGGCTCCCTCAAAGCCAGTACGTGCAGTAGGATCAAAAACCCATTGTCTGGCACCGCCTTTGTTCACACCTGTCAACACAAGCATCAACAAGGAACAGTCTAGGCTACCCAGTTTCAGATATGTGGTGCCCTTAGCTGATTCCACAGGGAGCCTCACTGAGCTATTCGTACCATGGTTACTCCATTTTTAAATAGTCATTGGGTTTCTCTCAGCCCGGTTCTCCCTAACAAGTAAGACCTGCATTTCCTTTACCTCTTTATCTTCTTATCTTTTATTTATTTATTTGTTTATTTATTTATTTATTTGCTGCGGTCTCACTTTTTAACCAAGGCTGGACTAGAACTTATATAACTTATATATAGCCCACTCCAGATTTGAACTCCTAGCAAATCTCCTGCCTCAACCTCCTAAGTGGGATTACAGGTGTATGTCACCATGTCCAGGGTTAAATTACTTTCCTTATAGAATGAGATCTTTATCCGGACGCCCTCAGGACTCTCCCCAGTGGAGCTGCTGGTTATGATTATGAACCCTTCCACAGAAGCTCATCCAGTGCCTGTACACAATAGACGAACATATCTAATGAGGGCACAATCCAGGAGCTAAAATTCCATCAAGGTAGATTTTACTCCATAATTGTTTTCTCACCAAACCCAAGCAGAGGGCTGTAAAGCAAATTGCTACAGACGTGGTTATTAGCGTGAGCTGGATCAGCTAGCACTCTGGAAGCAGGTGGGTACCTCTGGTCTAAGACGCGGTGGATGGAGGAATACAGGCTCAGTCAGCCCTAAGGTGCAATGGCAGGTCAGAAGTTACCAAGGGAGTTTAGCAGGCGCTATGCCGCAATTTCATGTAGCCTAAAGTTCCTTTGCTTTCGTGATTTCCTAGCGTGTAGATGGAGCGGTGGGACTTAAATGGCACCCCCACCCCTCCGCTTCCATCTTCTCTGGAGCTGACTCCTGGCTTTCTGCCACACACTTCCCATAGATAATTATTCCTTCCAGGTCTCACGGGAACCCAGATCCCAAACCATGACATGCCCACAGCACGGTGCCCAGTGCATCACTGGGAGCAGGGTAGTGCTCAAATACTGAGTGAGGGAAGAAAGAGGTTCAGGTAGGATGCAATTCTTCGCCCATGCCAAGGGCAGCACCCTGGATGAGCAGGATGTGCACAGCCCTCAACAGAGAACATACATCTGCCCTCCCTCACAAAGCTTCTCATTGGAGAGCCCTGTGAGAATGCCAGGTGTCCCTCCCCTGGCCTGTGCGGATGCTGGGTGTTCCCCTCATAACCTTTGCATATGACAAATGTCCCTCTCGTTGTCTGTAAGGATGCCAGGTGTTTCTCCTGTAACCTGTGCTTGTGTCAAATGTCCCTTTCAAGGTCTGGGGAGGCAGCAGCAGGAAGAAAGGCTTACATGTGGCTGGCATCTTGTTCGGCTGCCTGTCGTGTTATCATGGAAACCACCCTGGTGTGGTCCTTTGCATACCATGGCCTAGGCATGGCTGAGGCTGGGCAGACAGAGCTGGCATGTCTGAATTCATCACATGTCTATGGGAAAGGCTCATCTGTCCTCTGTTTTGCAGTTGTTCGGAAACTCTGCAGCCTAGACAACGGAGACTGTGACCAGTTCTGCAGCGAAGAGCAGAACACGGTGGTGTGCTCCTGCGCCAGCGGTTACTTCCTGGGTGATGACGGCAAGTCCTGCATCTCCACAGGTAGGAGTCATCAGGCTGTGGAGACGGTGTGACATTGCTGAGGGCATGTTCTGGTGGCATCTGCAGAGCAGTGATGACAGGAGATGGAGAGTAAGAGACGGGGCTCTGGACAGATCAGCCATAAAAGCATCAGGTTTGAGAGGAGATGCATTAGACCTAAGGACAAGTGGCTGCTTCACCTCCGCACCTGAAGGGGCTAACACTGCTGCCTCATTGCTGGCAAAGGAGGTGATCCCAGGCATCACTGAGTTGGGCATACCCACAGCTCTGGCTGTGACTTCTGTGCAGGGTAGTCCATGCTCCTCTGGCCTGGGGGCCTGGAAAGCACAGCTATCACAATATCCCAGGGGCAGAACCTGCCTAGGTCAAGAAGGAGGCCTGGGCAGGTAGCGGAGCCTGCACTGGTATCATTTTTGAGGCCCCACGCTGATTGGGTTTGCTTTTTTTCTGGTGAGAGCTGGGTGTGCTGGGTCGTATGAGCAACAGAGCCACTATTAACAAGGCTCTCAGAGAGCGGTGAGTGCCATGAGGGCCGAGGAACACGAAGGCCACGGGAACGAGAAGGGCCCAACTGGTGTTCTTGGTTACAAGGGTCTCCTGAAGAAACAGAGACACTGCAGGGTATATAAGCTTCTGGGCAGCAAGGACAATCAGCCTCTGATGGACTGACCACCTAGTGACTCTTCAGAAGTTCTTTTTTATTGATACACAAAAGGCCCTTTAGCGAGTCAATTCCCGCATACCAAAATCTCTTATCTGAACTAGGAGTCATCTTAAGGAACTATTACCTAAGCAAACACAATCATGCTAAAAATGCCAGGTTTGCCAGGAACATCTTATGACTGAGGTTATGCCAAGGCTCTGATATTCCCAAGACAGAGCAACCTCATAAAAACTCAGATGACAATCATTGATTATTTACAAGAGATTATTTCAAGGCCTAAGTGGTCATCACTCCAGAGTAAATGCCCAGGCGCAACGGCTCTTTTAATATTCCACTACACTCATCTAGGCCATACAGACATAAGATGAGCTCTCTGAAAAGTCAGAGTTGGTCCACAAATGGTCCCTAACTTTCGCCATGGCATCCCCCGGGGTGGGTTTGAAGTGCAGGGTCTCAGCCCTGCATACAGCCTGGATGATCAAGCTCAGATGAGAAGAGATAGGGCTCAGGATGCTGAGTCATTTCTCCCTCTTTCCCCACTCATCTGCTCCTCACCAAAACAAAACAAACAAACAAAAAAAAAACAAAAACGATTTGGGACTGGTGAGAGATGGCTCAGTGGTCAAGAGCACTGGCTGCTTTTCCAGAGGACCCCAGTTCAAGTCCCAGCACCCACATGGCAGCTCACAACTGTCTGCAACCCCGGTTTCAGGGGATCTGACACCTTTACACCAATGCACATAAAAAAGTTAAATGAATTATTTTTTAAAGCTATTTTTTTCAGAAATTAAATAATCAGAGAAGAGTGGCTCCAAATACATGCTTCAAGGATGAATTCAATTGCATAACATGAAATCTCTCAACAACCTAAACACAAGGACTTTATTCCCACTGACATATTTTTAAGTTTAAATTAGTTCAGAAAATTTTAACTAGAACTATTTCTTGATATGTGTATAAATTATTTTAACTCCAGGGATAATTGCAAATCAATTTGAAATAGGACTTAATATCTGAAAACGTAACAAAAGGCTGAGGTGTGACTCAGTAGTAGAGAACTCACCCAGCATGGGTCCAGAGGTTGCAACTGCATATCTCAGCCCAGAGATAGTAAATTGCAGGACAATGGATGCCATGTCCCCAGCAACAGAGTCCCCAATCCTTCTCACTGGCTAAGGACACAACCATATTTCATGGGAAACAGGAGTAAAGGCTACACTGTAACATGACCTTAACCCATCACTGGCACAGACCAGCCACTAGGCTCAACCTCAGTCTACAGTATCCCTTTCTCACCATTGGATTTTGCTACTTTTCTTGCAAAACTTAACGGCTCTTAGCTCTGCTTTGTGTTTCTGGCTCTCGCTTTAAACTTGGTTAAAAGCAGACAGCAATAACCATGCCACAGCCTGAATGCTGGGCTGCCAAGAAATTTCTTCCACCAATTTAGTTTGCCTGTCATCTTTATAACATGGCTCCCACAGTCTGAGGGCATGAGCAAAATTAAACAAGTTTTTATAGTCAATGGCCTCCAGTCCAGTTCCCAAAAGAGTTCCTGTTCCTTTCCAAGCTTCATAGTCTTTGCTATCCACAATCCCATCAGCATTCTTGTCTTCCGAGCTCCCACTGGGAACACCCATTTAGCTCTGCCAACAGAAGTCTAAGTTTTCTCTGGCTCTCATCTCTAAATGCTTTCAAATTCTTCTTCTACAAACTGGCTCCAAGCCTTTCGAACCATATTGACCAAGTAGCCATAGCAACAACCCCACTCTTGGTACCAAATTTTTGTATTAGCCAGAATTTCAGGGATGTGACAAAGCACCTGACCATTAAAGGATACGGGATTTGCTCAGCTCAGCTTTCAGAGACTTGAGCCCATCGTGTTGTGGGAAGCACAGCTGAGCTGAGGCTCATCTGGTGGCTGCCAGTAATGGAGAGAGAAAATGTCTGTGCCAACAAGTTTTGTCCTTTTCTCTATTTTATTTTGTTTGGGTCCCCAGAGTATGTGATAGTGCTGCCTACATTCTCCCGTCTTAGTTAATCTTCCCGGAAACGTTTTTATAGTTATGCCAAGAGCTGTGTTTTGTTTTTCTTTGAGACAGGATTTCTCTGTGTAGCCCTGGCTGTCATGGAACTTACGCTGTAGACCAGACTGGTTTCAAACTCAGAGATCTGCCTGCCTCTGCCTCCTAAGTGCTGGGATTAAAGGTGTGCGCCACCACTCTGCAAGCTGTGTTTTACTAGTATCTCACTTGACTCTCAGTCAGGTTTAACCATCACCCCCTGGGCTTCCAGGGAGCCTCAGTAGGCCTGTGGAGCTTCTGGCTTTGCTGAGGCCTCCTCTGTTCTCCCTATTCTTTCAGTGCCCTTCCCCTGTGGGAAAACCACCGTAGGACGTAGGAAGCGGTCCTTGGACCAGAGCACCAACCACAGTGAGCCTTTCCATGAAGACCTCCTGGACTTAGAATTGCTGTCACCTACGGAGAATCCTTCCAACATGCTCGACCTCAACCAGACACAACCGGAAAAGGACAGCTCAAGCGTTATTCGGATTGTGGGTGGCCGAGCATGCAAAGACGGGGAGTGTCCCTGGCAGGTAACTGGGCCAAGATAGAACTGGTGGCCTGTAGAACAGGCTGGTGGGACGATCCACTGAGGCTCAGCAACTCAGACTGCAAGGGTCCTTCCTGGTGGTCATCATGCCTCTTCTAGAGTGAGAGTATTTTTTAAACAAAAACATTTAAATACTAAGAGGTATAAAATACCTTTAAAAAAAAGACACATTTATTTATGTTCAAAATGTTTGTTTTCAACCGCTCTTTGGTTATTGACGTGGTCCAGGGCTGCCAGACTTAAGAAAAAAAATCCCAAGCCCCCCAGCAAGACTTGAGTCTCCCACAACTAACGCTCCCTGATGTAAAACTGAACATGGAAGGAAAGTGCTCACCCACTTTCTGACCCCAGCTTTGCAGGGTTTTCTGAATCTCCTCCATCATCCCCACTAGCACTTGAGGTTTCCAGCTTCCCGAACCTAAATACCTATCCAAAAAGAAAGGGGGGTGGAGAACCCTAGGCAGTGGTTCTCAAGCTGGGGGTCACGACCCCTTGGGATTGCATATCAGATATCCAGATATCCTGCATATCCGATGTTTACATGATGCTTTGTAACAGTAGCAAAGTTACAGTTATGAAGTATTAATGAAATGATTTTTATGGTGGGGGGGTCCCCATAAAAGGATTAAGGGACTGCATTAAAGGATTGAAGCATTAGGAAGGTTGAGAACCACTTTCCAGTAGTCACCAGCAATCCCCGGAGATCACCTAAAAACCCTCCCCCTACAGGGCCCTGGGCAGGCCTGACTGCCCAGAGGCAGGAGAAGCAGCCCCAGCCTCATTGCACACATGTACCAAGAACTGGCTGGGCCCAGGGAGGCTGCTGACTTCCTCTCCCTTGCCACTCAAGCAAGGTTTGAGTTTATATAACTATCCAGAATAAACAGGGACTGGGAGAATGGCTCAATGGTTAGGTGGGTACTGCTTTTCCAGAGAACCAGAGTTCAATTCCTGGCACCTGTATCAGGCAGCTCCCAAGTCCAGGAGATCTGCCACCTTTGACCTCCACAGTGACCCCCACTCATAAACATACACATAAACATAATTTTAAAAAACAAATATGTCTTTAAAATAAGAAAGAGAAAATAAACTTGGTAAAGGGAAAGTTGTCTTTTTAGCTATGAACAACATCAAGAATTCTTTCAGGACTTAATACTTCCATGTACTTTTTTTGTTTGTTTGTTTGTTTTAGATAGGGTCTCACTATGTGGGCCTGGCTAGTCTGGAACTCACTATGTAGATCAGTCTGGTTTCAAACTCTTTTTTTTTTTTTTTTTTTTCGAGACAGGGTTTCTCTGTGGTTTTGGAGCCTGTCCTGGAACTAGCTCTTGTAGACCAGGCTGGTCTCGAACTCACAGAGATCCGCCTGCCTCTGCCTCCCAAGTGCTGGGATTAAAGGTGTGCGCCACCACCGCCCGGCTTTGGTTTCAAACTCTTAAGAGATCTGCCTGCCAGCTTCTGTCTCCCTATTCCCAAGATTAAAGCAGCCTTGACTTTTTGAATGTGGCCTCCATGAGAGCAGTGGTTCTCAACCTTCCTAATGCCGCAACCCTTAACACAGTTCCTCATGCTGCTGTGACCTCCAACCATAAAATTATTTTGTGGCTACTTCGTAACTGTAATTTTGCTACTGTTACAAATTGCAATGTAAACATGTGGCATGCAATCCCAAGGGGGTCGTGACCTGCAGGTTGAGAACCAGCATGTGAGAGGGTAGGGAATTCCCTAGAGAAAGTCAAGCCAGTCCATGCTTGGTGCCCAGCACTTCAGACCCAGTGCTCTGGGATGGGCACGGTTCCCCTCATGCCGTCAATGTTTGCTTACCTCAGATCACTGCTCAGTGGCATCTGTCACTGAATGTCACATTCAAGAGCAGCCACATGTACCCAGAGTCAATCATCCCAGAAAGTGACATTTCACAAGCAGGAAGGCAGGTCTGAAGGCGGGATGACTCTGGATGATTCTGACTCTGGGAAGTGAGGTGTTTTCGCAAAGCCAGGCTGGTCTAGGTCATGAGACACGGCCACGTAAACCCAAAGGCTCTACTATGGTGAAAAGCTTTTCTGTGCATAGGGAGAAAATGCTAGGACTGGTTTGGACAAGATGAAAGAGGAGGCCCTGTTAGAGGGACCTTGTCATGGGTGGGAAGGAGACAGGCAAAGGCATCCTGCAGGGCTAGCACTTGGCCCAGGGCTGGAGCCTCAGCAATGTCTGAGGACCATCAGTCGATCAGTCCATCTTTAAAGCAGACCAAAGCTAAAGTGTGGAAATAAAGCTGGGTGTCTCCAGGAGCCAGTCACAATGTGGGCACTGGAGAACATTCAGAGTGCCAGGCAGGAAGGGCTGGGTCACTTGCATGGATGCTTCATGAGGTGCAGGGCCAGAAAGAGTTGTAGGGCTGGCTAGTGGGGTAGCGAGCAGTGCCTTGCTGTGGGGTAGAATACATGGTTCCCTGCCAGGCTCTAGCACTAAAAGAAAGGCAGGAAGCAGACAGGCAGAAGGGGCTGGATCTTGGGGTAGTCCAGCAGACATGGAGAGCTGTGGTCAAGTGTAAGGATCCTAGAAAAGGTTCCTTGAGACCCTGCAGAGAGCCCACACGGCCTAGTCAGCTTGGCACGGCCCTCGTGCAGACCGTAGGTGGTTTGCAGACACTCTGTTCTGGTCGCAGGCTCTGCTCATCAACGATGACAATGAGGGCTTCTGTGGGGGCACCATCTTGAATGAGTTCTACATCCTCACGGCGGCCCACTGTCTGCACCAAGCCAAGCGATTCAGGGTGAGGGTAGGTAAGTGACGCTCCAGCCCTGGGGACGCCACCATCTCAAGCCCTGGGGATATGATTGCTGCTCTCCCCCTAGAACTACACAAGGGCTCTATGAGCAACACCTGCTCAAATGCAGATGATCTACTTGGAGATAGTCAAAGAGGAGAAGGGGGTGGTCATCTCCAGACTTTCGGGGCCGGGCCATTCCTCAAAGAGACTTCCCACCTTCCCTCTTCAGTACTTTAATGGTGTTCCTCTCAGCACCCTTCCCTCAAAAACCTTCCCAGCCTGCCTCTCTCCACAACACTCCCAGAGTCTCTTACTTCCATTTATGCCTCAACATTACTTCATTTTGGTGTTTCTATGAGGCCCATGAGCTAGGCAGTGAAAAATCCTGCACAAGCCCCAAATGCGGTTTTGAAAATGTCTGGCATCCCTCCGCTACAGATTTAACAAGCAGAGATGGGCAAGGTTATTCCAGTGTCTCATTTCCAAAGCCCTGACTTCCCAGGTGTTTAGAAATAAATAAACCTCCTCAGCTGCAAGCGAGATGTTACTACAGTCTCCTTTCACAGCCAGCGGCACTGCGCCTTCAGCTCATCTCAGGTCAGATGGCTTGGGCCTGGGTGCATAGCCCAGGCCTGGAAGAGGAGGGAGACCCTTGGCCCTGAGCTGATTGACAGACCCAGCTTGCCAGAAGTACTCAAGTGTGAGGAATTGGAAAGCATAAGAGCCCTAAACATTCACACAAAAATGTGATTAGTGGTTAGCTGTATTTACCACTCTCGCACAGGGCCTGGGTTCAGTTCCCAGAGCCCATGTGGTGGCTCACAGCTGTCTGTAACTCCAGGTCCAAGGGGATCTGATACCCTGGTCTCCACAGGCACTAGGCATGTGCACAGTACACACGCATACACACGCAGGCAAATGCTCACAGACATAAAATAAAATAAACCTTTTTTAAAAAGTCTTTAAAAATATGACCAGAAGGGGAAGCCCTGAGAGGAAGGCAGAGCCCTTTGGTCTCTGCAGAGAGCAGGCTCTTCGTGAATCTGTGAGCACTGCCTCGTCCTTCTGAGCGCTAGGACACAGCATATGCTCCTTGACGTGGGTCTGGTTTTTTATTAGGGAAAATTATTTTGTGGGGTGGGGGTGAAGGGTTTATTTGCCTTATACTTCCACATCACTGTTGATCACTGAAGGAAGTCAGGGCAGGAATTCAAACAGGGAAGGAACCTAGAGATGGGAGCTGATGCAGAGGCCATGGAGGGGTGTTGCTTATTGGCTTGCTCCTCACTGCTTGTTCAGCCTGTTTTCTTATAGAATTCAGGACCATCAGCCCAGGGATGGCCCCACCCACAATGGTCTGGACCCTCCCCAATTAATCTCTAATTAAGAAAATGCCCTGCAGGCTTGCCTACAGCCCAATCTTATGGAGGCAATTTTTCAATTGAGGCTCTCTCTTCTGTGATGACTCTAACTTGTGTCAAGGTGACTTAAGACCAGGCAGCTCATTCCCTCCCTCCCTCCCTCCCTTCCTTCCTTCCTTCCTTCCTTCCTTCCTTCCTTCCTTCCTTCCTTCCTTCCTTTTCTTGTGGAGACAGTATCTGGTTATGTAGCACTGGCTGGCCTGGAACTTACTATGTAGATAATGCTGGCCTTGAAGTCACAGAGATCCTCCTCCATCTGCCTCCTTCCCTGCAGGTGTATGCTTCTTTAAAGGTAGCTGATGTGCAAACATCTGGCCCTGAGAGAACTAACTGCCATCTGTGCTCTCTCCCTCCCTCCCTCCCTCCCTCCCTCCCTCCCTCCCTCCCTCCCTCCCTCCCTCCCTCCCTCCCTCTCTCTCCCTCTCCCTCCCTCTCCTCCAGGGGATCGGAACACAGAGAAGGAGGAAGGCAATGAGATGGTGCACGAGGTGGACGTGATAATAAAGCACAACAAGTTCGTGAGGGAGACCTATGACTTCGACATCGCAGTGCTCAAGCTGAAGACTCCCATCACGTTCCGCATGAACGTGGCCCCCGCCTGCCTGCCTCAGAAGGACTGGGCCGAGGCCACACTGATGACACAGAAGTCGGGCATTGTGAGTGGGTTTGGACGCACACATGAGAAGGGCCGCCAGTCAAACATCTTGAAGATGCTGGAGGTGCCCTATGTGGATCGCAACACCTGCAAGCTCTCCAGCAGCTTCACCATCACACAGAACATGTTCTGTGCTGGCTACGATGCCAAACTGGAGGATGCCTGCCAGGGGGACAGCGGCGGCCCCCATGTCACCGAGTACAAAGGCACCCACTTCGTGACTGGCATTGTCAGCTGGGGAGAAGGGTGTGCGAGGAAAGGGAAGTTTGGGATCTACACGAAGGTCACAGCCTTCCTCAGGTGGATCGAGAAGTCCATGAAAGCCAGGGTGGTTCCCACATCTGAGACCCCAACGTCAACAAGCCCTCCCCATTAAAGCAGCTCTCTAGACCTGCTGGGTCACATATGCGTTGTTTAATGTTGCCACCTGAGCAGGAAGCTTCTTAGGGCAGATGCCCCCCTATAGAGGTAGACTCTTCAGGTTCAAGTTTGCTGTTCTTTCAACTTCATGGTATCAGAAACAGACTCTGATTGAGCAAAGATTTCTCTCTTCCTAAGTCAGACTGCGGGACTCTCAGGGAGTCACGGGCTCTAGGGGATTAGGCCACTGCTCACACTTAGATAGATCCATCTCTTCTCACACTTGGATGGAACCTATCCCTGCTCACACTTGGATAAAGCCATCCCTGCTCACACTGCGATGGAGCTGTGTCTTCTCCCCATCATAGTATATGATTCTGATTTTGAGTGGTCAAACTGACCCGCTCAATTGACTGTGCTTAACTTCCTTGAGAATAAATGCGCACACACATGCATGTGCACACACGCATGCAAGCACACACATACAGTGGGACAGACTTCAGCTCCCCAGTAGATGCTTTAGGTCAGGGGGCTCAGACTCTGATTCGCCCTTGCATGGCCAGAGAACTCTCACTCTCTCTGGGAACTAGGCTGCATAGAATTGAAAGGAGAGAATCCCCGGAAGATAGGCTAAGATCTTTGTCTAAAGATAAAGGGACCTTTGACCCAGATCTGAGTCAAGCACCAACCCTATGCTGGGCTTCCTGTGAATGTGTACAGGAGTCTTTCTGAACTATGCTGTCTGCTGAGTGTACATGGACTCTGTGCTGAGCTGAGCAGTGAATGTGCGTGCAGTCTCTCTGAGCTGGGCCGTGTGCTAAGTGTGCTCATGTCTTCCTGAATGAGACTCGGGGATAAGTGTGCACAGGAGTCTCCCAAGACGGCTGCCTGGTGAGGGTGTATGGAGTTTCCCGAGCTAAACTTGGGTTGAATGTGCATGGGCTTCTTCCTGAGCAATTGCTAATAGTGATCTGATGCCCAAACACATGAGTCTTAGCCCTGCTCTAGTTAGGAGACTCCAGAGGGGTCTTTGCAAAGCCTAAATCCTGGCCTTACCCCAAACATTAAATTCTAAGTCTCTAGGATGAGCCTCACCCCAGAAGTTTCTGCATCTCTTCCAGACACTGCCACGCCACCAAAGCAGGTGTTCAGTGGCATAACGTGGCTGGACAGGGTCCAGGGCATGTCTCACCCCCCCCCAGTCTTGCATTGCCTCCAAGCCCCAAGTTAAATGTTTGTGGGAACCAAGCCGACTTTCAGTAAATAGACTAACTTTTTTTCCGAGATTTTTCCTATAGTTTGCACTTTGCGTAACTTTCCCAAGCAAAGTTTAAAGGTTCCGGTACAAACCTTCCCCCAGACCAAGAGCTGGATAGAGTCCTTTGTAAACAGATTTTGCAAGGTTAGGGAAAGTCAAGAACAGCACTTGATTTCCTAGAACCATAGTAGCCAAGAGTGAGGCTGGGGTCTGAGAACCGAGCTGAGCTGTGCAGACACCGCTGGATCAGTGACCTACTGTATATCGTGGCCCACTGGCCCGGCATGCAGGTCAGCAGTGGGAAGACCACAGTTTCACTCACCTGGCAGATGGACTTTGTGTTTGTCCCTAAGAACAAGAACTCCCTGGTCTCCAACCACCACTCCAGGATAAAGTCAGCACCCACACAGGTCCCTGTACCAACAGAAAGACAAGTGCAAGAGTGTGTGGGTGTGAGGTCAGCCATGGGGAAGCTGAGCAGACATTAAAAAGGGAGTTTACTCAAGTGTACCTCATGTTACACATAGTTCACCACTAGAACAGCTAAGAGAATCTTCAGTCATTTCAAAGCAAGCAGAAAAGCCAGTACGCAGATCCTGAGTCAGGGGCCAGGAAGGTGAGCCCCAGATTTAGTGAGGTATCTCCCTTTATGGATCTGGGAATCAGGACCTAGGCTTCCTGTGGTACTGGCAGTGTGGGCACAGGCTCCCTGGGGTGTGATGGGGCTCCAGGTTCCCTGTGGTACTGGCAGTGTGGGCACAGGCTCCCTGGGGTGCTGTGGGGACCCAGGTGCCCTATGGTCCTGGCGATGAGAGTGCTGGTTCCCAGAGCAGTGATAGTGGCTTCTAGACTGAGTGCAGAAAAGAGTAGCATCCTCACGTGGTTCTGCTCCAGCAGAACTCTCCTGGACCCAGAAACAAGACCTAGAAAATAACAGGAGAAAATATTTTCCTTCCTGATGGTGGCTTTCACGGAGGCCACACCCCTCAGTGCTGAGGACTGTGAGCCCCAGATGTCTTCCGTGGTTTTTTCCTCTCCTGTATGGAATGGAGAAGCTGATCCTGGGGAAGACATGCTGTTTACCAGCCCTCAGATCAGCACTGGGAGGAACCCGTGCCTAGGGAATGGGTGAGTTGGGAAGTCAGAAATAAAGCTGGGCTCAGCACCCCGGCTCTAGGAAAGTGGATAACATCCTCTGGGAATTGCTCCCCCTGTCTGGACCCCAAATTTATCCAAAGAATTCATTTAAAGTGGTCCTAGGTGGCAGGGGACAGAATAAAGGACAAAGTCCTTCAGAAAAAAAAAATGTGGTACCATCCAGGTGACATTAGTACACATTGACAGAAATAACTCAGCCAAAGATGCTGAACCTGAACCTTTAGAGGTGTTGATGGCAGTGGTTGGTGTCAACCTGACAACTCCTGGAACTAACTAAAACTCAAGTGACTGGTACACTTGGAAGGGAATTTTTTTTTCTTGGCTGAATCATTTTAAGTGGGAAGAACCACACTAAATCTGGATTTTTTTTTTTTGAGGTGGGACGATCCACCTTTAACCTGGGCCACACCTTCTGCTGGCATCCTGTATAAAGGACATGCCTGCTTCCCGTCACTTTGGCTGACAAGTCAATTCCTTCATTGGCATCAAAGCCTGCTTCCTTAGGGTTCCAGTGTGTACTGAAGACCTGATGTCTATCCAGCCTTGTGGGCTGAACAACTCCTGGATTCTCGCACTTTCTATTGGTAGACAGCCATTGTTGGACTAAGAAGGACCCAGCCTGTAAGCTACTCCAACAAACTCCACGTATATGTGGAACCCTGAATAATAATACAGGCTGCTGAGACATGGAGGGTGATTCAGTGACTAGTTAGAGACATCTGATGTCTCAGTTCTCAGATACCCAGATCATCTGAAGGTATGATACGTGTTCAATTCTTGTCAAGAGATTCAGCTAAAGAAAATTCAGTGCCTGTGGCAGAGAAGGGACCACTAGGACCCTGGAAGAGAATTCTGTTCAAATAAACAGACCTGGAGTAAACCCCAGAGCTAGAGAACCCTTGGCCTCTAAGCAGAGGGAAGGGAGGACTGCAGAGCTCACACTGGGGATCAGGAGGGCAGCAAGAGCTGGGTTTTAGCATTCTCACAGTGATTTCTTTCATGGAGACGGACTGTGAGGAAACTCAGATTCCCACATGCCACGCTACTGTCTCTGCTCTTATCCAGGGGATTATGTCCTCAAGGGTCACAGGCTGACATCAGTTCCCAGTGTAACCATGTGAGGTGGGACCTCTGAGAGGCCATTGGGCAGTGTCCTCAGGATGTCAGCTACTGTTCTGTTTCTCCCCTCTACTGCATAGTGAGGCAGCTAGTGACTGTCTGTGAAGCCCTGGCCACGAGACTCTGACCCTAGCTGGCCTCAGGGATGCAAGCAGTGCTCTCCCGCTGCCCACTGCCCACTCTGTGGCTCTTGTTCTCGTAGCCCTGTGGACTGAGCTGGCCAAGAAGGAGTTCATTCACACGTCATGCTCCTAGGGCAGGCCAGTCCTGGAGCCCATAAACTGTCTTTGCCTGATTGATGGAAGCTTTGTCTGGTTCACTATTTTTTTAAATTAAAATGTAATTACACCATTTCCCCCTCTATCTCTTCCCTCTGGTCCTTCCCATGCTCACCCATGGTCTTTCTCAAGTTCATAAGCAACCTCTAACTATTCATTGTTGGCGATGCATGATAGACACACACACTTTGTACATCCTAAGCTGAATCAATACTTTCTGTCTTTTTAAAAATTGAAAGTAAATTTTTTTCATACACTCTATTTTGATCACAGTTTCCCCCCCAACTCCTCCCCACCTTGCCACCCACCCAAATCCACAAGAAACTAAAGCAAATAAACCAAAAAAAAATCCAATAAGATAAAACAAACTTTTTAAAAGCCAAATAAAAAGCACAAGAAAAGCATAGAGACGAGGATGAGGAGACACACACCTGCACACAAGGAAATCCCATAAAAACGCACCATCTGAAACCATGATATATAATTCTTCTAACTTTTAAAAAACAACTTCACAATGTATGTACTACTTAAGCTGCTGCCTACTCTGTTGTCTTCCCTTTCTGCTTTAGTGAACTGTGTTTATAGGTGTCACTGGATTTTGTTCCTGTATCATTCAGAAGATGCAGGCCCCAGCCCCACTCACTGCCCTAACCCATCCGCTCACGATGCTTTCATCCTCCCCTCCCACTCCTTGCGACTCTGGCTCTCAGGTGACACCATGTGCCCTCACCTACGCCTCTCACCTGCCCTGATTACCTGCCCATCTTCATCCCTAGCACTCTCTCCTTCCCTTCTCTGTCAATTCTCTGTGCCCCTCCTTTGCACGACTACACAATCCTTACGGTGGCATCCTTCCTACTCATGGCTATGTCCAGACCCAGGATGGCCCCTTGCGGGGAAAGAAGGCCACCTGCACTGAGCCCCCTCCACTTTCCCCTCCACGTCTACCTCAGTTGGCTAAAGTAAATGCAGGAAAGGACCATAATGAGAGTCATTTCCTACTCTCCAGCAACATCTAGGTCCACCAGTCACCTAATCTAGTCCTGTATGTGTTCAAAGGCACGGGTCAACCACAGTGCCTCCTGGAGCTCTGGACTTTGACTGTTTGCAGACTTTGCCCTGCCTGGGCCAGCCGGGCTCTGGGTCAGCATGGCTGGCTGTGTCTCACTGCTCCAGGGCCTCATTCTCGCCTTCCTCCTTACCCTTGTCCTGCACCAGGTGGAGCTTTCAGGTAGGCGCTTGCTGTCTCATTCTTTCAAGAAACATTTTCTTTAAGCTGGGGTCTCATTCTATAGCCCAAGCTGGTCTGAAACTCACAGTGTAGTTCAGGCTAGCTTCAGCTCTTTGCAATCCTCCTGCCTCAGTCTCCCAAGCGCTAGGACTACAGGAATGAACAACCAGATCTAGCTGTCTCATCCTTGGTCCGGCCCCAAAGGTTCTGTAGATGATACTGTCTTTACGGGTCCTAAAGAACAAGCCACTCCCTCCTGAAAGTCAGTATGGATCTCATTGCCCTGCGGTAAGAGCTGTTGAAGGTGACAGGGACCTACTGGGCAAGGACAGCCTAAGTCATGCAGGCCAAGACAAGGCTGGGCACCCCTTAGCCAAAGCTGGGTTACAGCTTGACCTTCTAGATGTCGGGGGGTTCTTGTTCTGTGCTGAAGGACTGCCAGGAACAGCTAGCTAGCTTAAGCCTTGATCTGCGTTGCTCTTTCCACCCTGGAGCATCTAAGCCTTCCATCCCAGCCTCTGTGAGTCTCTTCTGGGTCCTCTGTCTGTCTATGTCCTCCTTTCCCCCGCATCTGACTGCAGTCCATGGCTCCTCAGCTCAGGCGTGGTTCCAGGCCACTAGCCTTTACTCTCTCTGACTTCTGCACCCCTCCTTCCATACCTAACAGTCCTCGTCACCAGCCTCTTCATGTTTGCTCAATACCAACTCCTGTGAGGGTGGTGCCCACACAGTCAAATCCTGCTTGCTGGCTCTCAGCACTGCCCTGAGCCCCAAAGCAGGACCAAAGTTCTCAAAAAAATTCCTGACTGTCGTCAGGTTGAGCCTGTTGAGTTTTGTGATTCAAATGTGCCACAATGGGGTCCATTTTAGCCAAATGAGGCTTCTTGGCACCTTACATACTGGTGTGGAGAAAAAAACCAGAAAGCTTGCATGCTTGCTCTCGTCCTGTAGACAGCTTGCATGCTTGCCCTTGTCCTGTAGACAGGAGCTGTGAGCTGAGCGCTCCTGGTGAGCAGGGCTGTGTCCCTAAGCCCTGTGGTGGCAACACTGTCCCTGGGGTGGACACAGCCATCCTGCCACCTTAACACCGAACTGTGTGTACCTCAGGGATCTCCGAGGAAACTGTCCTCTCATCTGACCACTTCCCAAGGCGTCCAAGGTGCTCGGTGGTGCTCAGAACCCAGTACTGTCCTGAGATTGCACAAGAAGGAAAACTATGTAGGTCTGAGCGCTGTTTGAGTGAGCTCACCTGAGCACCCCCTCCCTCATGCTGTCTGTCTCTGTAGCCTGCTCAGGACTCCTTCCTGCCATGGAGAAGTTGCTCAGTAATCCTGGCATCCCTGTATTTACATAGGACACTCTCTGACATGTCTGTCCACACGTGTTGCATTTTTGCAACATACCAGGATAGATCATGTGGAAGCAAATAGTGATAGGCCTGTCCCGTGTCCTCCTGCTTCTGCGTGGACACTCACCTGTTGCTGCTGATTGAGCATAGCCTCTCTGGGTCTGGATGCTCCGCCCACAAAATGCCAGTGTGTCTGCCTAACTCATAAGGGCCATGCGCTCACCCAACAAGAAGAAAGTACATGTCCATCATAGGACTAACCCTGAGGACCGGCACAGCCCAGGCCCTGTGAACAGTGGCAAATCGCAGGCACCGGCTGAGGCACGGCGTGAGACGGGGCTCCCACTCACTTTGCGCATCCCTCTGCAGTGTTTCTTCCAGCCTCGGAGGCAAACAAAGTTCTGGTGAGATGGAGACGATCTGGTTCTTATCTTCTGGAAGAACTCTTCGAGGGCAACTTGGAAAAGGAATGTTATGAGGAAATCTGCAATTATGAGGAAGCGAGAGAAGTATTTGAAGACAACATTAGCACTGTACGTGAGCCCTGTAAACCCTGAAAATGACATCACCACTGTACGTGAGCCCCGTGAGCCCCCAGGTGCACGCGCGTGCTAACTGTTCAGGCCCAACTGTATCAGAAAGCAGGTTTAACTAGCCCATTTCTTTATGGTGAGGTTGGTTCGAGCCTGACTTCACAGACGAGAAGTCAGACTTAGAGGTGGGAACAAACTGGAGTCAGCAGCATGTGGGGATCACACTCTAGACTCCTCCTAGTTGGGCTACCTAGCTGGGGAGACCTGCCCATCACACCACAACCAAATCACCAAGCTCCACTGTTTGCACATGTTGGGAAAATCTGGGAGAGAGGGAGAGAGAAAGAGAGAAAGAGGCACACACATGCATGCCTGTGCATACACACTGTAAGAAAATTTCCTGTGATCCCTACTCTGGATTAGGTAAATCCTTTTCTT
The DNA here is from genome assembly GCF_000317375.1 of Microtus ochrogaster. Taxonomy (NCBI): domain Eukaryota; kingdom Metazoa; phylum Chordata; class Mammalia; order Rodentia; family Cricetidae; genus Microtus; species Microtus ochrogaster. The sequence continues at coordinate 5,159,242 of NW_004949105.1, read as the reverse complement.
ACAGCTGTATACACTCAGGTGAGCATTTGGCATGTTTATCAGAAGGCAGGAAGAGGGAGTCAAAACTTAAGGGGCAGTGGCTATTTTCGTGCGGGAGGGGCAGAGCGATGGTGATGTCATCCACACAGCATTAGGAAGTTTGATATGGTTTGGGGACACCCCACAAATAGCTCATTTGGGTATACCACTCCAGCCTCCCCCACGAACATTTACAATTATAACAGTATACTTCTAAAAGAAAAAAAAAATGGGGATTTCAGACCATCGCCAGGCACCTCTGTAGAGTGAGGTGGAGAGCAGCCAAGAAGGAGCCCTGTAGCTTTGGGCCCTCACACACAACTTCCTTCCTCCCCAGGAGACACGGTGCAGAATATGCCACTCCTGTTCAGTGTGAACAGGCTGTAAAATCATGCCCAGAAATTCCACATCCTCCGAATGACTGAGTACAGCCCATGTTTTCTTAGCCCTGAGTCCATCCATGGGAGACTGAATACAGAAATTAACGTTCTTACCTTTTGCCTTGGCAGGAAAGATTCTGGAAACAGTACTGGGGTAAGTGTTTTCTCAGCTCTCTGGCCTGGTCGAGATTCAGGACAGTCTTCACTGGGGACCATGGATTCACGTTCTAACCCTCCTGTGTCCTGGTGTCTGCCCAGGGAGGGGATTCGTCCCAAGGATCCCACTAGCAGGACCACAAGGAGGCATCTGGTTTCATTGTGCTGATGTCTGGGTGTTCCTAGGCAGTTGGGGCTCAGGCAAAAGACAGGAGCCCTCCCCCACCTCACAACTCATCCTACTCCTGGGAAGAGGCATGCTGTAGGCCAGGGGATGCATCAGATTTGAGAGAACTGTGGCCATTACCCAGATGTTTGTCTTGGGGTCTGCTGTATAGGCTATCCTCAGGAGGAGCACAGGGTGGGTGTCGGCAGAAAGAGATGTACAAGTGAAGACCACATGGCGGGTGGGAGCAAGGACACACTTCGAAATGAGTAGAAGGTCCTGGGGTGCACAATAGTGATGGTGAGAACTTGGGGGTCGGGGGCACATGGCACCCAGTGGACAGCAAGCACCTGGAACTTGGCCTCCTCTTCTCTAGTACAGCAAGCTTAGGATGGGCCTGGCTCAAGGAGTCCACAGCGCAGTCTCAGAGGCCCTTTTGCTTCTGTAGGTGGTTCTCCATGTATCTCACAGCCCTGCCTCAACAACGGGACATGCAAGGACCACATCCGCAATTATAGCTGCACGTGTTCCCCTGGCTACGAGGGCAGGAACTGCGCAATGGGTAAGAGACACTGTCCACACCCAGTCCATGGTGGGGTTGCTGAGAGACAGAGCAGCTTGCTCATGCAGAAAAGTGTAGGGGCATTACATTTGTAGCTCAATAAATAAAGCTTGCCTGAAGATCAGGGAGTAAAACAGCCTCACTGGTCAGCTTTATAGTTCAGGCAGTGGTAACACACACCTTTAGTCCCAGTAGTCACACTAGTTGCCATAGAAACCGGGTGGTGCATGCCTTAAATCCAGTGGTGCATGTCTAATCCCAGAACTAGAAAGGAATATAAAATGGGAGGAGACAGGTCTCAGTCTCATTCTGAGATTCCTGGAGGCAGGATTGTTATTTTGGACTGAAGTAGAGATAAGAACCAGTGGCTGGCTGTTTGGCTTTTTGGACCTTCAGGTTGAGCCCCAATTTCTCTCTCTGAGTTCTTATTAATTGTGCTTCAGAGAAGGGTGTCCTGGGAACCTTGATACACTCATCCCAGGGAAGTCTTTGGCTCCCCTCTTCTACCCCACCCTAGAATCATGCCACAGGTACTGGCTGCATTCTGTGACCCACTACCCGGCCCCTTGCCCTCTTGAAATTTTCATAGCATAGTGTCTCCTTTTTCTCCCCTTTCCCAACCATCCACCTCCCAATTCATAATCTGCACACAAGTTGGAAGAGGTGCACACAGGTGCATCTGACTGAGATGCCAGTCGGGGATACTCTAGAGAGAGAAAAGGCAAAGCTTCAAAAGTAAATAGGCCCCCTCCCCCTTTTCACCTATAGGATTTGAACGTAGGGTCTCAATATATTCCCCAGACTGTCCTTAAACTTGCTAAGCATGGGGCAAGAGAGGTAGCTCAGAGGTTAAGAGGATGGGCTGCTCGTCCAGGTTTGATTCAGCATCCACAGGGCAGCTCACAACCTTCTATAACTCCAGTCCCAGGGGGATCTAGCACCCCCTCTGGCCTCTGTGGGCACTGCACTCATATGGTACACAGACAGGGGCAAAACACCCCTCTACATAAAAAATAAAAAAAAAAATAAAGGAACTTGCTGTACAGTCCAGACAGACCTTGAACTAAAGAGCCTCCCAACTCAGACTTCAGAGTAGCTATGATAGGCAGACCTGTACCACCAGAACTGACTAAGAATAGTCCTTAAATACCCATGCAAATGACCTCATAGGGCCAAGGGGATGAATTCCTGGTAATTGTCAACTACAGAAACAAACGCATGTACCTTTTTCTGTGTCTCTGCAGCCCAGAACCAGCTCTCTGCGAGAAAAGTTTCTTTAGCCCAGATCTTTGCTCTCAGCTCCAGATTCCCACACTCCATCACCTCCCTGGCAATACTTTCTGGTGTCCCACTTAAACTGTTTGGCCACCAACACTGGGCTCTGACCCCCTCTTTGTCCTATTTCTGCTCTTTGAAGGAACAATCCAAAGACAGCAGCTTTTGCAGTGGGAAAGGAAGAAGCTAGGGACATATATACGATACTAGTAAGATGTCCAGGTAACTCCTGAGGCCAAACATCTCACTGCGTCTCCGTGGACATACCCGGGACACTTTGTAGTAATCGGAGCGGCGGGGCTGCGTCCCCAGCACCCCGCTGCCCGCAAGGCTAGCTTTACCTGAAATAATTACATGGACACTGTATTCATTTAATCACTGCTTGGCCATTTCTATCTAGCCTCTTCTAGGCTAACTCTCACACCTGGACTAGCCCATCTCTAATAATCTGCTGTAGCCCACAAGGTGGCTTACCAGGGAGATTCTAGCCTACATCCATCCTGGGTCGGAGCTTCATCGCGTGTGCCTCAGAGAGCAGAGCTCTCGCCTCTGCCCGCAAGAGTGGAGCATCATGTCTCTCTGAGGCCTCTGCCCCCAAGAGCAGAGCTGTCAAGTCTCTGAGCTCACTTCCTCTTCCTCCCAGAGTTCTGTTCTGTTTACTCCTCCCACCTGTGTTTTAACCTATCAGGGCAAGCAGCTTCTTCATTTAATTAACCAATGACCTTCCTCCATCAACACTTGAGTGTGGGAAGCTTCACATGAAAACTGGCAAGCTAGGATGGGGAATGTGGATGCAGCTCCAAGCCTATATTTTCTTTATACGTGTAACACACAAACAACACTAGGACTAGCAAGCCAGACCCATGCACAAGACAACGACGTTGGCTGTTCCCCATCAGCATGGCTGGTTTTAGCTTTTTCTTCCTTCTCAGCTACAAACGAATGTCACCTAGAGAGGACGGACGGGTGCCAGCATTTCTGCCATCCAGGGGAGTCATCCTACCTGTGCAGCTGTGCGAAGGGCTACAAGCTGGGCAAGGACCACAAGTCATGCAGTCCCAATGGTGAGTTCTCCTGGAGGTAGGCCGTCCTGCCTCCATGCCCCCTTCCTTCTGCCACCATGCTTACAGGGTGGAGTGTTGTTGTTCATGGGATGTAATTGCTGACTTGGGGTTCTGGCCTCCACATTAGAGTAACCCTAGTGTCGGAAGTGCTTTGTGTCAGGAGGCCCATTACCCTATTATCCAAACTGCCCCCCAAAAAAGCCTGGGTGCAGGCAGTTCAGCTTCACCTTGCTCCCCATGACCACCAATGACCTCAAGTCTACCAGCATTCAGATGAGACTCCGGCTAGCACCACTGTAGACCCCACATCCGCTTGGAAACCACTGATTTTCTTCTCATGTTTCCACCACGGATGAAGACAAGTGTGCCTGCGGGACCCTGACTTCCGAAGACATCAGAGACTACCAAAGTCCGCCTGGCTTCCCGTGGCAGGTAACAGCATTTGGTAACAGCTTCTGTTTTGTTACGAACTTCATCCATTATTTCCATGCTTTTGCCAAAAACGGATGACCCGGGAGGCCAGTCTTTCAGTTGTGTCTGTTTCCCTTGTTCCAGGGGGAGGGAAAATCTGATAACCATTACTCGTCCTTGGCCAAGAAGGGCCACTGTATCTTCCTGAGGTGACAGAGTGCTGGTAGCTGTGGAAGAGGCAGTGGGGTGTGGACACTGACTGTCCCTGGTGACCAGACGGCTACTCAGATTTACTGTTCCCTATCTGACACTGGCTAACAGTCATTTTCTTTTTTTAAGGTCAAGTTAACAGACTCCAAAGGAATGGACTTCTGTGCCGGTGTTTTAATACAGGAAGACTTTGTGCTGACAACAGCAAAGTGTTCATTACTCCACAGCAATATAAGCGTAAAAGCAAGTAAGTATTTCTTTCATGAATTTCCTAAGATGTCATTATAAATAAAAGGAATAAACCAACAGAAACAAAATGGGAATTTTTTATCTAGAAATTTTGTTTCTAAAGCAAGGCACGAAATAGCTTCAGTAAAACCGAGGTGGTCATAAAATCATGTGCATATACAGAACAAAACACGTCCAGTTAGAATGTGGACACGGCATGCCAGTGCTAAGTGTCACAGGACAAATCTCAGCAGTAGAGCAACCACCTGGACACAGGCCTGGCCGAGGGCCAGAGGAGCTGGGTTCAAATCCCTCCTCCCCATGATCTTGGGCTGCTACCCTATCTCATCTCAGGATGTATCTGTAGCCTCATTCTCCATCCCTAAAACCTGGACAGTCCTTTCTCCCCGCTGGAACGTTCCTATCATCAGCTCCGAGATGCTTGACGGCAAGTGTGAGCCTGGAAGTGAGCGTGTCTCACTCTTTATCCTTAAATACTTGTGTGAACTCATCCTGAAAGAGCTAAATGCCTGAGAGGTCCCGAGAAGCCATGTTCAGACTGGCCTGGAGACGTTCCTTTTCACCGCTGCCTGTTTACTAACCATAGTTGTACTGAACTCCAGAATAAAACCTTGCCTTTTTCAGAGGTCAGTGTGAGGAGGCCACGGATAGGAGTTGACCTAGCCCATTCTGTGGTCTGTATTCAAGTCCTGGAAGAACACAGCCTCTGCCCCTCAGGGTTTCACTGGGAAATCCACAGTTTCTGGAAGCTAACTATCTCCCCCATGAAAACAAAGCTTTCTAAGTCAGTTGTTTGCTCATGATTTCAGGTGCTGGCCAGAGGATTGGGGTCAGGAGCACTCACGTGCACATGCGTTACGATGAAGAGTCTGGGGAGAACAACCTCTCCCTGCTGGAGCTGGAGGAGCCCTTGCAGTGTCCCAGCTCTGGGCTCCCTGTCTGCATCCCAGAGAGGGACTTTGCTGAGCATGTCCTCATCCCTGGAACAGATGGTCTCCTCAGCGGCTGGTCTCTCAACGGCACAGGCCTGGGTACCACGCAGACGATGCTTCCAGTCACACACGCGGATGGGGAGGAATGTGAACAGACCCTGAACGTGACAGTCACAACGAGAACAAGCTGTGAAAAGGGCAGTGTGGTGACCGGGGCTTGGGCGGAGGGGAGCGCAGTGACCCGAGAACACAAGGGGACCTGGTTCCTCACAGGGATCCTGGGTTCGCCACCCCCACCGGAGCAGTCACACGTGCTCCTCACCACAGTCCCAAGATACTCAATGTGGTTTAAACAGATCATGAAGTGACTGAAATCCAACAACATGGCTGCAGGATGGTCAGATCCTGCCACAGTTCCCACTGGAAGATGCTGTCGATTTCCTTGGAACTTTGAAACTTTCTTTATTCTTGAGAATTTCATATGCACATGCAATGAAATGTGACCACATCCATGCCCCATTTCCCTTCTGCTCACCTTATATTCTCCTCAACATGTCCCTCCTGAAGAGTCCAAGAATAAGAAAATAAAAATGTAGATTCCAAAAATAAGAATGTAGAAATAAAAGAATATAAAGTTGTAAGTCTAGGGGAATGAGAACAGACTGTCAGCATGTTTCTCAGTAGATCAAGGGTCAGTCATTCACAGTGAGCTATTTTCTCAGACACTTAAGCCTCCATCAGCCTCGGTCATTTCATTTTACAACTAGCTGTTTTATTTACAAGGCCAGAGCTTCTCTCTGCAAACCGAGAGTAGTGTCCTGGCCATCCTTGATGAACGACAGGTATGAACTGAGTTAACCTCTAGGAGACAGAGATATGTGACCTCTGGGTTAGACATTGTCTCTGTTATGGGAAACTGGCACCATCAAAGGGGAGGCATGGGGCTTCAGTATACACTGCCTGGAGGTACCAGGAGAGACAGTGACCACGGTGCAAACACCTGGTTTGACTAATGAGCTCTGAGAATGGAGGCTGTAAAGTATGGCAGTCTGTATCTGAGCTTTACCTTGAGGTAGTGTGAAGAACTTTCTGCTATCCTCTAGGTTCCCAGCCTTAGAACCAATTAATTCTAATTTATTAACCTTCTGGTATTACTAGCAGTCCCTTTTCTGACTAGTTGCTAAAGACACCTGTTTTCTTGCAGTTAGTGACTTTTGCTGTAATCTACTCTGAAACATTCATGATGGCTGCCTAGTTACCTACCCATTGACGTTAGAACTCACTCCCTTCCTTCGGGCCTCCATTGACTGACCCACACTGAGCAGGTTGGGGCAAGATCGTAAAAATTCCTTTGTTCAGACCTAATGTTTGGTGCCCTAACTATAAAAGGTGGGTTCAGAAACTAGCCTTTTGCCACAGCCTAACAAACACCATCTCTGGCTGTGGTCTCAGCTAGCTGATAAGCTTCTGTGCCCCGTGGTGTTTTTTACTTTTTATTTATTTTTTTTTTATTTTTAAGTTTGCTTCTGGTTTTCCTAGGGTCTGGTTTCTGGAATAAAGTTTGCTTCTGGTTTATTAGACTTGGTGGTATTCTCATCTCTGTGCAACACCTCCCAGGTGTCTTTTTTTTGATAACCCAGTAAGTTCCGTGAGGGGAGAAGCCAGCTCCAGCCACCTGTGTGTGTGGTGGGGGGCATCCACTGGAGCACCCTCAAAAGCGATGCTTTGCAGCTGTCAGCTGCCAACAGCTCCTCAGTGAGGAGTGGGGTATGGTGCACACCCCAACCTGACCCCATCTATGCCGGAGTCTTGTCTGGCCTGACCTTGTGCACCACGGATGCTGAGTCTGTAAATGAAACCATCATACTGTGTCCAGAAGACAGCCTCTCACGGCAGCCCCCCCCCCCCGCCACTTTTCGGCTCAGATATTCTTCCCACTTCTCTTCCACAAAAAGTTCCCTGGGTGATGTAGATGGGCCTTCTACTTTCATTGGTTAATAAAGAGACTGCCTTGGCCTTTGATTGGACAGAAAATTAGGTAGGTGGAGTAAACAAAACAGAATGCTGGGAAGAAGGGAAGTGAGCCAGCCTCGCCTCTCTGGTCAGATGCTATGAAGCTCCAGCCCAAGATGGACACAGGTCAGACATGCTGAATCTTTTTGGGTAAGCCACCACTTCGTGGTGATACACAGGTTATTAGAAATGGATTAGTCAAGATGTAAGAGTTAGCCAAGAAGAGGCTGAAATTAATGGGCCAGACAGTGTTTAAATGAATACAATTTGTGTGTTGTTATTTCGGGAGTAAAGCTAGCTGTGCGGGATCCAGGTGGGTCGAAAAGCAGGCCCGCTCGCCTCATCACTACACCTGGACCTTGGTGAAGGAGGTGAGGGCACAAGGGGATGGGGAGAGTTCATTATCCTGTGGAGAAAGCAGTTAATTACCCCATACTGGCTATGCCATGCCTGCACCAGTGGGCACATCATGCCTGGCACGTCAGTATTGTGGATTCAGGGTCCAGCACTGGACCAAGACCATTGAGCCTTTGCTCCCCCTGCAGCTGGCACAGCGCCTTCTGGCAGTATGAAAGCTAGCTAGCAGGGAGTTTCCTTGGGTTTGTTAAATAAAACCAATGTCAGCTGCTAACCTGATGAGCTACTGAGTGGAAGCTGAATGGTGAGGGGCTGAGAACATGTGGTTGCGGCATACTTGGTCTGACACACACTAGAACAAACATCTCTGGGATAGAGGTGTCTCAGCATTACCAGTGAGACATAAAAGGTAGCCTAATTCTGAGTGTGCTTGGTCCATTGCTGGGGAGAAGCAAGTTTAGTATTGGAAGACAATCATGGACCTCCTGATAAGGCTGTAGCTAGACACTCTGGGTGGAGAAAAGCCCTTTAGCAGGGAGTGTTGGAGCGTCTCAGCTCAAGTCATGTGGTCAGTGGGGCTGTGCCTTGGTACCCTCATCTCTGAGAGGAGCCTGGCTGTGATGATGTGACCCTGCCTTTAATCCCAGGGCTTGAGAGGCTGAGAAAGGTCCCATATTTGGAGACAGCCTGGGCTGTTGAGTAAGACCTTGTCTCAGGGACAGGGTGTGAGCATTTGATGTTGATGTGAACTAGCCACATAGCATATGGGTCTGTGCACCCACAAACTGCAGCCCCATGCACAGGGTGCAGGACAACGTACAAAGATGCTACACAGAGGTCCAACCACTTACCACTTTAAACTGTGTTTGACTTGGGATGTCACTGTTTAATAAACTACCTGGAGACATCTGAAAATTTGATTGTGTTGCTACTAAGCTCAGAAAGAATGGAATTCAGGAAGCTCATAGGAATGTCAAAATTTGAATCATTGCAAGGATAACTATCAGAAGTTGGGGGTGCTAACGCACCCTGCTGAACAGCAGGGTCACTTTGCATGATAGCTCTGCCTGAGGCCAGTGCCAGACCTGTACACAAAGGAGACAGCAAGGCAGGCTCAGCTCTGGTGGAGCTCACCCACATGCTGGGGCTGCACCACAAGTGCTGGGTGATTTTGCTGCTGCACGGGCACCCTGATGATGGGGCCAGAAGAGGGCACTGGATTCCCTAGATCTGGTGGTCCAGATGGCTGTGAGGGGCCATGCGGGTGTGGGAACCAAACCCATGTCCTCTGACAGACCAGTGATTGTTCTGACTGCTGAACTATTATAGTTCAGCAGTCAGAACAATAGATATCCAAATATCCACCAGCCCCCAAATTCCACTTTTTGAGAAAAAAAGTTTACAAAATTTTACTAAGTTAGTTGTGTGTTGACCATATACTACTTTGCATGGGGCCTTTTTTAAGTGATGTTAATGGTTGTTAATATATCTGGTGATACTTCACTGGAGAAAACTGCTTTTTCCCTTGGAAGTGGGTTTCAGCTGAAGATAGATTCTTGGTTAGGAATAAGACTGGTGTGCTGTTTTGGAAGCATATCTGACTGGGGTGGGGTGGGGCATGTAGAAGGGATGGAGGAGAGGAGGGGTGGGAACTAGGACTGGTTATGTAAATTGAAAAAAACAAGCTACACTAGATTGCTGATTCAAGGAGCAGACACGTCTCTGTCATGGAAAGTTACACTAGATTGCTAATTCAAGGAGCAGACATGTCTCTCTCTGTCATGGAAAGTTACACTAGATTGCTGATTCAAGGAGCAGACATGTCTCTCTCTGTCATGGAAAGTCTTCAGTCATTGTCTCCCATGGCCTATCACTCAGCAGAATGCAGACACTGCAGAGACCCCTTCCCCATGGGGCTCAGGGGGCTGTGCAGAAGAGGAGGTAGGAAAACCATAGGAGACTGTGGGGATGGGTGACTCCAAATTCTGCTTTAAGCCTCAAGTTAATCAAGCATTTTGAGCTCACAAAATGCTCAAGTTTTGTGTATGAAAATAGACAAATCACATAACACACAAAAAATGTGTTTTGTATAAATTTGGTTTACTTTAAAAAAAAAAGATAAAGCTACAAAATGTTACAAAGACAGCCTCCAGAAACAATACACAAACCCAAGCACAGCTGCCTGTTTCCTGGTAGTTCACAGCAGCAGCCAGGAGCAGGGGTGTTCGTCCACCCAGAGAAAGGATTCCAGGTCTTGGCAAAGCCAGCACGAGTTAGGACCATGGAGAACATGGCTAGGCACTCGTGGGCTACAGACAGGTGCAGCAGGAGCGCCCTCCATCTGCAGGGTCTGGGCATCAGCACACCGTGGACAGTGGAGGAAAAGGGTTTTGCTTGCTGACAACCAGCTTCTGATGCTGATGGGAGATGTAGCCTTTAATGTGACCCTGAAACAGAAATCAGATCAGCCGACATCAAATATGCCAGAGGACACCACGATGATGAAAACCCCTCTCCCCTGGGGACGGCAGCTTAAGAAACAGATGGCAGAGAATACGAAATGTAGGTTATACTTCTCTCTCACACAGACCCCTGGAAGGCCCTTTGAATAGTATCTCCCGGAAAAACAGTTCCCTCAGAAACTGCCCACAAATAGAAGGTCTTGGATGACATCAGCGCCACACTAAAGGTTTGCTGAGAGCAGGAAAGACTCACGCACCATGTATATCAAGTTGGCCAGAATGCACTGGACTTCATCAATGTCTACATCTTCCACATGCATGAATTTCAAGGCGACCAGAAAGGCATCTAGAGACAGCTGATGAGTTCTGAGTAGTAAATACCTACAGAGGAAGAGAAATTACCGTGATTAATAACAGGACTCAGTGCTTCAAGGACCAATGAGGAGCTGTGAGCAGTGATCAAGAAATGACATCATCTAGTGAACCCATGTTCACACATATTTTAAGTTCCCATTGATTAGATGTATCCCAAAACACACCCCACAAACAACAGCTATTAAATACAATCGTATATAAGCTTTCTACTGTAAACAGCCACTATTTCTGATAGGTTGCCAACAGCTAACATGCTTAACTCCTGGACACACACAGTGGGGAAGACAAGCCAGCAGCCAGAGAAGGAAAGAGAGCATCAGTTCCACAACTCAGACACGCAGAAACTATCTGGCACCCCAAGCTAAAGGTGAGTCTTCTGCCAACCTACATCATTACACAGGCCTTCAGGGTCAGCTTCTGTCCCATGAGGGGCAGGATGCCGCCCCCACAGGTGGCATCAACTGCCCCAAGGGTTCTATTTACCAGACACCCCATTTTCTTTTTTGCTTTTGTGTGTGTGTGTGTGTGTGTGTGTGTGTGTGTGTACGCTGTCTGCACACTTGTCTCCCGCCTGCTGATACAGGGTCTCTATCGCAACTGTTTTACATCTCACATGCCAGGTGAGTTGGTCTGCAAGCCCAGCTTTCGCACGGATTCTGGGTTCCAACTCTGGTCCACATGCTCTCAGAGCAGCACTCTGCCCAATGAGCGTCTCCCTGGGCACACTCACACTTTCTTGAAGAGGTTCCTGTACGTGATGATCTTCAGCTTCTCCAGGATGAGGAAGATGCCACAGCGGATGAAGAAAGTCTCGTGCTTTGCCAGTGCCTCATTGAGCAGCAGCAGATTGCCCTCGCTGGGCAAGGAGAAACACCACACGGGGCACAGCAAAGGCCCAGAAAGAGAGGTCAACATGGTTTCTGGTACATGTATGCAGTCTATTAGCCTTTTTAAAGCAATGCGGAGGACGGACCTACCTGACAGCCTTGGTCACTTCTGAGAACTGCATGAGGTGGTACTTCCTCAGGAGCTCAATAGTCGGCATGTGACCCTAGGACAGGTTAAATTTCCAGAACAGAAGAGTGGGAATTACAGGAGTTATGAGCTACCTCACAAGGATGCTGGAAACCGAACTCAGGTCCTCTGCAAGAGCAGCAAGTGTTCTTAAACCCTGAGCCATCATTCCAGTCCCAGCATTTTGCTTTAACAGAGCTATGATCAGTAAATCTCTTATCAAGAAATTAACTTTAAACAAACAAACAAACAAAAACATAGCAAACCAAACTTAAAAAGCTGAACAAGGACTTAACATCCTGGCTGGACCAGTTAGATACTCAGCAGGTCAAGGCACTTGACACCAATCTGATGACCTGAGTTCAATTCCCACATAGCGGAAGGAGAGAATTAGTCCCGACAGCCATTCTCTGACCTCCATGAGTGCTGTGGCATGCACACTCATACAAAGAAACATAAAAAGTCAATGGAGCAGGAGACTAGAAGGAAGTGACTCTGACCAGGAAATAAGGAAGCCTGGATACCAGAGTTCTGTGACTCAGTGGCTATGACCTTGATCTTGACCCTCTCGGTTACAGGTGGTAACTGCGGTGACAGGATACATCTCTCAGAGGAGTTAGCTGAAAATGGTCACCTCAGCCTTCAGTGGAATGGGGAGCGGGGAAGGGACAACGCCACTACTTTCCCTTTATAAACAGCCGTATGCAGCTCTATTCTCCCCTCTCCCCCACCTCATCACTATCCACTAGTCTTAGAGAAGAAAAAAGCAGCACTTTACTTTGATGCTACACCAGCTGACTAGTCTATCTACCTATGCGGCTTTCCCATTCAAGGATCAAAAAATGAACTTTGGGTGATATCCACCTGCAGTCCCATCATCTGGGAAGTGGAGGTAAAGAGATCAGAGTTCAAGGAAATTCTTGGCTGCATTAAGTTTGAAGACAACGTGAACTACCGATCACTCACGAGCAGCATCTTCACAGGCAGCAGGTAGATCAGGATCATCCTCTTGTTCTTCTGGCTGGAGCGATGGCAGTGCTCAAAGGCAAACGACAGGTATTCCTCCGCTGCAGAGAGCAGGCCCGCACGTCAGACCCAGTGCACAGCTTAGCGCACCTCACACCTGTTCTACCATGGCCTCTGTGCAGAAGGCAACATTGCTTCCTTTCCCATGGCAGCAACAGCAGCCCAGCCTCATTCCTGGCACCAGTGCCTCTCCTCAAGTAAAACCCACAGCAAGATTAAAACTCAACGAGAATTAGTCTGGACATCCTTGGCCCGCCATGGTGCAATGGATGGATGGCCTACTTAACAAGAAACTCTATGAATTAACTTCTGTTGAGGTTCTAATTTACTACAATCATTGCAAATCCTTGAGATTAATGTTTACAGCTGGAAACCACAAATGTAAGACCTTCAATAACACACTAATCAGGACTCAGAAGTGGAGAAAACACATCACATGAAGCATGGGAAGCTCCTCCCACCAAATGGTCATGTGCTTCAAACAAGATCTTCCTATTGGACTCTAAGTCTGTTCTATTTCATGTAGACAGTTTGAACCTAATAGGCTTAAGAATACAAGAAGCATTCTGCTTGCCAAGAGGCCCTACCCTCAGGCAGACTGTGGTAACACCCAGCATGGACCTCAAAAGATTTAACCCACTAAGGAGACCGTTAAGACAGTGAGCAGGAACAGCAGTGTCGGTAGACGGAGACAGGTGAGCCCTATCGAGCCAAGCTTGGTTGACAACTGGGGAAGAATTAGAAGGATGTCAGCAGATATGGCTGTCTCTCCTGCACTATTCATCCCCCTACTGTAAGAGAACAAAGATGCCCAGCAGCAGCACAGGCTCACCTCACAGGATCACCAGAGGCAGCTGGTCCTGAGACAGAGTCTGGGTCTGAGGACACCTATACCGAGAGCCACTTCTGCTCCCAAATAGTGCAGCTATGTCAAAGAAAACTTCCAATCTCACACTTGGAAGTAACTGTCACTGGGGCAGGACTGTGTCTTCCACCCCAAGCTGTCTTCCTAAGAACCCTGCAGAGGAAGGCAGTCATCGACAAAGAAAGACCAAGCCCATGGTCTGCTCATCACTCCAGCGAACAAGTGTGACTTCTGCCACGGGGCCCTCAAGAAGTGTAGCATTTACTACCACTTGGGACAGTTAAGTCCCAAAGCCCTTGGGCACACAGGAAACATAACCAGACAGCCACTACATGGGGAGACTTCCTGCTGCCATTAGAGAGGGAGTCACTTTTCTCTAGTGCGGGTTGAACTGTAGTGCACCCCATATTCAAGAATATGTATGTGAGCAGTACGAAGTGGACTTGTCATGTTTGTGTGTGTTCTGTTTTGCTAAGAGCTCTTGCAGAGGACTCAGGTTTGGTTCCAATACCCAAATGAGGGCTCACAACCATCTGTAACTTCTGTTCAGAGAATCAGATGCTCTCTTCTGGCCCTGATGAGCAGTGCATGCACAAGGTACACTTACTACATACAAGCAGACAAAACACTCAAACACATACAATAAATAAATCTTTAAAAAAAAGAAAGATAGGGAGGGGGTGAATGAACCTAAAAGCCAGGCATGGAAGTGCACCTCGAATTTGAGGGAAGGCTAGGATACATAGTAAATTCCAGGATAGCCTGGGCTACAGAGTGAGACCTGTCTCAAAAACCAAAGCAAGGGGAGTGGGGGACTGCAGGGAGGGCTCAGTGGTCTAAAGTGCTTCCTGCTTCTCCAGAGGATCCAAGTTCAGTTCCCAGCACCCACATGGGCACTCACAACCACCTGTAACTCCAGGTCCAGGGGACCCAACACCTTCTTCTGACTTCTGTGGGCACCTGTACATATCATACATTCACACACTTGTGCACGAACATACGCATGCACAGGCACACACACAAACACATATTCATTTTGGATTTGGTTTACACATACTTTTCACTTTAATAAATTCAGTTCTTACATTATCTGGCATCAACATCATTCAAACTGGACAGGATGCATGTGTTATCTAAACACTGAAATAGAATTATCAACATACCTTGCTTGAAGTCACTGTCAAACATGGCCTTACGCCCAACATAGTATTTGTATGTGACCCTCTGTGCAGTACTATAGTCATCTTTCAAGTTTGAGCTGTCAATAGCTCTGATAAGAGGTTTACACAAGTGAAGTTTGTTGATCTATAATAAAGAAGAAACCATTTACAATAAAATACTCAAACAATATCAAGAGAACAGGCAGATGGAAGAACAGACATGAACTTCTGCTTTAGTTTCTTAACATGAATTTCAAAATCATCAAAACTTCTGTAGAGGAAATGACACTGCCTGGAACAGACAACACACACTCTAGAAGCTTGGCGCTCTGGGAGGGGATGCAGCTCTGAAGGGAGTCAGAGCCAAGGTCGAGGAAAAGCCTGCACTTAGGCCACACTGGCAAGGACAAACTAAATGTCCCGGGAAGTGAAAGACAGATTCTTAGACAATGAAGGATGACAGGCTGCCCTTTGCCTGCTGGATTTTATGAAGCAAAGCCTGATTCTTTTGCCCATCCATTTGTCTACACATCCTCTAGCTCCATAAAGTAGATATTACAACACAGGACAAAGGCTCCAGAGGGGACACCTAGACCCAGAGGTCAGCTACAGCACAGGGCTGGTCACTCAGTGTTCAGGGCCTCGGTCCCCACAGGGCTGGTCACTCAGTGTTCAGGGCCTCGGTCCCCACAGGGCTCGTCACTCAGTGTTCAGGGCCTCGGATCCCACAGGGCTGGTCACTTAGGGCCTTCCAGCTGGATTCCGAGAGCTATCCTGAGTCAGACCTTCAGTTCTTATTTGCTTCTGTAGCATAGGGTGGGCCCTGGTTCTAGAGAATGTTGGGCAGGTTTTTCTACTGAGCTCTAGTCCTTGTATTAAAACAGAGCCTTGGGAGGCACTGAATGACCACCAGCTATTGGGATTATTACCGTGGCTGTGGTCAGGATAATTTCCTAACATGTCAGAAGGCAAGCTAAACAATTTATCTGGGCAGACAGGGAATAAAGCTACAAAAGTCCATGCAAAGCAAACCTTAAAGTAGATTTTAAACAGCTGGTTCACCAGGAACAGCATCCCCCACTTCTTAGAGTCCTCTATGCCAGCACGGCTACAGGAAGAACAAAGAAACGTGATCAATCACAAAACAAACTGCCAGATAAATGACTATCTTGAGATAAAGCCTCCACAGTTCAAGCCATAGTCACCAAAAGAGCACCATGAAAAGAAATGTGCCTAACAGGTCAAATTTTAAAGTGGCCCACAATAGCTCATGGTAAATGCTCCTGAGAGAAAGAGCAGCTCTCCGGTCCTTCCTGTGCAGAGCCAGCTGCAGAGCCAGCCTCAGCCCTGACACACAATGGAGAAGATTGGAGCTGCCTTCAATTCTGGCACTGTTGTGGACATTGCTGCCATCAGTGACCCCTTCACTGACATCAACCACAGGTCTACACGTCCCAGCAAGTTCCAGGGCACAGTCAAGGCTGAGAACAGGAAACCTGTCATCAATGGGAAGGCCATACCCACCTCTCAAGTCTACTGCTGTCTTCACTATGAGGAAAGCCGGGCCCACTAGAGAGTGAAGCCAAAAGGCTATCCTGTCTCGTATGTTGATGCCCCATGACTGCAATGGGTGTGGACCATGACAAGCATGACAACTCAGGTGTGTTAGCAACGTCTCCTCCACCTCCAGCTGCTTAGCCCCCATTGGTTGAGGTCATCCATGACAACTCTGGCATTGTGGAAGAACTCATGACCACAATCCATGCTATAACCACCACCCAGAAGACGGCAGACAGCCTCTGGGAAATTGGGGTGTAATGGCTGTGGAACTATCCAGATTATCAACCCCAGATTCACTGGTGCTGCCAAGACTGTGAGCAAGGTCCCCCAAGAACAGAAGAGGATGTTCAATGACATGGCCTTCTGAGTTGCTACCCCCAGTGTGTCTGTTGTGGATCTGACATGCCACCTGGAGAAAGGTGCCAAGTATACTGACATCAGGAAAGTGGTGAAGCAGGCAGTGGAAGGCCCACTAAAGGGCATCCTGGGCTACAGTGAGGACCAGGAGTCTCCTGTGACTTTGACAGTGATGCCCACTGCTCTGCCACTGATGCTTGGGCTGGTGTTGCTCTTGCTGACAGCTTTGGGAAGCTCATTTCTTGGTGTTGCACTAGTTCTTGTATAACAACCAAAGTGGATGCAGTAGACGGTGATCACAGGGGAAGGCAGTGTATATGTCTGGTGCACTGAGTGTTTGGCTGTTTTTCAGAACATTAGCCTGGAGTTCACAGGGAAACCCTGTCCCGAAAAATAAAACATAAACAAAATCTAATAAAACCCAACAACTCAAGAACGCAGAGGCTCAATGAAGCTTCTACAGGAGACTGAAACCTTCACTAGATACAAGAGCAATCTCAGCGACAAGAGAAAAGCTCAGCGTACTCCCAAGGAGCAAGGACAAGGCGTCTGCCTGTCAGAACCACTGAAGCAGACAAGGGACACTGACAGCAAGAGAAAGCCAGGCTACATGGCCACCTGGCACAGAGGCCTTCAGGAAGTAAGTGCAGAGTTCTGGTCAGAAGAACAGCACAAGGACAGAGCGCAGGGAGGGCTCTTCAGGACAGATCAGCACATGCTGCAAAAGTGGTGTCTGGGTGGTGAGCACACGAGGCCCCTTCTCGCTCCTTGTAGAACAGCCTCCGCCCCTCACTTACGTGTCGCTGGCGCAGACGCGGAAGCAGCTCATAAGCAGCTCAGCGGCTTTTTCCAGCATGTCCCCAACTTTACTCTTCCCTTTCTTCACCAACTGCTGATCTGCCTAACGATAGAAAAGTAATTATCTTTTTAAAGTAAACAAAGGCAAAATGAAGAATCCAAGTTACCAATAATCTGGAAGATTCGCCAGTGTTCCTAGCCTGAGCTACCTCCACAGACCCCCTCATACTGCTGTTTACAAACTGAGAAAGTCTGTCTATATAGACCACGTCCATCCTCAAGTCCAGGACACCGGCTACAGTTTGGCTGGTTGGTCTTTGTCAACCTGACACAAACCTAACACAGCTGGGAAGAGGGAATCATGATTGACAAAATGCCAATAGTCCAGTCTGTGAGGCATTTTCTTAGTGATCGATGGGGAAGGCCCAGCCCACTGTAGGCAGTGCCACACCTGGGTTCGTGGTCCTGGGTGCTGTAAGAAAGCAGGCTGAGCAAGTCACGAGGACGAAGCCAGGGAATATCACCCTTCTATGGGCTCTGCTTCAGTTCCTACCCTGACTTCCTTTGATGATGGACCATGATTAGGGTAGTTTTGATGATGGTGTTACCACAGCAACAAACAGCAAACCAGGACACCAGCCTTATTCTGCTTTGCACAATACTGAGAAGCTTCCTTTCGACTTGGTCTCTGACCTTTTCCTCCTGCGCACAGCAGTCGGGCCCTGAACAAAACCTGCCATGACTCTTTGTGATCAGCCCTCTGGGGTATTGTGTTATAGACAGGTCTCTGTTGGTCTCCCTGTGTTAGTGGGAGAGCAGAGACCCCAACTCTTTGCTGGCAAGAGGGTTGGGGCTCGGGCCCCCCACTGCTACTGAAGACTTGTTTGTGGAGCACTCAACAGACGATCTGTCAGAAAGCACTGCCTTGCGGGCAAACCCTCTGCCTCCTAAGGCTGCATCACTCCATGCGGTATGTCGTGCTTTCCTTGTCCAGCTCTTCATCAGGACAGACAAGAAGCCCAATCCTTCTCTCCTTGTCACAGAGCTATGTCAACTATAATGAGCCGCTGGTCTAGAACCAGAAATAGTTTTTGCTATAAAAAGGGTCTAAGCCCCTAAGATGCTTCTGTGGCTCCAAGCTCAAGTACACTCCTTTTCTGCAAACCCAGGATCTGAACCCCTCAGCCACTTCCTAGACCTACATCAAGCTACGAGTCTTCAGCCCAGGCCACAGCTTAGAAGCAGAGGACAGAAAAATGCTCCAGAACCATTCCCCTCAACACCACAATGGCTTGCCATTTCCCTCTGCACACAGAGGCTCTGTCTGCATGGACCAGAAGACAACCAAGCACGCTGCCTCCTGGTCTTCCCCTCCCAGCACCAGACACATTCCACTTTATCATCCCTCAAAGCTTCAGGAAACAAGACATGGAAATTAAGCAGTAGTCACCCAGCAGATTTAAATTTGAAATAACAGGCACAGGAAATTGAACTTACATTATTGGCAAATATCCGAAGGTCAAGTGCTACTGCATACATGACAGGCAGAGCCCTAAGGGTAAAAGGCAAGTATGTTGGAAAAGCTAAAAGGTCCAACACCCTACCACTGACACCCAAGGTACTACCCAGAACCAGGTCCACACCCTCTAACTCAGATGGTGGCTTTGTTCTACTCTGTCACACGGCAACCTTAGACCTCCTGGCCAAATGCTTGCCTCTTACTCCATACCACAATCCCAACCCTGCTCAAGAACCTAGACCCAGGTCAAGCTGGGAGCTCCCAGAACTCTGTCCTTCCCTAACTCCTCACCACCAGCAAACAGCTCCAAGCAGGAGCCAGAATGTAAATTCACACAATCATCAAACAGCTCTGTGTACATCTAGCTGCCAGCACTAGGCTTTCATTCATGTGTAAGCCAAGTCTTCACTTGGAACTGAAAAAGTGCAGCTGGTTGGTGGTGGTG
>NW_004949105.1:5114137-5139648 GCF_000317375.1 Microtus ochrogaster | reverse complement strand
AGAAAGAAAGAAAGAAAGAGAAAAGCAGAAAAAGTGCATCCGATATAAAGACGCACATTTGGAGGTTGAGACAGGAGAATGGAAACTGCCAGGCCAGCCTAAAGTACAAAGGAAGACCCTGCTTCAAAGTTCTCCCGTAACTGCCCCTCAAAAACTGGGGCTATGGATGTAGCTCAGTAAGTAGAGCACTTGCCTCGCACGCACAAGGCCTGGGTTAGATCCCCAGCACCGTATGAATGGTGCAGTGGCACACGCCTGCAGTGCCAGCATCAAAGCAATGGGGTTAAGTTCAGTCATCCTCCACTATAGTGAGATCGAGACTAACCTAAGGCAGAAGAGACCCTGTCTCAAAAATAGCTTAAAACGATGTAGGAATATAACTAAGTGGCAGAATGCTTGCTAGCACACGTAAGGACCTAGTTCAAGCCCCAGCACTGAAGGAAACAACTGCTGAAGGAAAGGGCTGGGTTGGTTGTCTGTGAAAGCTACTATAGTGTAAACAAAATTTAAACATTTTCCTAGTTTGCTAATAAATCTTAAAGTTAGTTTTCAAGAAATTTAAAATAATCCAAAGGAACTATAGTGTGCATTTAACCAACGTTTAAAACCAGAAGTTAAAAACTGGCAAATGAAAGGAAAAATAGTACTTAAATGTTTCTGTAACAGAATTACTGAAGTAGCACTTTCGACAAAAACATTGTACATAACCTGTCTGCTTGGCCATTCCCATCTAACCCCAGACCACACCCAGCCCACACCGACATCATTTACTAATCTCTGGCTACTTCTGTTCATGCTTACCAGTTTTCTTCTTTGTGAGCCTGGAATGCCCGCAGGAATGACGTACTGTATTAAGGATGACATGACAAGCAAAAATGAAGTAACACTGCACTCAGTAAGAAACAGACTAGGGGTAAAGTGTGTTCTTTAGATGACTATGTCACAACAGCAGGAAAATCCTGAAGGCAGAAAACACTACAATATCCATGCATTGGCAGCCGCGTAGACGCAATGCATTCACTTCAGACAGACCTCTGAAACAAGCTTTATTATAAGGTTGCTCATATAAACCAGGCAATGTGGCACTCCTTTGATGCTAGCTAGCACTTGGGAGAAGAAAGTTTCAGGCCAGCCTCCATGGTTAGACCCTGCTCACCTCCGCCAAAAAAAAAAAAAAAGAAAGAAAAAAAGATTGTGTGTATATGTACATGCATGCGTGTGTGGGTGTGTGTAAGTCTGTGTGCATATGTGTGCAGTGGTTAGATGTCAACTATAGGCGACATTCCTCAGGCTGGCCCCCTTCTTGAGAGAGACTCTCACTCATCAATTAGACTAGCTAGTGAGCCCCAGGGATCTGTCTGTCTCCAGGCCCACAGAGATGAGATTACAAGCACACACCACCACTCCCGCTTTTTTGTGGGTGCTGGGGATCCCACTCAAGTTCCCATACCTACAGGGCAAGCACATTAAAAACTAAGCCATGTCCGCAAACCCGTTATAAGTCTTCTCTTTTCTATTTGTACTTACGCGTTTCCCTGAGTTCACAGATCATAAACTACATTTAAGTCCTCAAGAATCTATAGCATAAGGTTTATTTCACCAACACTAAAATTCTTAAATTCTAGGGAAATTTGGCTAGTAGCATTCTCTTGTGAGTATATTTAAACACAGCAGTTTTCAAAAGCAAACTAAAATCCAGAGATCTACAAATCCTCAGCCTGCTCACTGATATGAATCACTACAGAAGCTGATGTTTAAATAACACTCTTCACTGAGCACATGAAACACGGGCAATGCATGTATCTGAGTCCACATCTCTCCATCTAGGCTGAGTTACGGGCCTCTAAGACTTAACCAGTTCCTGTAGGCACACTTAAAAAACATCCTACTCTTAATCAAGTCTTTAGGTTAGTATGCACAATAACGTGTAGGTTTCACTATGGCATCTTCATACATACATGGTATTGCCAAAACATTATTATTGGCTGGACATGGCAGTGCATGTTTTTAATCTCAGTATGTGGGAGGCAGAAAGAGGTGGATCTCTGTGAGTTCAAAGGCCAGCCTGGTTTACACAGTGAGTTTCCAGGCCAGCCAGAGCTACAGTCTCAAAACAAAATGAAAACATTATTCTTGAAGCTAGGGGTGACTCGGGGGAAGAAGAGTGCTTCTGCTGCAAGCATGAGAACTGGGGTCAATATCCCAGGCAACCACACAGAAAGCCGGGAACAGCTATGCGTGCCCATAACCCCCACACTGGGAGACTGAGACAAGGAGAGCCTAAAAGCATGCTGGCCAGTTAGCTTGTCAACAGCAAGCTTCAAGTTCAGGGAGAGACCCTGTCTCAAGACAGTGAGGCAGACTGAGAGAAGACTTGACATGCTCCTCTGGCTTCTGACCTCACATGTGCATGCACAGATACCTACAAGCTCGTGTGCACACATGCCACACACAAGCACCAACTGAGTTCTTAGCCACATTAAATAAAGCCCACCCTCCATGTATACTGATGACATTAGTGTAGAAGGGAACTGTCTGTGAAATCAAGGAGACCACGGGAGGGGCAGGAAAGAAAGGGCAAGTGTGGTGGTCTGAATGCAATTGCCTGCCATAATCGCATAGGAAGTGGCACTATTGGGAGGTGTGGTCTTGTTGAAGGAAGTGTGTCACTGTGGGGGCAGGCTTTGAGGTTTCCTTTGTTCAAGACATTGTCCAGTGTCTGAAACACTTCCCATTGCCTTCTGATCATGATGTAGCTAGCACCACACCTGCCTGCCCACTGCCATGATGATAAAGAACTAAACCTCTGAAACTGTAAGCCACCACCTCAATTAAATGTTTTTCTTTATAAGAGTTGCCATGGTCCTGGTGTCTCTTCACAGCAATAGAAACCCTAAGAAAATGGGGTAGTGGAATAGGAGGAAATGTCCTCAAAGTAAATATGTTTGCATTAAAAATAACCTCATGTAACCTTATATAATAGAAATAAATAAAATCCAATATGTTAACCAGTGTACTTCCTTATTAGATAAGCAACTGGGTGAGTCATAAAAGCCAGACTACACTTAGACACCCAAGCAAAAACAGTTAAAATGAGTTTCTCTTCCAAAATATTGTAGTTCCTTTTTAGTTGAAGGTTTGAACTGGTCCAGTGTTTCAAGACTGTGAACCTCAGTAACCCACTGCTAGTAACTCACGGGGTAAAGGATATTGGACTATCACGGTCTGGCACTTGTAGGCCTCTATGAAGTCGTGATTCCCCACAGCATAGGTACACCTGGAAAAGACATCAGAGGCTGAAGAACAGGTACATATTAGCCCAGAACACATTCTACCACACACCTCAGTCACTCTCTACTGCTCCTGGAAGGCATTTTTGCTTGGCAGAGAACCACAGATGGAGGGAACACAGACGACCATTTGAATGACAGCAGTCGGTATGAGGGGAAATCCCACACAAAGCTCTGACACTGTCTGCTGAGTCCCAGAACAGGAAATAGTTCAGATGTTCTAAGGGACCAGCGACAAGCGTGACTGACGCTGCATGCCTGGTGCTCCACACTGTCGGTGGGCCTCCAAAGACATTCCGTCCAGGTTCCGGCTGGCAGCTAGAGCCAGCTCATCACCAAATCCAGAACCACACCGTGGAAAGCACACTGCTAGGAAAGCAGAGGTGCACTTTTTTTTTATTTTATTTTTGGTTTTTCAAGACAGGGTTTCTCTGTAGCTTTGGAGCCTGTCCTGGAACTAGCTCTTATAGACCAGGCTGGCTCAAATTCACAGAGCTCCGCCTGCCTCTGCCCCGAGTGCTGAGATTAAAGGAGTACGCCACCATTGCCCAGTGAGGTGCACCTATTGTTGCAAGGAATATAACAACACCACAACTTTTCCAAAGGCCTGGCCCAGCTTGCTCGGAAATACAACAGGCATGCAGTCAGAGAACAGTCCTGCACACAGGGCTTTAGGATCTAAAGTTCTGTCTAAACCGCCTGACACGCTGCAGTGAAAGCAGCCGACATATTGTGTAAATAAAGAGAAGTTTCTGTTTGTTTTGCTTAACTCAGATTTTTTCCCTACAAAGCAAAGATAGTAAAAACCACATTATTTCCATGAGAAAAGCAAGGCCTCCGGTAGGCACTGCAGCTGACTAACAAAAGACAGCCCAGCCAGCAGACACACCAAGGGTGATACAGAGGCATAGGACACACTTGTCCACTTTTCCAAGTTAATTATTCACTGCTCAAGGCAAATAATGATGCACGGAAGAATCCGAGTGGTCCAGTGGCGTGTTACAGGCACGCAGCTGTGAGCCTGGCTTTCCTGCTGCCAACGGGTTACCTTAAGTGAGCTGCAAACATTTCGTCATACGGGGGCTCCAGAACTTGCTGGCATTTCTCTTCTGGAGAGGCCATCTAGTCCATAGGAGAAAGGTAAAGTTAGTGGCATGAAAGGCAGCAGTATACGCAAAGAACTTTAGATGATCACTTTTAGAACTTCACAGCCTCAAGAAATACTTCAGTCAGGCACATCTACGGGGAGGGCTCATTGCTCCCCAATATCTGTATTTCAAAAAAAACCAACAAGCCCAAGAATAAAATTCAGTTGTTCGCTGCAGGCTACAAAACATGCTAGGCACTTTCAGACATACTTATTTTTATTTTATTTTATTTTAATTTTTTTATTTTTTACTTATTTTTATTTTATTTGGTGTGCATAGGCGACTGATGTGGGCCTGTATGGGCCCATATATGCCATGGCACACATACAGGTCACAGGAAGACTTCCCACCACTGGGCTCTGGGAGGAAACTCAGGGCACCACACTTGCTCAGCAACCGGCCAGCTCATGGGCTCTCTTAACAGCTAGTCAGTCAGCCAAGAAGGCCTTCAATAAAACAGGAGTACAGTTCCAACTGTAAATAAGGCCAACAAGTTAGTGACCACGCCATGTGAAGAGTTACTACACAACTTCCTGAGGGAACAGGTGTCCTGGGCTAGGGGCTCACATGGTGAAATCCAGACAATTTGAGCACACCTAAGCAGATGAATTTTACATGTCACCTGGACTGCCCAAGTACCCGGAATGAATATGACCTCTGCGTGCCTGGAGGATGTTTCTACAAGAAACAGGTCCGGAACTGGTGACTCCCCTGTATAGCAGGATGGACACCTACCAACCTGATGAAGTGCTGAAGAGTACCAAAAAACACAAAAAACAAAAACAAACAAAAAAACAAAACCATACACTCTTCTGGCTCCTGACTGCCTCCTGAGCTGAGACACTGTGACATCTCAGGCAGAGCTTGGGTTTACCCACAGGCATCTAGCTGAAGATGGCAGGTCATGCAAGGGTCTTCTCGGCCTTTATAACCACATGACCCAACTTCCTACTGAATCAATCTCTCTCTCTCTCGGTGTGTAAATGTATTGTGTATGTACAGATGTATTTTCTATCTGTTGTTTTTCAGACTAATAGTAAACGAGAGCAAGATGAATGACAGGCATCCTCACAGGTGTAATAAACACGCACACACTTAGAGTAAAGGTGGGAAGGAAAAGTGCTGGCGTCAGGAAACCACCGTGCTGAGCCTGAGAGCTTAGCTCAATGCCCAGGACCCACATGTAGAAGGGAAGAACCAACTCCCATAAATTGTTCTCTGACCTTCACACACACCACGGTACATGCATGCCCAAATATATACATACAAAAATAAGTAAGTTTAAGATTTAACTAAAACAAAACAACAACGACAAAAAAACTCAGAAAGAAACAAAATTATCATTTCAGTTTCTCATGAAAAAAAAAATTACTTGGATGTTAGCTGCTAGCATGGACCTATCAGGTGGAAGGTTAGTACAGCGCTGTCCAGACAGACAGACCTAGTTGTCACACACACAAGCCCCTGCCGCCTCAGAAGAACAAGAACGGCAGCAAGTACAGAGCGTTCTCTTACTGTGCCGTGGCCAAGTGGGCTGGGCTCTCTACAAGTCCCTGGACTTACTTCTTAGGACAACAGCTCTTAATGCTATTCATCAGAACCACACAGGACACCCTGAGGATGGACGACCTTGATTAGGATGCTGGGTCTAGTCACTGTTTTCCTCCCGAAGAACTCTGCTCCCACAGGAACATACTTTAATATCATAAAGGGCATCAGTACAGAAATAGAACTCTATAAAATATCCACTCAGTCTACAGGAAACACTGTCTATACAATACGAAAACTACAAATGGAAAATGCTCATATTCTCAAAGCAGGGCTGACAAATGTGTTCTATGAAAGGCTTTGCCAACCCTCTGCAGGCTCAGTCACCTGCACCATTGTGGCAGGGAGGCCACCAAGACAACACTTAACCAGCATACAGCTCTAGTCTCTAGGAGGGATCTTGATTCCAAGTGGGAACTTGGTGGGATTGCTTGCTGGCTCTAGTCTCCAGGGCAGTTGTATATGGACAAGGTCTAAGTTCTATGGCATCTTCCCTAGTGACACTGATAATGTTACTGACATTAACCCTAATCTACACGGGGATCAAATATAGGAGTATGAGGTACAGTGCTCAGTAGGTAAAATGGGATTACAGTAATCATAAAGAAATTTGAAATTTTCACATGGGAGTGGTAATATTAGTTTCCTTTTACTTAAACTTCCATGGAAAACTAACTGCCTCACATCTCTCTCATAGCCCTTCCTGACTGAGAGCCAGCCTCCCTCACCTCTCTCTAGAAACCATGGGCTTGTTTACCACCTACCTGGAGCCGTGGGTTCGCAGCCAGCCTCACCTCTCTCTAGACACCATGGCCTTGTCTATCACATACCTGGAGCCTCCCTCACCTCTCTCTAGACACCATGGGCTTGTCTATCACCTACCTGGAGCCGTGGGTTTGCAACATGAGGGTGCTTGAAAGACACCAGCTCTGCACAGGACGCTCCATCTCTGGTATCAATGGCCTCATACACCTGAAACAAGTTGAGGGGGAAACCTGAGCAGGCAGGCAAGCATCCATTCTCAGAGGACCTGAGCAATGCATTGCATACCACAGAAGCTGTTCCCTCCTTCTAGAAAGAGGCCAGAATAATCAAAATGTAAAGGAATAAAAAAAAAACTTCATTTCAAAATGGAGTCTTCTTAGAACAAGAAAAGAGGAGGGCCAGAGTTCCAGAGAGGCCCCTCTAAAGGTCTCAAGGACACTGGCCTTCTATGAGGCACAAAGATGAAGACGTGTCCTTTCATCATCCTTCCCACTGGAACCCTCATAAAGAGCCTCGTAAGGAGCCTTGTCCTAGTCAGTACCAAGGATGGTGGCTACTTGTCACACTTGAACATGACTCTCAGGTCTCCAAGGCCTCCAGAGTTCTTTCCACAGGAGATCTACGGGTGGTTGAAGCTTCAGAACTGGAGCACACATCATGAAACAGAAGCACACTCCTGATGGCTGTAGGTGCTAGGAGCACAGTGGTCCCTGGGGTCCAGGTATCAGGTCCATGTAATGAACAGTGTAGATGTTGGGCAGGGAGCAGTCCTCTAGGTCTGTTCACATCCCAGTAACCTCCTTTGCAGTGACATTGGAGATGGAGGATGAAGTCACCTAAGCTGTGTCTAAAACCTCAAGTACAACTTCACTAGCACCTGGATCAACTCTACAGGATCCTGCACTCAGGCCCAGACTCAATATAAGAGTGTCCTGTCTGAGTCCTGCCTCAGTAACAACATAAGGAAGTTAGCCACAGAGAAACCCTGTCTCGAAAAACAAAAACAACAACAACAAAAAAAAAACCATAAGGAAGTTAGGGGTGGGTAAGAAAGTAAGGAGCTGGGGAAGAAGCTCAGGGGAGAGGTATTTGCTAGCATATGCAAGTCCCGGGTTTAGTCCCCAGTGTTATTTTTGGGGGTCTGGCCACTCCATGGATATTTTATCCCTGGCCCCCATCCGCCTGCCATAAGTGCTTTACCAGTGCTAACACAAACACTGCATCCTTTTACGTTAGACACCACTGGATCATGAACTCACACTCTAAGCAAGCGCCTATGTACAATGCCCTCAGCTGGCACATCGAGGAGTTTGCTTCAGGCATCTCAGGAGACATCTCCCCTGACCAGGTCTTCTCAGGTCCTCCATAGCAGTCCACAGGGGGTACCATCTGCCCTTAAAACCCACAATTCCTTAAAACAGCACACATTAAACAAACAAATTGTACCCATTCCTTCTATGCACTGAAACCATAGAGCAACAAGCAGAGCTGGCACCAGGCATCTTTTCTAAGTTCCACTCCTCACTGACAGGAAGCAAACCCCCTTGGAGAAAGGGTTGACTCCTGAGCTGGGACAGGAGAGCTTAGGTGAGCTTGGAAAATATGTGACCCCAAAAAAGCCCAAGAAGGAACAGGGTTAGGTTCAAAAGCCACAGAAACCAGTAGAAGCCGCTCATGGTAATTTTGAGCTTCAAAAAGATTAACAATGATGACAATATATTAAAAATAATCCCTAATGTATGCTGGGTGTGGCAGCACATGGGAGGCAGAGAGAGGAAAATCTCTGTATGTTCAAGAACAGCCTGGTCTACACAGTGAGTACCAGAACAGCTAGGACTATATAGAGATACATACATACATACATTACATATAAATCCATATGGTTTTTAAAGAAAGAGCATAAGAAACAATTTTTTAATATTTAGTTTTTAAAGATTATTTATTTTAGCTGGGCAGTTGTGGCACATGCCTTTAATCCCAGTATTCAGGAGGCAGAGGCAGGCAAATTTCTGAGTTTAAATCCATCCTGGTTTACAGAGTGAGTTCCAGGACAGCCAGAGCTGCACAAAGAAAGCCTGTCTCGAAAAAACCAACAATAAAAAAGATTATTTTATGAGCTGCCTTATGGGTGCTGGAAATCACACTTAGGTCCGCAAGAGCAGCAAGTGTTCTTAACCACTGAGCCACCTCTCCAGCCCAGAAATTATTTCTTAACTGAAACTAATTGCAGACACACATACAAAGAGGGATGGGATGTGACACAATGATAAACACTTTCCCAGATGCATAAGCCCCAAAGATCAGTCCTACATAAAAAACAAACCAGTCCAGAAAGGAGAATAGGAAATCATATTCTGGCCAACTGAGAGAGTACCTGGCTTAGGAGAGGGCTGTCAGTGAGGACAAACCACCTCTACAAAAGTGTGTGGAGGACAGGAAGCTCACGGAAGCACATTAGCCAGAGTAAGAACATATGACATGTAGTGTGGACCTGCTCTTCTGGAGGTCCTGAATTCAACTCTCACAACCATCCATAATGAGATCTGGTACCCTCTTCTGGCCTGCAGATAGAACACTGTACACATATAAATAAATAAATCTTAAAGAAGAAGAATACAGCATGGGTGCACTCCAGATCCAAAAGAACAATTCCTAAGGAACAATTTGCAGGAGAGTAGAAAATTAAATAAGAGTTCTATATTAGAAAATTTGTAGACCACTGGGCATGGCAGCACACACCTTTAATCCCAGCACTCAGGTGGAAGAAGCAGGCGGATCTCTGTGAGTTCAAGGCCAGCTTAGTCTACAAGAGTTAGCTCCAAGACAGGTTCCAAAGCTACAGGGAAACTCTGTCTCAAAAAAAAAAAGAAAGAAAGAAAGAAAGAAAAGAAAAGAAAAGAAAAGAAAAGAAAAACAAAATGTGCATTGATGGTAAGTTTCTCAGGCTACTAAATATATTGTAGTTGTAGGGAATATCCTTGTTCTTGATGCCTGTAGTTGTGGGCCCTGACTTAGATGTGTTTTATACTTACTAACCTGGGAAAATGGAGTAAAATTTCCTTCTGGTTTGACCCTGGACAAAGTAGACCTTCTTATTCCTTGTTGTAAGGGGTAAATTCCTCAAGCTCGGCGTTTCTCTCTGAAACGTGCAGACACTCCTGCCACTGTAATACCCCTAAGGAACTGGGGCATCTAGGAACTAGCACAAGTATGCTGATGGATGTCATTCCCTATGATTAAGAAAGAACAACCTTGCCAGGTAGTGCTGGTGCACGCCTTTAATCCAGCACTCAGGAGGCAGAGGCAGGTGGATCTCTGTGAGTTCGAGGCCAGCCTGGTCTACAGAATGAGTTCCACGACAGCCAGAGCTGCTATACAGAGAAACCCTGTCTCAGAGAAAAAAGAGAAAGAAAGGCCTCTACCACGCGGGCCATTAGGGAGGTATGGCATGCTGTGACTGACAACCAGGAGACAGCTACAGGTGACACCAGCAACTTCCACAATTAACCAGGTCTCTTCCCTTCTGAGCATATAGGCTCAAATTGCAGTATTTGTTCCCAAGCGTCCCTAGGGTTCTAGCTAATGAGGTATTTGAAACAGAAAACAGAGGCCTTGATAATGGAGCTAAGTGCAAAACTAAGACTCATAAACATCCATGAGCAGCAGTGTCACGAGCTGAGATGTTCATCAGACTTCCCCACTTGGCTGTCCCTTGTACCAGGCGTGTTGAATAGTGAGTGGGATCAAACCTCTCTGTCCTAGGTTTGTGCAGAAAGCGCAAACTCAACCCTCAGCCCAGCTGTGCCATTCGGAAGCCTTGAGTGACACCTCTCTTAAGACACAATGTGCTTCGTGCAGACAGTGCTACACCGACAACCGCTTTTACAAGTGGCCCCGATTTTGCTACCTTCACCAGGAAGCCTCCTCTGTCCCAGATCCAGCGGGAAGCACTTACAGCTTGAGCAAGGCCTGCGGCCGGTCGCAAGCAACAGACTCTCCTCGTCTCAAAGGCTGCCACAGACACCACCACCACCACCCCCCCCGCTAGCCTCCAGTCTGGTCCGACCCTGCCCCAGGACCCATCCCCATGGCCAGGAAGAGAGGATCCCGGGCGAAACCCACCTGCTGGAGGTACTGATTAATGGTGATGTGCGCCATAACAGCATCCGCGGGCGTTAAGTACCTCACTTCCGGCGCAGGTCCGTCTCCGTTTCTTGTCCCCACGCTGTATTTCCTGCACGTGGGTTCCAGAACCGGTGGTGCCAGCTGAGCGGAGCTGTCAGTGCCCGGGGTGCGGTCACTTTAGGGCGGCTCAGCTCCGGCAGGGGCGCGCGCGAGGACGGAGAACTGACGTGGAGGAGTCCCAACCGACTTGGGAAAGTGTCCCCGATCACGTCTTATGTGACTCCCCGTGCCCCTCACCCCTGCCTGGATGAGGGTAACCCAATCCTCGATCCTCACTGTGCAGAGAGGCTCCTGGCTCCCACACCCTCAAGCACACGGAAAGTCCGGACCCCACTCGGAAACACGTCCCCGCGCACTCCTAGCCCTCACTGGCGATGTCCCCGAGTCCTCCCGCACCCCTCACTGGGCCACCCCAGAGCAATGGGTGTGGAGTAGCCCGCTCCCCAGCCCTCGGCGTGCGGAGTCACGGAGCATTCCTGAGCCCTAGGTATGGCGTTGCCCCAGAGGCAAGGGGATGATGTGGTGCTCGTCCCCAGCCCTAGACGTGACGTTCAACAGCAAGCTCCCTGGCACCCGGTGCGGGGTGTTACGGCGCCCTCTCGTGAGCATTCGTCGTAGAACGTCCGCGGGCCCCGAACCCTCCCTGCGCGGCCGCGAACTCCGGAGCCCTCGCTGGGCGGAGTCCGCGCGCCCGAGCCGGCTCGTTCCGGTGCGCGCCGCGGCGGTTGGGCCTCGGGCGCGCGCGCGACCGGGGCCCCGAGCGGCAGGAGGAGGAGGAGGAGCCGAGCGCTCACGGGCGGAGCCCGACAGGAGGAGGAGGAGCCGGGCGCGCACGGCCGGGGCGCAGGGCAGGAGGAGGAGCCGGGCGGCGCGGGGCGGGGCGGCGTCCGGCCCAGCCATGGCGGACGAGGGCCCGCGGAAGGGCAGCGTCTCGGGTCTCATGGGCCGCACCAACGGCCTCACCAAGCCCGCGGCGTTGGCCGGTGGCCCTGCCAAGCCGGGGGGCGCGGGCGGCTCCAGGAAGCTGGTCATCAAGAACTTCCGAGGTGGGTGCGCTCCGGTGAGGAGCGAACGGGGCGGCCGGCAGGTCGCGCGCTCGGACAGGGCCTTCTGGGGCTGCCCAGCCGGCCCTGTCCCCGCGCCCCGGCCCGCCTTGTTCCCGCACTGTCCTGTTCCGGCGCTCCAGCCTGACTTTTCCCTGCACCTCCTGCTCCGCCACGTCCCCGCGCCCCAGCTGGCCCTGATCCCGCACCTCCTGGCTGGCCGTGCGGGGCCCTGCCTCGGTGCCCCGGCCTGTCTTGTCCCCGCGCGGCCGTTGACCCTCTCTCCCCACAGACAGGCCGCGGCTGCCTGACAACTACACTCAGGACACGTGGCGGAAGCTTCACGAAGCGGTCAAGGCCATCCAGAGCAGCACATCCATCAGGTACAACCTGGAGGAGCTGTACCAGGTGAGCGGCGGCGAGGGCCTGCGAGCACCAGGCTGTTTTCCTCCTCCCGCAGCCACGGTCGCCGACGCTAGGGAGGCCTGCCTGTCTGCCGGGAGCGGTGGGGGGGACAAGCTGCGGCCCGAGCCTTCCCCCGGGGGTGAGGGGGACGAGCCGCGGAGCCCTCGGTCAGCAGGTGTTTTATGGATCGCCACCCTGGATTAGTGCTGTGTTGAGGCTTACATCAGGATGCTTAGGAGGTCTAAGTTTTCCCATCACCAGAAGAAAGGAGGTGTCGGGGGCCCAGAGCCACAGGGCTCCAGCAGTCTTGAGTGTTATCAGAATGACAGATTGTTGCACATAAAACCCAGTACGGCTCCACTTGCTAGTAAGGTCCCTGTGTCGCCCCCCCCACTCACACACTGTTTTGTGGTTTAATTGTTGCAAATAAGGTTTGCAGGAAGTCCCGTATTTTTAATTGAAAGAGGGGCAGTGGCTACATCAGGAAAAGAAATCATCAGAAGTACATTTTGCTGTTTCAAGCAGACTTTCCTATCATGGTTTTCTACAATAATTCTCGCTAAATAGTCTGCTATAGGTAACTATAAAGCATATAATTAACTACACTAGAGTCATGAACTTGCCAGTTCGTTTTATCCAGGTTACAAAGTGAACGTATTTAAAGTTACATAAAGTACAAAAAGAAAAGTAAGCAATAGTACTGGAGAAAAAAAATATTACATTTCGAGCACTCCCAGTCCAAAACTTAGCTCACATATGGAAAAAGATCCCCAGCTGACCCCGTCTGATTGGTCTCAGACAGAATACAATATACGCTAAAACTTTTGTATAAAATTGCTTCAAGCTGGGGCTGATGAGATGATGCAGTGGGTAAAGCTCTTGCCGAACAAGCTTGGCAGCCAGTGTTCGAACCTCAGAACCCTCAAACAGATAGGAGAAAACTGGAGATGACCTCTGGCTGCCAGACTTGCCGTGGCACAAGCACCCACGCATATGCATCATGCATACACACGATAAAAAAAATTAAAATAGTCCTTCAAA
Source organism: Microtus ochrogaster (assembly GCF_000317375.1). Lineage (NCBI taxonomy): Eukaryota > Metazoa > Chordata > Mammalia > Rodentia > Cricetidae > Microtus > Microtus ochrogaster. The sequence continues at coordinate 5,126,223 of NW_004949105.1, read as the reverse complement.
TTGTGTTCAAGTTATATGAGATATGAATTAATTTTATGTTTAGACTTGAGTCCCATTTCCCAACTACTTCATTATGCATATTCAATTATCAAATGAGAAGAAAAAAATCTAATCCAAAGCACTGCTGGTCCCAAGCATTTTGAATGCGGGACAACCGGCCTGTAGTGATAGATTGATGCATGTGGCTGTTCCTTGTCTTGGGTTTGTGAGTTGATTGTTTATTGAGGGAAAGGGTTTTAAGATTTTGTTTTTAAGCATGTGTCTGTGTGTATGAATGGGGGTTGAGGGACTGGAGGCCGGAAGTTTAGGTGGTTGTGAGCCTCTTGATGTAGGTGCTAGGAACCAGCCTCAGGCCCTCAAGTACTCTGACTACTGAGTCATCTCTCCAGGCCTCTACCCAACCCCCTTTGTTTTTGAGAGTTTTGCTACATGGTGCTAGCTGACTTAGTTACTAGCTTTGTATTCATGCCTTGTCTGTAACTTACAGCAATCTTCCTGCCTCGGCTTCCCACTTGGTTGAATGTACCACCATGCCCCTAATAAATTTTTTAAATAAGCTTTCTTGAAGTATAATTTATATATAACTTGTACTCCAGTAGGTTCTTTTAGGGGGAGGGGAAGTTGACTGGTTTTATTTTGTATAGCGCAGGCTGTCCCAAACTCAAGGTATTCCTCCTGTGGTTACAGACTTACACTAACATACTTGTTGTGCTAGTAGATCTTAATGGCCTAATATGCAGTTGTTTTGCTGCCCAACCCATATAGACTGTTTCCATCCCCCACAGAGAACTGCAGCCCTTTGCATTCCCCACCCCATCCCCGCAGTCATTTCTCTGCCATTTCTATCTAAAGGAATCATGCGTTTGTCTTCTTTGCTGTCTGGCTCTTACTTAGAATACCAGTTTGCAGTTTACATGTGGTGCTAACAGTTTGGTGTTTTGTTTTTTAAAATTTTTTAAATGTGTTATTACTTGAATAGAAGTACATCACTTTCCCTGTCCCCTTCCTCCCTTCACCAACCCCCAGTTCTCCTCTCTCAGACCCCGCTGTACATCCCCCAAGTGCTTGTTGTTTTTATTCCTGATTAGTGTGGATATAGTACAATTGGCATATTCATCAGGTAAAGGACCTTTGGGTGCCCAGTGGGAAACATTGCCAGCAAAGCCGCTGTGGGCATGAGTTCTCATTCCTCTCAGGAAACTATCTCAGAGATGTTAAGAAGACGTGTGTTTCACTTCTTAAGAAACTGGCTGCTTTTCAAAGTGGCTGGACCGTTTTGCACCCTGCCAGTAGTATGAAGTCCTGTTTGCTCCACATTCTCACCAGCATTTGGTGCTGTCGGCTTTACCTGTGGTTTAATTTACAGTTCTACTGATATTAGGCATCTTTTCATATATTTATTGTTATATTCTGTACCCTTTTTTGAAGTTAACTATTCAAACCTTTTGTCTGCTTGACTGCCTCCTCTCCTCTCCCTCCCTTTTTATCTCACTATGTAGCCTACTCTGGCTTCAAATGTATAACTTTTCTGCTTCAACCTCCCAAATTCTTTTGTTAACAGACATAAGCCAGTATGTCCAGCTTCATTTTTTTAGATTATTTTCCTGTTACTGAGTGTGGATTTAGTATGGATTCTTCCAGATACAAGTTGCATATATTTTCTTCTAGTTCATAATTTACCCCTTAACTTTTAGATATATGTCCTTTTAAGAACAGTGATTTAAATTGTGAAGTCTAGTGTTTCAGCTGTTCTTTTAGGTTGAGATTTTAGTATCTGCCTAAAAAAATAAGAAAATAAAATTTTGCCATAGCTGGGAATAGTAGCACACTCCTGTAAACCCAGCCCCCACTTGGCAGAAGAGATTCAGGAATTCAAGGTCAGCCTCTTCTACTAGCCAGCTCTAGGCAAGCTACATGAGACCCTGTCTCAAAAAAAACAGATCTTTGTCCTAATCTAAGATCTTATATTTCCCTAGTAGACATTTAGAGTTAAAAATTTTGCATTTAGATCTTGTGGACTTTTGTGTGTATTGTAAGATATAAATCTACATTCAGTGTTGTTCCTATAAATGTCCAGGTGCTGGGCACGTTGTTGCCTGACTGACTTTCTCAAAGACAAGACCAGCTGTCCATCTAAGAGTGGGTGTAACGAGGTGTTAAATCAGAAAGGGCTGGCTCCGCCTTGCGTTCCCATGGTCGTTTCAGCTGTTCTTGGTCCTCTGTCTTTAGGAATCTTAGAATCTGTTTTCTGGCTTCTTCCAAGAAGCCAGCGAAGGTTTTGATTGGGATTCTGGTGACTATTAGATCGGTTAGAGAGAACAGACTCAGCCTTAATGATAGAGAACACTCTGTTTGGGCTTTTTAAATATTTCTCAGCAATGTTTCTTGTTTCGGTTATACAGATGTTACAAACTTTTTATGGATTTTTTAACTTAAATTCTGATTTGTGATTTTCACTGTTATAGAGGAACACTGTTGATTTTTGTATATTGAAGTTGTCTTTCTAACTTGACAACCTTGTTTGTTTCTAGCTTTTTTGTAGATTCCCATTTGGTCTTCTGCCCAGATGATCATATGTAACTAGAAAGCTTTTTCTTTTCTAAATTTTGTGTCTATTATTTCTTTGCTTTGTCTTGCTGTACTGGCAAGAGCCTCTAGGACAGTGGTTAGAAGTAAGAAAGCAGGGCACTTGTCTTGCTCTGGGTCTCAGGAATGTTTATTTTCCCTCTGTTGAGTGTAGTGCTACCACATAGGCGGGTCCTTTCTGCTCCTGGGTTGATGAAAGTATGTTTCTGCATCTATTGAGGGATCATGTGGGTTTTGTCTCTTAGTTTGTCAGTTATGTTCATTATCACCTCCCCCCCCTTTTGAGTATAAAAACAGTCTTCTATGTTTGGGCTATATCTTACTTGGCTGAAATGGGTTTTTGTTTGTTTTGTTTGTTTGAGACATAGTCTCACTATGTAGCCTTGACTGGCTACTCACTATGTAGGCTAGGCTAGCCTCAAACTCCCAGAGGATCCTCCTGCCTCTGCCTCCTGAGTGCTGCTGGAATTAAAGTGTCTGCCACTGTGCCCAGTTCTGTGGTCTTTTTATGTGCTGGGTTGAGTTGTTAATGTCTTGTAAAATTGTCTTACTGGATAATTTCCCTACTACAACTTTGATCAGTTTGCGTGTCAAAGTAATGATGGCTTTTTGGGTTTGAAATGAGTCTCCCTTATATACAGTTGGTAGCATTTCTTTCCTTAGACGTTTGAGGGCATTCCCTCATGGAGCCACTCTGTTCTCATTAGCATCACCATCATTGTTACCACTTTATGTGTGTGGATGTTTTTCCTGCATGCATGTCTGGGTACCACATTCCAAACCTAGTGCCCACAGGACAGAAGGTGTCACATCTAGAACTGAGGCTACAGACAGTTGTGAATTGCTACGTGGGTGCTGGATGTCAAACCTGGGTCCTCTGAAAGGGCAACTTCTGACTGCTGAGCCATCTCCATCTCGGTTTTCTTCATGGAAAGATTTTAAGTGCACAGTGATTGTTCCAAGTCTCCCTGAGACTACCAGCCCTCTTGTCTTCAGAGTCTAGCCCAGTCATGCCTCCACTACTATTGCTGCCACTGGTGTGAGTTTCCCACACACTTTGTCTTCTTCCTACAGGCGCAGTTGGGGTCATTCTGAAGGCTTTTTGAAGCTCTGCTTCATCTTTGGACACATAGACTCTCTTAGATGACTGTTTCTTCCTGACCTGCAAACTCTGTGTTTTGGTTCTGGTTGATCCCATTAAGGAGAATCTGATAATCTTTGACTGGATGTTCAACATTATAAATTCTGATATGCCAGATATTTTTATATACTTTATTAATAAAGTATTTGGAGACCATCTGGCCTTTTTAAGTCTTCCTTTTAGGATCAGTTAGGCCAGACCAGAGCAATGCTGTATCCAAGACCCCAACTCTGAAGCGGAGCTTCCTAGGACCCTGACTGTGGCTTCCAGTTGTTCTAGGCTCCGTGTGAACTCTGGCACTGTTTCCTCTACCCTTCTAGATGGTTCTTTTCTTGACATTTGTAGTTTCCTCCCCTTTGTTGCATATTGGGAGACTTTATCTCCGCTGCAGGCCCTCATCTCCTGACTCAGGGTCCTGCTTGCAGCCTGGAAACTGGGTGGGAAGCTGGATCACCAACCTCTAGTCACTGTCGAAGGCCTCAGTATGCTTGTTGTGCTTTGTCTGGGTTTTGGTGCTCAAGACACCAACATGCTTTGTGTTTTGTCTGGGTTTTTTTTGGGGGGGGGGGTATTTTGACCAGGAGCAAGAACTACACCAAGTACCTAAATACTCAGAAGTTTTGTTTGATAAAATGTATGTTGCTACTGAAGCTACTGTCCTGTTACCTAGACACTGCACTGTCCAGTTTTAGCTGCCCTAGCAGTGTAAGAACTTTTCCATACCACATGCAGTGATGCGTCTGAGGGTGAGACCTCACACATTCCAAGCCGCTCCATCCCATCCTTGGGCCTCTGTAGAGAAGTGCTACTGAAGCAGAGCCAAGGGACAACTTGGGCCTTGAGCCAGCGGTTGCTCACCTGCTCCTCTGTGTTTAGTTCCAGCTGTGCTTCATGCTCTGCCTCAGAATCTTAGCTGCAATGCGAGCATCAGTTTTTACCAGAGTCTGGAAATGTTTACTTTTAAAGTCCAGTGTAGACACAGAAACCCATTGGTTATGCTCTATGCTCAGCAACTTGTTTGCTCAGGTTTTCTCCTTGGATTCCGTCTGTCAGTTCATGATGAGGAAATCTCCGGGCTTCCCACCCTCTGTCTTCCTCCTCTGGGTGGGGCTATTTTAAGGATGCAGATCTCTGCTTTGCTTCTGAAGACCTGAGTCTGAACCACTCAGAAGAACATTCATCTGTGGCTTTTGTACTGGAGTTTTGTTCTTTGGTCATCCTAGTGCACGACATTATTTCCAGGAGCCATTAGAGGAAGGCCCAGTGTTGAGCACAACTTGAGAACAAATTCCTCAGAGTGACCTAGGTTTCAGGGAGAGTCCAGGTCACACAACAGGGCTGTTAATGAAGGAGGAAGCAGCATAATTTTGTGTAGAAGTAAGTGATAGGATTGGCTAAAACTAGTGTGGAAAGCCCTGGAAATGGTGGACAGATCAGTGTTGTTTTTATCTAAGGTATTCTATTACCAATAAAGACTCAGGAGTCAGATATTGGGGTAAAAACCTTGTAGAACAAAGAAATGGCAGAAGAGCGACCAGCTGACCCCTTCTCTCCACAATTCCGAGAGTAAAAAGGACATCCAAAAAGCCCAAGAATCCTCAAGTCCCTGTCTTTCCTTCCCGTGCCTCTCTGTCCGTATACTGGTCCTCTGTATACTTTCTGACTGGTTCTTGTCAGCGACTCACTGGCTCAGCCCCGATTCAAGGTTAACTTTATTAACACAGTCTCAGGGCATCACCGTGTGATCAAATATCCCACAACAGATCAGTATTGCTCTATTACCACTTTGATGAAATCCTGCATTAGTATAGAGTAAATTCAGTACAGAAGCAGAGAATCTACCCTCTCTGACCACCAGAACCTGCCCTCGTCTAGCAGCCCTGCTCAGCACTCAGTAGCTGTGTGTCTTTAGCTCTTTCCTCAATCTTTTTTCTTTTTTTTCTTTTTTTGGTTTTCTGATACAAGGTTTCTCTGTAACTTTGGAGCCTGTCCTCGAACTAGCTCTTGTAGACCAGGCTGGCCTCAACTCAAACTCATAGAGATCCACCTGCCTTGCCTCCACGTGCTGGCAGTAAAGGCGTGTGCCACCATCGCCCGGCTAAATAGATCTGGAGGACTGTGGTAGGTGCATGTCTCCTTACAGGCTTCTGAGTTTCCTGTTGCCTGCATTTGAGTCCTGATTTCATTCTACATTGTCACTCAGGTGGGCATCTAGTGAGGTCCAGTATCCCAGCACTGTTCCAGGTGGAATGGGGTGAGGAGGGGAGGTAGGAGACAGCAAGCCTGTGGTGTGACCATCCTTGCCCCAGAAAGTGTCACCAGTCCTGAGCTGCTGGGTCTGGGCAGCATTCCTTGCTGGTCTTCTGCTATGAGTTCAGAGTCATCCTGGGGCCCCACCCTGCCACATTGGTATATCTCTTTGTCATGGCTGGGCTCAGATGTAACTAGGTGTGTGTGGCAGTTTCCTGAGGGCTTGCCAGGCAGTTGGGCTTGTTTCCCTTGAGTCCTTTTTGTCAGTGAGTTAGTGACACGGTCCATGATTTCTTGCTCCTATTTCCCGTGACTTCAGCTCCAGCCCAAGAACCTCTGTGTGAATTTGAATTTAGGAAGCCTACAGCTGCCTGCCGTCCCTCATTTCATTCTTCACCTGAGGGGACTAGACAGGGCCATAGGAGACATTGTTCAGTAGCATAAGCACATGCAGGTGATGCTTGAGAGCAAGTGGACAGACAGCACTCGACACCACAGCCCACACTTATCGGCATCCGGTGCTCTGACCCAGCCACAGTCTGTTAGTCTGGGACAGAAGTAGTCCGCTGTGAGGAGTGACCCTTGGGGCTATATGAGCAGTATTTTTTTAGGAATGGATTGATATGAGTAACAACTGTGAACTGGTACAAGCTAAATCCAAAATCTACCACATCCCACCTTTGATTGTTAGACTAAATCTTACTTCTCTGGAGTGGCTCTTTTAAATGCCCACACCCTCTACTCACGGTAGGTGGAGTCCCTACCATGCATGAGCAGGAATTCTGAGCAGGATAAATAAATGTGTGTCCTACCTCAGCCTGGAGAATCAGAAAATGGCCGTAAGCTCCAAACCTGCTTTAGAATCCTGGTCCTGCTGTGCGGCCTGATACAGAAGCACTGAACTGGGCAGAGCTGGATACTTGAGGTGCCGGGCCTCCCAAGTGCTGAGGATAACAAGTGTAGCACAGCTTCAGTCCGAGCCCCTTAGTGGTGGCCATTGCCATGATGCTGGCACAAGTGCGGGAAGCACCCATAGTTCCGGGATTGCTTGTAGGTCACTGAAGTACTCAGTGACATCTGACCAATCACCCTCTCCCTCTGTTGTAGGCTGTTGAAAACCTTTGTTCTCACAAAGTCTCCCCGACACTCTACAAGCAGCTGCGCCAGGTCTGCGAAGATCACGTCCAAGCCCAGATCCTCCCGTTCAGAGAATATCCTTTCTGTGCTTTTCCTTTGTGCCTCGGGATGGTTGTTTATTACACACATCTTTAAAATGGGATAAAGGACTAATGGATATCCTTAATATTAAAGGAATAAGTTTTAAATCCTCTTTTATAGAACAAAGGGCCTAAGTTTGTTTCATAACTCATTTTAATAGATTTTTAAGTGAAATTTGTAACATCTGAATGACTGATGGGGGAAACAGCTTCCACTTATGCATCTAGTTGGAGAATTTAGACAAATTTCTAAAAATTCCTTAAAATTGAAATTCTGTCCTTTTAATGAAAACCATTTGTATTCATTTTCTATAACATGTGACAAATCCTACAAATGTGGCTGCTTCAAACATACCCAGTTTATGTTTGGGGTTGTTTCTGTCAGGAATCAGGGTTCAGCCCCATGGTTTCCTAGCTCGTTGTCTCACAGGCCCAAGTCTGGGTGTCAGGAAGGCTGTCTCATCTGAAGGTGGGTCTTTCCTGGTTCCCACAGGTGGGTAGCTATAAGGCAAAAGATCCCTACTTACCATCTGGCCGTGGGGCCAGCTTAACCCGAGGACTGTGCTCAGATGCTTGCTGCATCCAGTTTCTCCTGGTGGGTTGTGTGCTATTGTGGGCAGGCAGGAGAACCTGCCTGTCTGGTCTAAGACTGTACCTCCCAGGACACGACCAGACAAAGGAGTGGTGGCTGTGGTGTTCAGTTGAAGAAGGGAATTATTTATTCAGGCATGCGCTATACACAGCACTGGGCAGAGGGCAGCATAGGGTCTGCTGCCATGTTATCTTGTGACTTATGCCCACAAGGACATCTGTATGACCTGGCCCAAGGCTGGTCCCCAAGCCCATTGCCAGTTTTAGGACACAAACGTCATGTGTGAATCCCATGCTGACTTCTTTGGCTCCGTGCTTTAGTGTATAAAACAAATCCCAACACCTGCCTATTGAAGACTTTCTCCGGGTTCTTCCTGTGACTCTCATCAAAGGAAACATGGTCCTGCTAGCTGTACAGACCCTGTTAATGCAGAGCAGCAAGCAAGCAGTGTTGCTGGATGTTGAGGCCTTTAGGCTTCTGCTACGTAGGCGTCTATCAGATCCTCTCTATTCTCTGGCAAGTGTTCTGAACTAAGAGCTGCAAGATTGTACAAGATCACGGTGACCACATACCCTGGAGGCATGCACTCTTATCTCAGGAGGTGTCTGTGAGACTTATGGAGCCCCTACACCTTTCAGAGTACTGGAGCAGCCTGGCATGTGGGCCCAGTGACACGTGATGTTCAGCAGCCGTGTTGTAGGACAGCAATACCCATCAGGGTCAGCTCATCGTGTTTTGTTCTAATCCCACTTTGCTGGAAACCACATTTTGATTGCCTGCTTTAATTATCCTCCTGCCAGTTAATCCCACTTTGGGGGTTGACCAAAATGGTCACATATATAACAAGTCTTTGTTTCCTACCCTATGGTGGATTATAGAAAAGTGACTGTGCCTCATTTCTACCCTCCAAGGGATCCTAGCTCCAGGGTAGAGCCAGGGAAGGACGCTGTTCCTTGGTAACAAGCAGGGATGATAAAAGTCACAATTTGTTTACAGAACGAAAAAGCGCTAACACATTAGATGCCTTAGTGACAATGTGTCTTGAACCCAGACACATGAAGCTGACAGCGGCAAGGCAGAAACCAGGGGCTGGGGCCCGGGAGGATACTACTGAATTGGGCCTCAAAGGACAGTGGGATGTAACCAGACAGAGTGAACATGAGTGAATGCAAAGTGTGTTCTTAAGAACTGTGCCAAGCCAGATGGTGGTGGCACACGCCTTTAATCCTAGCACTTGGGAGGCAGAGGCAGATGGATCTCTGGGAGTTTGAGGCCAGCCTGGTCTATAGAGCGAGTTCATTCCAGGACAGGCACCAAAGCTACAGAGAAACTCTATCTCGAAAAAAAAAACAAAAACCCTGCACAGTCTGGTGTGCAGTCCAGGTCACAGGCTGCATTTGGTTCTGGATATGCCATCACAGAGTTGCACTTCAAGCTGTACAAGTCAGTGAGATTACTTACAGATTTCTAAGCAAGAGCTCAACCAAATTGTCATATGAAGATCTATTGGGCAGAATGATGGGACAGTCTAAAACTGTGGCCAACATGCAGCCTAAAACCTTAACCAGCCAACACATTTCCAAAGTGGCTGTTATGTGTTGCTGGGCATCAAACTAGGTTCTGGAAACAGCATTGTAACCCAGGATTCTCCCTTAAGGCGTCCCTCAATGGAGATAACAAAGATAGGCTTTTGTGTAGCAAAAGGCCACATGCACCTCTGGACATAAAGGAAGACTAACCTGCCTACCTGAGAAGGGATGTGCCAGGGAGAGGAGATGGTGCTGTTGGGTGGCCTGTGCAGAAACGTGGCAGGCAGAGTGAGACAAGCCCAGAGGCCAGGATGAGCAGTTGCTACCACTGGCTTCCAGAAGAAAAAAGCCAAAAAAGGAAGGCTCACCTGTGACCTGAAGTGTGGCTGGCTCCAGGTTGTGCTCAGGGTTCTGCAGTGCACAGTTTCGCCAATGGGGAGAATGGTAATTAAATAGCCCCAAACAGATCAATGTGAGATGATTTTCTCGACCTGATTGAGATGCTGCAGCCAAGTTGAATGACCCTGGGGATTGGCACTCAGATAGCAGTGGACACCTTTGGAATATACACAATGTATTTTTGCTTTCCTTTAAATGGTCTTTGTGATTGGCAGGGTTTTTTTTGTTGTTTTTTTTTTTGGTTTTTTTTTTTTTTTTTTTGGTTTTTTTTTTTTTTTTTTGGTTTTTCGAGACAGGGTTTCTCTGTGGTTTTGGAGCCTGTCCTGGAACTAGCTCTTGTAGACCAGGCTGGTCTCGAACTCACAGAGATCCGCCTGCCTCTGCCTCCCGAGTGCTGGGATTAAAGGCGTGCGCCACCACCGCCCGGCATGATTGGCAGTTTTTTGATGGTGTGTCGTAAGCATTCTTGTTGTTGGATTTTATCGTACCATGAAGGACGTACCTCACTTTCATGGATGGTATGTGTCTTTTGCATGGATTGAAATGAGACAAGAATGGCTACCATAAAGCTGCCTCAGCAGAAGCCACAACAGACCCTCCTGTCAGCTATGCATCTCCTTGCCTAGACTTACTCACCTCTGGCACTGTGGTGATGCTGTAAGCCTTGCATCCTGGAATTGACTGAATTCTAGCAGGTTGCATAGGATCTTGGTAAATACCTACTCTGTGGTACTAGTTCACTCTTCGGTGCTTTTTTTTATGGAAAATACCAACAAATGGTTAATGAGGGTGCCTGTGTAATTAACAGAGCTCTTTTCTTAAAGAACATTGACATTGAACCCTTACATCTTAATACTGGACCAGGTACAACTCCTCCATGGTTATTAGTGATGCCTGAGCTGCCAGGTAGCAACAGAAGATGGACTAGCGTCAGTTTAACTCCGTTTTTAAGCTTAAAGGTCCATGCAGGCCACACAACTCCAGCTGCACAGTGTGAAGGCAGTAGGGACTCTGCAGATCGGCAGGCTTGTGGCATCTCTCAACCTGCTGAATGTCCTGTGGCTGGCCTTTGTCTTGCTTTGCACAAATAGAGGTCTGGCATATTTTACCATCATAGAAGCATTCTCCCAGGGTAATGTGCTAGCCACGGAACTGACAGGCCTTTTCTCTGTCTAAACTTGTGAATATGCTTCCTGAGATTAGGAGGCAAGAACTAGATCTCTGTCTGACCCACTATGGTTATTTCCACCTGCACAGATGTGCCTGTGGCCTCACTGCCTCCCTAAGCATTCTCTTTCCCTCCTAAGGCTGGGCCAGCATCACCTGCCTCTACCAGCTGCCCTTGACTGACTGAAGATCTGGTGTGGCATAATTGCCAAGTTTCTCCTCAGTCTGGATGCGCAGTTTCCTCTTGGGAACTGAGTGTAGGTGGCCTGTCACACTGGAACTCATTGAAGGGATGGTGCCGTGTGCTAGTGAGTGGCAGACAGGGCTACAGCACAGGACCCCGGTGCTTTCCGCCTACGTGGACTGCTTTTTCTGTATTGGGAAGCTCAAAGAGCAAATGAAGATCCTTCTCTCGAAACCCGCTTTCAGATAGCTTTATTTTAAAGTTGTATTTTGCGCATTTTTTAAAAAAGGTATATCCTAGGAGCTAGAGAGGTTACTCATTGATAAAAGCACTTGGTGCTCTTGTCGCGGACCCAAGTTCAATTTCCAGGACTGCTCACTTGAGCTCCATCCAGGTGATGTGACACCTCTGGCTTCCATGGGTATTGGCACCAAGACACACATACATACCAATAAAAAAATTAAATCACTTAAGAAAAAATTTAAAATTTAAAAAAATAAGTGGGACTGGAGAGATGGCTCAGCAATTAAGAGCACTTGCTGCTCTTGCAGAGGACCAGGGTTTGGTTACTAGAACCCACACGGTGGCTCACAACCATCCATAACTCCAGTTCCAGGAGATCTGATGTCCCTTTCTGTTCTCTTCTGGGCACTACATATATGTACACAAATACGTACATGCGTATGTACATAAATTATAGAATATCCTAATAGCAAATTCCAGGCCATCCAGAGAACATAATGAGACACTAGCTCACAAAAAAAAGTGTGTGTGTATGTATGTATGTGTATACTGGCACGTGCCTGTAATATTTGAGGACACTGAGGCAGAGGACCTCAAGTTCAACACCAGCATAGGATGTATGTCAATATCCTGACTCAAAAACAGACGAGCACAGTGTGGTGGCTAACACCTGAAATCCCAACGTGTGGGAGACTGGGAAAGGAAGATTGCTTCATTTAAGGCCAGTCTTGGCTAGAATGGGACTGTCCCAAAAGCACACATACAACATACATGTGTA
>NW_004949105.1:5074256-5114037 GCF_000317375.1 Microtus ochrogaster | reverse complement strand
CAAAAGCACACATACAACATACATGTGTACACTTAGACTGTGTACACTTGGACTGTCCCAAAAGCACACATACAACATACATGTGTACACTTAGAGTCTAGCAGAGTGCATAATTTGGTCATGAATACAACTTGATGTTAGTATTCTGAGCTTTTACTTTTACTGGGCAAACCACTACCACTCTTGAGCTGCCAGCTCCCTGCTATACACTTTTATACACACATTGACTGTGGGGCACTCAGGCCCCACCAGACACCAGTTCTAGAAGGTCCATTGTGGAGTTATGTTCAGTCCTGACCCTCAGAAGCTGAAATTTGGACACCCAGATGAAACACTCATGTCTGGTGGTTTGTGTCAGCGGGCAGGAATGGAAAGTAACCCTGCAAAGAAGAGAGAATGGAAGCCAACATGGAGCAGTGAGAGACAGATCCAAGGGGATGGGATGAGTCAGGTAGGTTACTACAAAAGGAAATGAGGTGACAGTGGGCAGAGGCTAGGAACCCACTTGTGGTTTGGGAGCTGCAGGTCTCTGTCAGTCTTTTTGTAAACTGGCTTATAAGCCTAAGTGTTTCCTGGAGGCTGGAAGTCCAAGACCCAGGCACAAGTAGACTCCTGGTAAGAGCTTTCTGCTTAGTAGAGAGTGAGGTGTCTTTGATTCCTCTTGGTACTGTTGCCTTGGGATTAGGTTTTCACTGCGGGTTTAGAGAACACAAGTGTTCAGACTATAGTGTAACTTACACTAGATAATGGTATAATGATCATACTTTCTGTGTTACTAGAAGGACACCTGGGAAGGGTAATGAGATTGAAAGTTGTAAAAAAAAAAATGGAACGGACTAGTGTGTTTGAAGTTTCCTTAGCAGGTCCGCACAGACTCACTAGACAGCGTTTTATTTCTAAAGAAGATTAACACATGCTGGCAAGACCACTGCAGACAAATGGTAAGTTTGCAGCCCTTCACCAGCCCTGCTTCTTCATCCTGGGTGCTATTAGTAATGTCTGTGTTGGCTCACTCATACCTGCCTTAACCTGTCTTTCCACCAACGTAAGGCCTGAGCTCAGGGGCCCTTCACTACAATTGAGCAGGAGAGTAGGGTGGGGAGGGTGCTGGCCAGCTCTGCCTCCAGGTCAGCAGTCAGTGTGTGCTTGTAGAAAGAGGCACCTTAAGTTCTCAAAGGAAACCCCAGGTGTCTAACTGCAGTTTGGCCTGGGTTCCAGCCCCTCGCTGTAGTTAAATGGCAGAAGCTTAGGCTGTGATGGTGTCTAACTTGTTTTCACACATGTGAGTTTTTGTGTGGCCCAGCTGTTGGCTTCTTCAAGTAGCCTGAGTGCTTGTTTTCTAGAGATGAGGAGAAGGTGATGAGCATTTTCAGCCATGTGGATGTGAAAACAATGTCTGTTAGGGACGGTGTTCTCAAATGTCAGCAGTCTCTGCAGAAAGTGGAATCAGTCCCAGCTGGTAAATACAGGGCTTCAACAGCAAGGGTAGAAGGACAGCTCACTCCCTGCGCTCTCGCTGTTCTTGCAACAGAGCACACTCTGGAGCCCGAGCCTCAAGATCAGGTAGCAAGATTTAACTTATAAAATTTAAGCCAGGAAGGGGGATCCTGCATGTGTCTGTGATCACATTTAGGAAGTAAACAGGAAAATAAGGAGTTTAAGGCCATGAAACCCCATCTCAAAAAAACCAAGAAAGACTAGTTTAGTACTTAGCCACCCAAAGAGCATCATTGTGTCGTCTGTTGGGAGATAATTAAATTTCAAAGATCATTGAGGTTAAATGCTTTAAAATTCCTGTAGTCTGGGCTGAAAAATGCCAGTAGAGAAGTTAAATTTATAAAAATTAGGGACTTGATGTGTGAGGGCTTTCCATCAAGAAGTGATTGTTACATTCAAGACAGCTAATGTAAGGACGGTCCGGAAAGTCTGATCTCAAGTGGTCGGTGCATGGCTGAGCATGGGAACGGGGGTGTGAGTGCTGCTCCTTTCTGGTCTTCAGATCATGATCAGAAGCATCTTCCTGTTTCTGGATCGCACCTATGTCCTCCAGAACTCCATGCTTCCTTCTATCTGGTGAGTGCCCTCCTGGTCTGACAAGCCCTGCTGCCTTCTCTCGGGTGGAGTGATCCTTCCCAAATCTCCTAGGCTACCAGCTGAGGAGTAGAGAGGAGATTTCTGGGAACAGTGCAGGAAAAAGGAAGGGATCCAGAGGGAGCAGATGCAGTGCTGGTTCCCACAGACTTGACACCTTTGTGGCTTGCCCAAGAAGAATGGTGAGCCATGGGTCAGAGACAGCAGATTTACACAAAAGCAATCGATTATTGGGCACCTGTGTGACATGTATCTCATTACCTCCTCGGGGTGGTCAGCTTGACCTATCCAGGAAATAACCTCATTTAGGGTAGAGACACTGTCATCCTGGATAGAGGCCTTTCCAAGCTCTGGGTATAACCAACAAATAGCAGTTTGGGGCAGGTGCACGTGAAGCTTCTGGAGCATCCAAGGCTGACCTGAAGCCTTGCTCTGCTTTCTGCCTGTCAGGGACATGGGCCTAGAGCTGTTCAGGAATCACATCATCAGCGACAGAATGGTGCAGAGTAAGACCATTGATGGGATCCTGCTGCTCATTGGGCGTGAGAGAAGCGGTGAGGCTGTGGACAGGAGCCTGCTCCGGAGTCTGCTAAGCATGCTCTCAGATCTCCAGGTGAGGCTTTGGTCTTGAGTGTGTGTGAGCCACTGCAGGTGCCTGCTGAAAAGTAAACACAGGCTTCGTAAAGTATGAGTTGAAGATACAGTTATCTAGTCCTTAAGGAGAGAATGCCTGAAGCTATCACCACACTACACAAGGAGCCACGGAGGAAAAGATTGATAAGTATGGCTATATAAAAAATGTTAGTTTAGGCCGGGCAATGGTGGCGCATGCCTTTAATCCCAGCACTTGGGAGGCAGAGGCAGGCGGCTCTCTGTGAGTTCAAGGCCAGCCTGGTCTACAAGAGCTAGTTCCAGGACAGGCTCCAAAGCTAGAGAAACCTGTCTTGAAAAACCACACAAAAAAAGTTAGTTTAAATGGAAAATATACCATAAACAAAGGTAAAATCAATTGCCAAGGTACAAAGGCAAATAAACATTAGTGTTGAGCAGGTAGGGCCCTGGCCTGGCAGGAAAAGTTTTCCAGAGATCAGTGGCACATGATGACCACAAGCTGCAGCCTGCTGACTCCGGGGGTTGGGGGGGTGGGGGTGCTTAGTGCTTGAAAAGGCAGGCTCCTGCATGAAGCACGTCAGTAACTGCTCATTCCCTAGGTATATAAAGACTCGTTTGAACTGAAGTTTTTGGAAGAGACTAACTGTCTGTATGCTGCAGAAGGCCAGAGGCTGATGCAAGACAGGGAGGTGAGATGTGTGACCAACTGTCTTTGCTTTAACCCCCTCAGGGAGCCATTCACAAGGATTGCACTCTTTCCTGTGTACACATTTATCAGTCTCCTCAAGCCCTCAGGGATGGACTGCTTGTTGTAGAAGTTCATTCCTTTCCCTTAGGAGATTTGTCCTTTTATTCCCCCCCCCCCCCGCAAGTAGTTTCTGGAATAGCAAAGGAGCACATGTCTAAGTGAGAGGATAAAATATAAATCCTAAGTATGGAAGACAAATAATTAAGAATCAAAGATTTTCATCTATGTAAAGCACTGGTAAAGAATTATCTCCAAGCCAGGCAGTGGCGGTGCACACCTTTAAGCCCTTGGGAGGCAGAGGCAGGTGGACTTCTGTGAGTCTGAGGCCAGCCTGGTCTACAAGCAAGTTCAGGACAGCCAAAGTTACACAGAGAAACTCTGTGTCTCCAAAAAAAAAAAAAAAAAAAAAAATCTCTCCAAAAATGCATGTGTAATAAATAATACATGTGATATTGCATATGTAATACCAATATCACTCCACCCTGTTGGGCAGCTTCCGAGGTCCTGGAGTTAAGTCCTGAAGGGAGCCCTGAGCACAGACATGGTAACCTGCTCCTTTTAAGGTGGCCCAGCCTGTCAGAGCAGAATTTAACTGCAGCAGTGCTGGCAGATGCCAACCCTGAGGACTATTCACCCCCGACAACTGACATCTGTTTGCAGTCTGGCACAGGGGAGGTCTCACCTCTGACAGCTTCCTGTGTGGGTGCCAGGTTGCCAGTAGGCTTTGGGCTTTCTACCCAGATACTACTAATGACTCACCCTATGGGCCCTAATTTTAGAGATGGCTCCCAGCCTGCTGGTTGTCACACACATAGCCTCTCATCCTGCCCAACCCTGGTCATCTAGTAATATTCAACTTGAAGGTGTTCACTGCTTTTTCAATTCTATGAAGAAATCTTTTTATCAATAATGGAGAAATCTTTTGTCATTGATGTGTTAATTTTTTTTGGAAGGTTCCAGAATATCTTAACCATGTGAGTAAGCGTCTAGAAGAGGAAGCAGACCGAGTGATCACTTACTTAGACCACAGCACACAGTAAGCACTGTCCTCCTTGGATCCGTTTCGGTTTCTCATAGGCCACATACTTTCTTGCTCCATATTGAAAGAGGTGAGTGGTGGTGGTGCACACATTTATCCCAGCACTCGGGAGGCAGAGGCAGGTGGATCTCTGAGGTACCTCAAACTCACCCAGTACTCTGAGGCTACTCCAGTCACGAGACCATGCTTTGCTTATGATCCATCTGTGCCCAGCAATTATAAACTGTATTTCTTAATACATGCTGTCGCGAGTGGCCTGGTCAAGGACAGTGACATCCTTAGCATCTGAGTGCTTTGTTTGCCTGATAGAACTTCACTGAATATGAGACTCTTCACTTAGAAGCTTTTTGTTTTTAAAGATTTATTTTTATTACTGTAATTGTGTGCAGTATGTGGGTATATGCTTGTGAGTACCAGTGCCTGAGGAGTCCATGGTTCTTGGATCCCCTAGAGCTGGGGTTATAGGTGATTATGAGTCACTTGATGTGAGTGCTGAGTACTGGCCTCTGCAAGAGCAGTGCACACGCTTAACTAAGTCATCTCCATCCCCTAGTTACAAGGTTGTATTAGATGTATTATATGACTATAATTCTTATGATACAGTACATTTCCCCCCTCTTTTCATTCATCTTTTTCCTCTAGATTTTGGGTTGATGAGCAGCTAGGGAAATAAGGGAGAGAGAATGTGCATTTGTGCAAAATATGTATTATTTACTGCTGTAAGGAGACGGAAACAGGGAGGGGCACAAAGGGGAAATGGTGAACTGTACGAAGCTCCAGTCCTTGTGGAGTTTGGGACAAGAGGAAGGAAGGGGTCAGACTCTCAGGAGATGTAGCGTGGGAGTTCAGGATGTGTTCCTCCTTTCACATGGTGAGGGATGCCATGGGTCCTAGTCCAGAACTGAGCTGGGGGATGCTGGGTTGCTTAGAGATATTGATGTGCTCCTCACACTCTCACTTGACAGGGAGAAAAGTCAGAGGTGGCCACAGGAGGCTCCCTCCAGAGGGCCGCCCACATCTCTGACCTCCATTTTCATGGAGGCTGGGATCTCAATCCTGCCGTAGGTGCTGTGAGATTTAAATAGATTAAAAGGTTCTTTATAGAAGTCTGGGCATAGTGATACACACTGTTAATCCTAAAGCTCAAGAGGCAGAGACAGGGGGATCTCTGTGAGTACAAAGCCATTCTGGTCTACATAGCAAGTTTTAGGCCAGTCAGGGCTGCACACTGACACTCTGTCTCAAAAAGAAAAGATTTGCTGCTAAGCCTCACTGCCTGAGTTCAATACCCCGGACTCCTTTTTTATTTATTTATTTATTTATTTTTTTTTTTGAGGCAGGGTTTCTCTGTGTAACAGCCCTGGCTGTCCTGGAACTCACTCTATAGACCAGGCTGGCCTCAAACTCACAGAGATCTGCCTGCCTCTGCCTCCCAAGTGCTGGGATTGAAGGCGTGCGCCACCACCACTTGGACTCTTGGAGGTTTCCTCTGGCATCCACACGTGCTGTGGTGTGTGCACAGCACACAATTTAAACATTGGTACTGGGCCCTGGACTCCGGTGTCCTCCTTAGTTTACAAACTCTAAAGGAAGTCTTGGGAAAGGTAAACATTCTCTGTGATCTTCTGAAAAGAAAAAATATGTGTTATGAATAAAAAAGAGCCAGGAAGCTGGGTGTGGTGGGACACGCCTGAAATCCCAGCACTTGGGAGACCAAGGAAGGCATGGATCTCTGTGAGCTCAGGACTGACTTGGTTTACGTGAGGAGTTCCAGGACAGACCCTGTCTGGGGGATGAGGGAGCCAGGAAGATCATGTTTGTACCTGTGACTGCAGTGGTCAGGCCACATTTCCCACTGCTCTGTTCTGTGTGGTGCTCATGTGGCCAGCCCTCATAGCAGGCTGTTTCCATGAGCAGGAACCTGCCCAGTAATGGTGGGGGTCGGGGTGGCCAGGGTGAGGAATGGAGCTACAGGAGTACATCTCAGACAAAAAGTAGGTGGTCAGCCAATCTCTAGAACCTTCCATTGCTGGTCCCTCCTGTTAGAGAGGTGAGGACCAAAGCTGAGAACACACTGGAAGGCAGAGTAAGTACAGGAAGATTGTGGGACAGTGATGGAGGAAAGAGGTCAGAGTCTAAATTGTGAGGGAGATGGTAGTTTGCCACGGAAAATACTTACCTCTGTGGATTGTAGGCCTCGTGGTGCCACAGCATAGAGCAACCATCCTGCCCAACAGACTGACAGGACAGTGACCATGGAGAACAGAGTACTTGAGCAGACATAAGCAATAGACTGTAGACTGCACTGCTAGATGTGCCCTGCTGGCTTCTAGACTCTGCCTTCGAGTTCATGTCTACAGTTCAGGAAGCTTTAGCACGGGACAGCAGACCATGAAGGGCAGAGGTGAAAATCAGAAACCAAGGTTAAGACACATGTGCCAGGCTTCTCCGGTGCTCACTGCTGAGTGTTTTCGGACCTACCTATGGACTTGTCTGTGTTATTCAGCAGGTCGTGTTTAGGTCTTGTTTGCAACAAGAAGCCAGGTATGGTGATGAATGCCTAATCCCAGCACTGGGTAGCTGGGGTAGAAAACTCTGTGCTCAAGACCAGTTTGGGCTATATATTGAGATCCTGTCTCATGAAAGAAAAAAAAAAAAAAAGAAATGAAATCTGGCATTAGAATTGTCAACACAGTCACAGTTCATAGTTGATGTGATGAAAAGCTAATTTGTTAGCCCTCTGTCGTCTTGGCTATAGGCTGTCTGTTGTGACTTTAACTTTCCCCTTTGATAGATGACCAGTTCTATGCTGCTGATACTTTCTGGTTTTCTTTATAGGAAACCTTTGATTGCCTGTGTGGAGAAACAACTATTAGGAGAACATTTGACCGCAATTCTGCAGAAAGGTAGATTTTCCCATGTGCAAATTTAAACTAAATTCTATCTTTAACTTGTGAAACTCTGGAAGCATTGTACATAACTTCTGGAATTGTTATTTTTGGGGATGAACTATTAAGACTCTTGTTTAATGGATGTGCTAGCCCTAAGAGGCATACGTA
Organism: Microtus ochrogaster; assembly: GCF_000317375.1. NCBI lineage: Eukaryota > Metazoa > Chordata > Mammalia > Rodentia > Cricetidae > Microtus > Microtus ochrogaster. The sequence goes on along the minus strand of NW_004949105.1, from coordinate 5,106,488 downwards.
GTTAAGAGAGCTGGGATCATGTGTGTGCACCACCACACCTGGCTTGTAACTTGGACCTTTCTTAAAAAATAAACATTAAAGAGCTGTATGCTGGTGGTCTCAGTGCATGCTTTGATAAGCTAAATTGTTGCAAGGAAATGGTAAAGTATACTTGTAAAAACTTATTCTAAATTTCACTAGGGGGCTGTGGAGATGTCTTAGTTGATCATGTGCTTGCCATGCAAGCATCAGTTCCTGAATTTGGATTCCCAGGATCCACATTAAAAAGCTAGGTAGGAGTCACAGCACTGGTGGCAGAGACAGGACAAAGTCTAGGATTACTGCCGGCCAGGAGAGCTGAATCGATGAGCTCTAGCTCCAGTGAGAAACTCTGCTGAACAGTAAAAAGCAAAGCAAAACAAAGATGGAGGGTAATTGAGGAAGTCACCAACATCAATCTCTCGCCCCCTAAGGAACACCTGCAGATATGTGCACAAATACATGAGTAAATAAATACAATAGCATACACAATTATATTAGAAACATTCCAAAAGGTAAAAGGCTTTTAAACTTTTTTAATACATCATTTAGGACTCTTGGCAGATATTTTACAAAAAGCTAAAGCTTATTTGTGTGTTTAGCTCAGAAGTAATCTTGAGACATAGCAAGCAGCAAAACCTCTGGCTTAGACCAGGGACTGTCTCCACACACCTTGACCCTGTGTGTGTAGGCACCCAGGTCTACAGGTAGCTTCTCTGGCCTCTTCTGGCCTCTGCAGGTACTGCACAAACATGATGCATACGTTTACACACAGGCAAAATGCTCATATAATATGAAATAATAAAATTATAAGACCTAAATAGCTGAATAAAAATTCTAAAATTCCATGTCTTACAGTTTATTATGTGAATCAAACTAAAAATTTTAAATTGAATTAATTTTAGTTTATATTTATTTTATTTTATGTATATGAGTGCTTAGCTTACATATATGTATATGCACCACATGTATGCAATATCCACAGTGGTCAGGAGAGGGTGGAGGTCAGAAAACAGCATCAGATCATCCTAGAACTGGAGTTAGACATGGTTGTGAGCCACCATGTGGACTAGAAGCTGAGCCTGGGTCCTCTGTAAGAACAGCAAGTGCTTTTACGTGCTGAGCCATCTCTCCAGCCCCTGAACCAATCTTTTAAGAATAAATGTTTTTTTCTGACGAATAAACAAAACCTCAGATAATTTGCATTGTGAATTTTGGAGGGGGTGGTTCGAGACAGGGTTTCTCTGTGTAACAGTTCTGGCTGTCCTGAAACTTGCTCTGTAGACCAGGCTGGTCTCAAACTCACAGAGATCCACCTGCCTCTGTCACCCCAGTACCGGGATTAAAGGCGTGTGCCACCACTGGCTGGCATCATTATAAATTTCTCAGGGCAAATACTTGTCAAAATATTTTTTTTTGACTCAGTGCTTTTGTTAAGGCATTTGTAAAATGAGAAACTCAATAATACATTCCTAATGCACTCAGAAACTGAGATCCCCCTATATGAGCACCTCAGGCAAGTGACCAAACAGGCATGCTGCTGTGGCAGGCATGTGCTCCAAGTCTGCAAGCCATGTGCTGCCCGTGTGGCGTGGACTGTACTGTGTTCACTCCCGAATGCTGCCTTCCTCCTGTGACCTGCTCTTGCTCTGCACACTGCTAGGGCTTGACCACCTGCTGGATGAGAACAGGGTTCCTGACCTTACCCAGATGTACCAGCTGTTCAGCCGGGTGAAAGGGGGTCAGCACGCTCTGCTGCAGCACTGGAGCGAGTACATCAAGGTACACACCAGTTTACACACTATACCCTGCAGAGGCACGTGAACTACTGAGAGGTGCCGTCTGTTTGCCTGTCTTCCACATGACCTGATGAATGTTTTCTTCAGCTAAATCCACTTTTCTAAGGTGGCACCAGCAGTGATGGCCACTGTCCAGATGGACACCAGCAGTGTAGTGACAACAGCTCTGCACCCCTTCATGTAAACACTTGTTTCTGCTGCAGTAGCGTATCCGGTGTGTCTGTTTATCAGTCATGACTCTGCCCACTGGGAACCGATACACACTGTACAGCAGTTTGCTCTGTCTACTGCTGTTTCTAAGCCCAGTTCCTACCTCTGGGTTTCAGGCATTGTGTCTCTCACTTGCCAGTACACACAGCACCACTCATCATCTTCCAGGATGCATGTCAGGCCCACCTGCCCAGAGGGATGCACCTGTAGAGAGGGTACTGCCATCATGTTGTGAGACAGCAAAAGATACTCTCTGGAATCCTAAGCCTGTTGCTGACTTGGTTATATTTTGTGTCTGTAGACCTTCGGGACAACCATTGTCATCAATCCCGAGAAAGATAAAGACATGGTTCAAGACCTGCTGGACTTTAAGGACAAAGTAGACCACGTGGTGGAAGTGTGCTTCCAGAGGAATGAGCGCTTTATCAACCTGATGAAGGAATCCTTTGAGACGTTCATCAACAAGAGACCAAACAAGCCTGCAGAGCTCATTGGTAGCAAACAGTCCTAGCTGCTTTTCCTTTGTTCCATTTAAAAGGTGTATTTTATATCGTACATGTGTGTACAAGTGTGTTCCAGCTCAGGCGGAAGTCGGAGGGCTTTCAGGAGTCCTTGCACCGTATGGGTTGTGGGGACTGGACTCAGTTTGGCCACGGGCACCTTTACCCACTGAGCCATCATGCTAGCCTTTTTAGGTGCTTTTTAAATATAAAAGTGCCAGGTGTGGGCATGTGCCTTTAACCTGTGCATTCTCCAGGTGGTCTGCATAGCAAGTTCCAGACCATGCATGACTACATGATGAGACCTTATCTAAAAAAAAAAAAAAAAGCCAGGCTATGGTTGGTGTCACACCACACCTGTAATCCCAGCACTTGGGAGGCAGAGGCAGGTGAATCTCTGAGCGTGGTCTACAGAGCTAGTTTTAGGACAGGAAAATGAAGGTTGACTATGGTTATGCATACCTCTTTGATCCTAACACTTAGGTGGCAGAGGCAGGTAGATTGCTATGAGTTTGAGGCCAGCCTGGTCCACGTAGAGAGTTTCAGAGCAGCCAGGGCTACATAATGAAACCCTATCTCAAAAGAACCAAAAAACAAACCATAAATAAACAAACAAACAAATATATAGATAAATGAATGAATGAATGAAGGAAGGAAGGAAGGAAGGAAGGAAGGAAGGAAGGAAGGAAGGAAGGAAGGAAGGAAAAGAACCGCAAATATTTTTCCCAACCAGTTTGAGCAGAGTCCAAACCTTGTCAGGATGTATATGTGGAGCAGTGTTCATGTGTGCACAGTTGTACATCCATGAGGGAATATGTGTCATAGGGACTGAGCCAAGAGCTGAAGTTTTGCATCTGAGAGGCAAGGTGAGAGGGTCAGTGAGTCAGGGCTTCTTGATCCAGGGCTCTAAGCTGCCCTGTAAAAGTCAGGGTTGATCCTTGTCCCGGATGTGAGAATCCCTGAGCAGCTGTGTTCAGGGTGAGGCCTTGTGTGGGGTCAGTGAGGTCATCGGCCTCTGGATAATGCTCTTTAGTCATTTGGTCTGCTCCATATCAAACAGGATAAAATGAGAGCTCAGTTAAAACAGTCATAATCGCCGCCCTGTGTAGTTATCTCACTGCTCACACCAGTTAGTAAAAGTGTGACTGACTTCATAGGAGAAGGCAGAAAGGTGACACGAGCAAACAGGAGTGTGGTAGCAGTCGTCAACAGGGCAGTGTGAGCACAGAGCAGCTCTCAGCTATGTGCACATGGGCAGACTATTCCACAGGAAAACTGATAGGGGCTGAGGAGGTGAGTCAGTTGGTAAAGTGTCTCCCACACAAGCATGAGGACCTGGGGACCTGAGTTCAGATCCTAGCACCCGTGTAGACACAGCCATGGTGGTGTCTGTAACCCCAGTGATGGGGAGGAAAGACAAACCCCCAGAATCTCATTAGCCAGCCAGCCTACTCTTAATCTTAACTTCAGGGTTAGTAACAGACCATGTCTCAAAAAGTAAGTTAGAGACTGGTGGTGGTGGCACATACCTTTAATCCCAGCACTTAGGAGACAGAGTGAGTTTGAGGCCAGCCTGGTCTACAGAGTGAGTTCCAGGACAGCCAGAGATACACAGAGAAACCTTGTCTCAGTAAAACAAAACAAAAAAATCAGTCTGGAGGGGCTGGAGAGATGGACTGGTGGTTGGGAGCACCTGTTCTTCCAGGATTCAAATGCCAGGACATAGTTTGTAATTCAAGCTTCTCCTGCTGATACTGGCAAAGACATACACCCATACATGAATAGAATAAATAAATTTTTAATAATAAAAAATAAAAATTCACCAGGTGGTGGTAGCTTACTTACACCTTTAATTCTGGCACTTAGGAGGCAGAAGCAGGCAGATCTCTGAGTTCAAGACCAGCCTGGTCTACAGAATGAGTTCCAGAACAGCTAAGGCTACACAAACTTTGTCTCAAATTTTTGTCAAAAAATGTCCATTTGGCCGGGCGATGGTGGCGCACGCCTTTAATCCCAGCACTCGGGAGGCAGAGGCAGGCGGATCTCTGTGAGTTCGAGACCAGCCTGGTCTACAGAGTGATTTCCAGGACAGGCTCCAAAGCCACAGAGGGGGCTGGAGAGATGGCTCAGAGGTTAAGAGCACTGACTGTTCTTCCAAAGGTCCTGAGTTCAATTCCCGGCAACCACATGGTGGCTCACAACCATCTGTAATGAGGTCTGGCGCCCTCCTCTGGCCTGCAGACATACATGGAAGGAATGCTGTATACATAAATAAATAAATATTAAAAAAAAAAAAACAAAGCCACAGAGAAACCCTGTCTCGAAAAACCAAAAAAAAAAAAAATGTCCATTTGCTTCTTATCCTACAGTGGTGGTGTTTTGGGAAAGTTCCAGAGTGCCCAGTTATTACTGGGAGATTGAAAAGAGCTGTTTGGGGTTTTTTTGTGTGTTTGTTTGTTTTTTCTTGCGGTGTTAGTGTGAGATGGCACCTAGGGCCTTGTGTGAACCAACAGTATCTCTCCTGCTTTGTTTTCTGATTGGAATTCTTGTATTTCCAGCCAAACATGTTGATTCAAAGTTACGAGCAGGCAACAAAGAAGCAACAGACGAAGAGCTGGAGAGGATCCTGGACAAGATCATGATCCTGTTCCGTTTCATCCATGGTGAGATGTGGCCGATGAACATGCTGACCTGCGCTCAGGAGGAGCTTTCTTCTCACCTGTGTAGCACAACATGTAAACCGGCTATCTCAAGTCGTGGTTTTCCTCTGTTTGCACAGGTAAAGATGTCTTTGAAGCATTTTATAAGAAAGATTTAGCAAAACGGCTGCTGGTGGGGAAGAGCGCATCGGTGGATGCAGAGAAGTCCATGCTGTCGAAGCTCAAGCACGGTGAGCTCAGGGTGGGCCGGCTTGCGGGCGGGCACCACGCACAGCTCTTTCTCACCCACTCCTTCACATGTCGCAGAGTGTGGAGCTGCCTTCACCAGCAAGCTGGAGGGCATGTTCAAGGACATGGAGCTTTCCAAAGACATCATGGTTCACTTCAAGCAAGTGAGTTGTTTCTTCAGTAAAGCTGGCTCAGTGGGTCTAACAGTCAGTCACGTTGTAGCATAGACCAAGTAAAGAAAAAGATTCCAGTGACATTGGAACATAATGGAACATGTTTGAAAGACTGAGTAGATCCATATGTGAAACTCTTTCTAAAATTATATAAATTCCAGGCTGGGCATGGTGGCACATACCTTTAACCCCAGCACTTAGGAGGCAGAAGCAGGCAGATCTCTTAGTTTGAAGCCAGTTCTACATGGTTAACTATGGTTTCTACATAGTTAAATTTCAAAGTAGCTAGGGCTACATTGAAAGACTTTGTTTCAATAAAAGAAAAGATACATAATTTTATACACACAACATTTCTTCTTCAATGTATTAAGTATCTATCTACTTATTGTGTCTTGGATATCTTTGTTTTTAGCATATGCAGAACCAAAGTGCACCAGGCCCCATTGACCTCACGGTGAACATCCTCACCATGGGCTACTGGCCCACATACACGCCCATGGAAGTGCACCTCCCTCCAGAGGTGAGTGATCTGCTGGGCAAGCCCACTATGGCCAGACCTGTTCTGTGGCCCCTGGAAAGTGGTGTTGGACAGTGACCTCTTCAGTCATGGTCAGAGGTACCTGTCCTTCTTTTCTTCATCACAAGGGCACTCGTGAAAATGACAGTTCACCTGACTGCTCTCTGCTTTCCAGCAGAGTCTGGTCTGGTGTTTAGGGCCTTACGTATTGACTTGAAGCATTGTGCAGAACCTGAAGTGGAACATGGAGTTGTAGGCTCAGTGAGGCCAAAATCCAACATGGCCACACCATGCCCAGAGAAGGAGGAGTGAGTAGACCTCCTGAGTGACTCTGTCTTCATCACAGAGGGTGAGGACCTTTCCAGAGGACAGGGACTCAGAGGCTGCAGAGGCCCAGACAGCAAGGGTGAGGCTGGGCCTTCTAGGACCAAGTCAGAACTCTCTCCTGAAACCCTTCTCAGTTCTAAGATAGTTTGTTTCTCTGGTTTCCTTATTTGGACCCCACTGATCTCTATGGCCTTCTCTGTTTGTCTCTATCTCTGTCCCATGTGTCCTCACCTCACACCAAGTGAACAGCAGCCTTGCAGCCCAGCATGCAGCTAGCATGTCTCCTTTCCCTTGGCTCTGCACAGTGCCCCATGCTTCCATCTTCCTCCACTGAACATGACTAGACCAGCTTCTGGCCAGTTCTCCTGCTACCCAAGTGCTGCCTGCCCCACCACTTGCCATAGACTTGACCACTGGGGGTCATGTTTATTTTGTTTTCAGGCTTTTTTGTGCCTGAGCAAAATTTCTTCCAGAAAACCCCGTGTTGCCTTTGCCCCGGTAGCTGTACTTGGTCACACCCACAGGGAATCACTTTCCCTTCTACCTAGCAGGCCTCTCAGAACACTGCAAGTGTTTTCACTTGTTCTGAAATTGTCCAGACTTACAGAAAGTACACAGGGTGGTTCCTAGAATACCTGTATTTAGCGCTGGCTATGTCGATGGCATCTCTTTGCTGTTCAGTGGGGTGTGTGATACCTTTGCCTTCCCTGCCTCAGTGCAGGCCTCCCAGAATTGGCCCCAAGCACTTCAGATTAGAAAATGCTCACTGGTAGGAGTCCCTCCTCCAAGCTTTAACAGCTATCTCAATACATCCTTTAATTGCTGTGGTTAATCTGAGTTGTCAGCATGATTGGATTGAGGACGAAATTCAGCTAGTGAAGCTTTCCTCTGGGTGGGTGTCTGTGAGGACATGTCTAGAGAGATTCTGACCTGTCTTAGTCAGTTAATGGGTTCAAATGCAAAGGACCGTTAAGAAGCTTGTGGATCTGCAGGGTGCAGCTACTGGAGGAAGCAGGCACGTCCTACTCTGCTCCCTGATTCCTGGCCACTCCTCTGCCACACCCTTCCTCCAGGTTCTTTCCACCATGCCGTGGTGACGGTGCCACAAACTGGACTGAAAGTACCCCAAATGAGCACTTCCTCTCTAATTCTTTTTCTGAGGCATTTGTTGCAACAGTGAACACTGACTCAACAGTGTTGTGGTACTCACGAGCCCAGGGTCCACAGGCAGAGCCACATCTTGGGCTCTGGATCATTGTCCTGCAAGTGCTGCCTAAGTGTTTTGTGATGTTGGGCTCCTTCGGCCTCTGTTAGTGTTTAACCTCTATGAATAGTAATTGTGAACTGTGCTCATCTCCCTGTCTGAATCAGTCTCATTGGATGCATGGGGCTGGTTGTCCAGTTCTACCTGTTTAGAAGCTGACATTCTTCTATAATAGAGGTCTCTAGTCTCCCATTTTATATATCAGTTTTTAGGTCTATCACTAAACTTGGGGGTTCTTACTTAAATGCCCACATTATCCCAGATCTCTCAGATGGCTCCTCATTGTCTTTGGGTACATTTTTGTTTTCTTGCAAAAGATGTTGGAGCTTTACCTAATACTGTATTTTTATCAGCTGTGACAAAATACACATTCACATAGACTTTTTCATCTTGGAGTGGCATATTAAACGGGTGGTAACCGAAGATAACTGAAGGTGATCACCTCTTCCCCTTGGGCTGCAGTCAATGTCTGCTTTCTATGACTTGCTTGTCCTTGTTGTCCCATGTTTTGGGACTCATACGTGATGTGCACATTGATGTTGGCATTACTCCCTATTCCAGGATTCCTCATGCTACATCATGTGTTGGTGCGGTGCTTATTCCTCTTTCGGCTCTGTGTACGGGCATTTAATGATGGGGTCCAGGTTCTTTCTGCCTTTGGATAATCATGAATGATGTGACTATGAAGATGGGCATACAGATTTGTTTGTTTTGTTTTTTGAGACAGGATTTCTCTGTGTAACAGCCCTAGCTGTCCAAGAATAAGCTCTTATAGACCAGGCTGGCCTCAAACTCACAGAGATCCACCTGCCTCTGCCTCCCGAGTGCTGGAATTAAAGGCATGCACTACCACCGCCCAGAGTGTACAAATTTTTATGTGAACATCTGTGGTCACTTTTGGGCACATAACTGGAACAGATTTCCAGGCCTGAGTTGTTTTGCTTTTAATTGAGGAGCAGCTTGTTCCTCCTCACCAGCCTTTCCTCTCCTTTCTGCCATCCCCACCGTAGAGGAGTGGTGGTGCCCACCTGGTGTGATTAGCATTTCCCCAATGGTGATGCTAGACATCTTTCCATGTGTGTTGACATTTGTGAGTCTTTGGGAACTGTCTATTCAACTCCTCTTTTCGTTGTCTGTTTTTGTTTGTTTTGTTTTTTTCGTTTTTGTTTTTGGAGACAGGGTTTCTTTGTGTAGCCTGTTTTTGTTATTTAAGAGCTCGTCGCATATGCTTGCTAGGTGCTTGACTCTCATCAGATGTGTGATCTGCAAATATTTTCTCTGTGAGCTCTCTTTTTACTTTCTTGAAAGTATCTGTCTTAGTCTGTTTTCTATGGTTGCAGCAGAATCCCCAAAACTGGGAAATTTAATTCTAAAGGCTGGGAAGGCTCAAAGGGCTCCCTGTGATAAGGGCATCAAGTAGAGAAGGGGCTCAGGAGAGGTAGCCACACTGCTGGTGGTTGCTAGCCTGTGCTCACTCCTTGGTGCCCGTGAAGTCATTCAGCATGTGCTCTGTGTGCACTTGTGAGGTCCATGCTGGTCAGCTTTTGTCACTGTGACAGTCCTTGAGAGAAACCACTTACAGCCATGGTCAAGACAGGAGCATCACAGCAGCAGAAGCCTTCAGGGTCAAAGAGGAGGCCAGGGATAGGACATACTTTCAAAGGCATATCCCTGGTGACCTACTTCCTCCAAACATAACCCACCTCTGAGTTTCCAGAACTTTCCAACTAATTCATTAATGAGTTTAAATTCCTCGTGGCTCAATTGCTTTCCAAAGTCTGTCAACTAGCAGCCAAGCCTGGAGCACATGAGCCCCCACGGGCCATTTCGATACGAACGATAATAGCATATGACACCAGCCTTAGCCAGAGGGAGAGGAAAGTTGCTGGGCGGCTACAGGCACCATTTGATTCAGGTGGCCACATGGACCAGCAGGAGTGGGTGAAGCCTGAGTGCCAAGCACCAAAGCAGACAAAAGCCAGATGTCATAGGAAACTCCACAGTCTCAGGCCTGTGGGTATTATCACAGGTAGCAGAATATAGAAAATAAGGGTCAGAATCTAGAATCGCCTTCTCGGTTCAGCGGTGCAGGTCTGGAAGGGCTCAGTGTGTTCAGTCTCGTGTCTCTTGGCTTGGCAGATGGTCAGACTTCAGGAAGTATTCAAGACGTTCTATCTGGGCAAGCACAGTGGCCGGAAGCTCCAGTGGCAGACAACTCTGGGACATGCTGTGTTGAAGGCGGAGTTTAAGGAGGTCAGTTCTTTATCCACTACTCATGTTTCTTCCCCTCTGCCAATATTTTAGGATAATTTTCAGGTTATTCTTGAACTTCCATAGCAGTGAAAGGCAAGAGTTTTTTTCAGTATGATGTAGCACTAGCTTTTTTTGGTCAATAAAAATAACAAGTAAAGGGTTAATACTCTACTTAACAAAAATCAATTGTAAATTAATCAATAGAAAATTATTTACCAGGGTTGGGGAATGAATCAATAGATAAGGTGATCCTGCTGCACAATCATGAGTGCCTGAATTCCTAGCACTCACATAAAAAACCAGGTATGGGTGTTGGCAAGATGCCTCTGCTGGTAAAGTCACCTGAAACCAAGCCACAACGAGAGGGATTCCCAAGGACCCATATGGTAGAAAGAGGGAAACAACTCCCACAAGCTGTCCCCTGACCTCCATGAGTGCACCATGACAGGTAACTACACACACACACACACACACACACACACACACACACACACAAAGATTACTTAAAACATCTGTAATAGGCATGGCTCTGCTCACCTATAACCTATGCAGTAGATGTGCAGAGACAGGAGGATTACAGGGACTTGCTGGCCATCAGCCTCACTGAAAAACAGCGAGATCCAAGTTCAGCAAGAGACACTGTCTCAAGAGAAGAGGATGGAAAGCAACAGAGTAGGACACTCAACATCCTCCTCTGGCCTCTGCGTGCACACCAGCACATGTGTTTACACACAGTTACACGCCATACATGCAATCATTAAAAGAGCATTGGGTGTAAAAAGGCAGCTGTATAAGCATACCTGAAACCGAGTGTAGTGAAAATGTGCTCCAGTTCTCTGCTAAACAAAAGGTTACAGATTAAAACACAGTGGGGTGTGGCAGAGGCCAGGATGCTGATGGATACTAGAGAGGTCCAGCAAGTGCAGCTGCCAGAGGAAACTGAACATGATACTGCACATAGTGTCATGGAGAGTAGCATGCAGAAGTCTGATCGTACAGATCAAAACCCCAGGTTACCTACTTTTTACTGCCTTAGTTCCAGTTTAAGAAGCAACCTATTTTGGTGTGCCTGTGTGTGTGCCTGCATGTGTGCGTGAGGCCAAGGATACACTGAAACTGACTGCAGGCAGTTCTGGTCCCAGACAAGAGCAGAGCGCTCCACTGCTGAGCCCTCTCCGGCTGCTCTGTCTCTCTGTTAGCTGTTCCTTCTTCCTCCTGTTGTAAAGCACCAAGCAAATGAACATGTTTTGTCGTATGCCAAGAACCCAAGAGGAGAATGTTTCAAGATTTCCACATCCTCTCTTCTCAAGTTACTTCTGCTAGAGCTGGAGTCCTTCCTAAGGCATTTCACAGGGCAGGGGGTAAGAATGCTCTCTGCCATTACCAGCTGTCACATAAAAAGTGAGCGGACATGGGCTGTGTGAGTATACCAAAGACGTGTGTCACCAAGCAGTATGTGGGAGAAAGCCTTCATGTTCATATCTAACTTTAATATATAAATCATGTATACTTAAGTATGTCAAGGAGAATACTCAAAGTTCCTAACATTGTGGTACTGTATGGGTATCACATACCTCTTCTGCAAGGTTTTAGCAAAGTCCAGTTCTGCCACTTGTGTCTTTGATTGCCTTCTGGCTGTAGTTAGGAGCTGACCTCTGCAGACAGCATACAGCTTTCTGCTCATGTGAATCAGGGCTGTGGCGCCTGGCACTGCTGCTCCCCAAATCCCCTTCCTATCCTTTGTCTTCTCCTTACAGAAGTGCTAGATCCTGTGGTACTGGCTGACACGTGTACACTGGGCCATTCTAGATAGAAAAAGTCTGCCCTCCACAGAGCAGCTGAGCAGAGGAGATGGTGCTGACTGAGCACTCTCTCCATGTGTTTGAACATCGTGTTGAACATTCTGCAGGCCTTTCTTTCCTATGCCGTCATCAACCTTCCCATTGCCACCCAGAGCCTCAGGAAGCCACCTGTAATGTTGATGAGCCCAATGCTCAAGAGGCAGAGACAGGCTAGAAAGTTCAAGGCCACCCTGGGATGGATCACAAGCCATTATCTTAAAAACATCAACAAACAAATAAATAGGCCTGACGTCTGGAAAATCATGTTAAAATGCAGAAAGCAGTGGACACACAGCAGACGAGACTCAGGATCCCTGCCTCAGCCTCCCACTGCTGGCTTACAGGCATCACCATGTCCAGCTCCAAGACAAGAATTTTTAACTGTAATACCCAATAATCATTTAATTCTTTTCTAATCAGTAATGTAATTTCATCTTACATGGTGACTGTTAGTAAATTCTGAATCCCCAAAACAATGTATACACAGCAGCCTGCCATAACTCACAAAGTGTCCAGGCAGCCTCTGTGATGGCTCCTTTTTCTTACAGGGGAAGAAGGAGTTTCAAGTGTCCCTCTTCCAGACGTTGGTGCTGCTCATGTTCAACGAAGGGGACGGATTCAGCTTTGAAGAAATAAAAATGGCCACCGGCATAGGTAGGAAGATTCCTTAGGACTTTTTTGGTTTTGTTTTGTTTGTTTGTTTGTTTTGGAAATAGGATCTTACAGTGGTACCTTGGCTATCCCAGAACTCACAGAATTTCACCTACTTGTGCCTCCCAAGTGCTAGGATTAAAAGTGTGCACCACCACGCCTGGCTCTTAATACCACTGTGTTAATTAAAAAGAGGAAGTAGACTGGTGGTGTAGCTCAGAGGCAGGGTGCTTTCCTGGCATGCACAGGGCCCTGGGTTTCTACAGCAGCGCCGGGGAAATGAAGAGAAGGTGCAGACTCAGCTGTCACACCATGGTTTCTCATTGTCGAGACTCTTGGTGACGTCTGCCTCCTTCCCTCCCTCAGAGGACAGTGAGCTGAGAAGAACGCTGCAGTCTCTGGCTTGTGGGAAAGCGCGGGTGCTGATTAAAAGTCCCAAAGGAAAGGAGGTGGAAGATGGAGATAAGTTCATTTTCAATGGAGACTTCAAACACAAGTTGTTCAGAATAAAGATCAATCAGATCCAGATGAAGGAAACTGTAAGTGCCAGCTTTTTCTTCTTCCGCGGTCTCACCATGGGATCTTTCGCTTTTCTAGTAAAGTCGGGACTGCTAGAGGCCAGGGCGTATGTCTGAATCTGTGCAAAAGCAGGGGTTTGGAGTAGCGTCCCCTCATGTAGCTTTCATTAATTTTATGTTATCAGTAGAAGCCAAGAAATCTGCTTTAACTGCTATGCCCATCTGTGAAATCACACCTTCCTATATCAAATGCCAGCACAAAAGAAACACATGGGATATCCAGAATTAGTGCCTGCCCTTTGCTTTGCCTGGCACACATGCTCATGCTGTCCGTGGAGGAAGGAGATGTCCTACAGAACTACAGACCACAGAAGCAGCAATTCCAATAGGGAGCAGGCTACACACACCCAGTAGGTTCTAATGGTCTCCTCATTCCTAGAAATGCTTAGTCTAAGTAGGCGTTGTGAGGAGACTTCTTGTGAAGTATGTGGGGGGGGGGAGCATGCAAAACAACTTTAGTTAATGGATTACTTCTCTTCCATAGACAATTATTGTGTCATTCATCCTGAGGCTTTCAATTTGCTGGACAGAAAATATACCCAAATTACCTAATAATGCAATATAAGGCGGCTAGAGAAATGAATGTCTCAGTGGTTAAGAACAATGGTCGCTCTTTCAGAGGACCTGAGTCCCCAGTATCCACATGGTGCTCACAAGTGTCCTGTGCTCCAGGGAGGGAGCCACTGTTATAGACCCTCTTTGCCAAGGGTTGGTTTTAGAGTTGTACACTGTGAAAAGCTGAGCTTTCATAGAACAAATGGAAATGTAATAAAGCACAACTCCTTAGTCTGCGTCAAAACCAGGTTTGTCAGTGCAAAGCAACACCAGAGCATCTTCACACTCCTCTCATTCTTTCTTTTGTCCAGGTTGAAGAACAAGTTAGCACCACAGAGAGAGTATTCCAGGACAGACAGTACCAGATCGACGCTGCCATAGTCAGGATAATGAAAATGAGGAAGACTCTTGGTCATAACCTTCTAGTTTCTGAATTGTACAATCAGCTGAAATTTCCAGTAAAGGTAAGTTCTGTCAGCACAGTTGGATGTTAGGTTAACACGTGATAGCAAGGCCTCTGTGCAGATCTGACCCATCAGCACCCTGGAAACCAGAGCTCCTCTAAGCAGACTGCATGCTTGAGTTTTCAGGAGGGAGGAGGGCCACAAAGTGTCAGGACAGTGGTTCTTCCCTAAGTGTGGCACGTAAGTTGCTCCCCGGGGCCCTTGTGTCAGTAATGTTGGTAACTCCCTGGGCCCTTGTGTCAGTAATGTTGGTAACTCCCCGGGCCCTTGTGGCAATGGCATTGGTAACTCCCTAGGCCCCTGTGGTAGCTGTGTTGATAACTGCTGGATTTGACATTCACAAGGTACATAGCGTTTCTAACTTAAGAAATGTAAGTCAGCCTCAGGCTTGTTCCTCTTTCTTGTTCTAGAACTAAGCTCTGAGATTCTGTAAGTTATGAAATGCCGATGAGCTTGGGAGGCATCACAAAAATACACCATAAAATATGGCCTAAAGAGCCGGGCGGTGGTGCCGCACGCCTTTAATCCCAGCACTCGGGAGGCAGAGGCAGGCGGATCTCTGTGAGTTCGAGGCCAGCCTGGTCTACAAAGGGAGTTCCAGGACAGGCTCCAAAGCCACAGAGAAACCCTGTCTCGAAAAAAAAAAAAAAAATATGGCCTAAAGTACATTGTCAGCTCTGAAGGAATTGAACTCTAAGGACCTCTGGCCTTCAGCAACTGGAAGTTCCCTGGTTGTGTGACACCCGAGTTGATCGTCTTTATCTGGGGTCACACTAAGACAGCTTAGTCAGTGCCTCAAGGACGGGTACAACAGTGCCTGGCCCCTCCCTCCATGATGATTGGTGCACAGCCCATGCAATACTGTTGTTTCCTACCTAAAGCCAGGATGCGTTTGTCCCTTTGCAAAGGAAGTGACCTGGTGATTAAAGTGATACCATGCAGCTGGACAAAGCTCTAGCCACCATGCTTATGTAGCTAATTGTATGTTCAGCCACATCTTGTAAAATGCATGGCTTGCCACTGAATTTGCTGTTTAAAAATTGATGCTCCCCATGGCAGAAGGCTCTTGCTGCCAAGTGCCGACTGATTTGCTTCCCACTGCAGCAGAAGTGGAGGCAGGTGCCTTTGGGCAGAGACATTTTAAGGCTGTGGACTCAGCCCTGGTTTCAGTCATGCACAGAGACTGAATTCTTCTTTGGTTTATCGAGACAGGGTTTCTCTGTAGCTTGGGAGCCTGTGCTGGAACTCACTTGGTAAGCCAGGCTGGCCTTGAACTCACAGAGATCCACCTGCTTCTGCCTCCTGAGTTCTGGAATTAAAGGATGCGCCGCCACCACCTGGCCAAGATTGAATTCTTTGACTGGCATGGTGGTACACATCTTTAATCCCAGCACTCAGGGGTAGGAATAGGCAGATCTCTGTGAATTAGGGTCTAGCCCGCTCGCTCTACATAGTGAGTTGCAGGACAGTCAGTGCTACATAGACCCTGTCTCACAAAACAAAACAAGAAAGGCAGGGCCGGGTGTTTGTGGCTGGTCACCTACTTTATAGTCACATACGAGTTAAAGCAGTGAGACGAGGCTGTCGTGATGTTTGTCTAGTGACAATGACAGATACATTTTTGCAGTAACTTAGCAGAACACTCAAAATTGTGACTGTCCCCTGTAGATGAAGCGTACCTGGTGAATCTGGATTGATAGGAATGCGTCACAAAGGATGAGGATGGCTAGAGGTGTGCATGCCTATAGTCCTTACCTCGGAGAGCCTAAGACAGGAAGATTGAAACAAGCCTGGGCTACCAGAGTGAGTTCAAATAGAGCAAACCCTGTCTTAGAATCTCAGCAGGACCAACAAGATGATTCGGTGGGTAAAGGCGTCTTCACAGAGCCTGACAACCTGGTGTGATCACGGAAACCCATGTGGTAGAAGGAGAGAGTTAAGTGCCACGGCTGTCTTCTGGCCTCCCCACAGGTGTCATGGCATGTGCCCACACTCTTTTACACACAAAAGAAATAAGTGAAAAAAAAATTTTTTTTAAGAATAATAGCAGCAAGCTAGACAGTAGTGGTGCATGCCTTTAATTCCAGCACTCAGGAGGCAAAGCAGGAGAATTTATGTGAGTTTGAGGCCAGCCTGGTCTACAGAACTAGTTCCAGGACAACTGGGACTACACAGAGAAAAAAAATACCAATAATAATAACAGCAAAATAGCAAAATAAGAATGTCCCACTAGAACATGATCAGAGTTTCCTTCTAAACATGTGAGAGCATGAAACATGTAGGATTTGCCCTGTTTATATGCTCATGTAAGGAGGTGAAGGAGCCAGGTGCAGTCACCCCTGTGCAAACATTTGTTCAGAACATGATGCTAACACGATCATTTTGTAATTATTAGTGATCTTGATGTAAGTATGCCTGTTGTAGAGTTGCTTGTTTCTGTTACATGTGTCATGTAGTATGTTAGATTTGTGTTTCTAAGTTTAGTGTCCTATAATGTTTGATTTTGATTTTTCTTTTCTAGCCTGGAGATTTGAAAAAGAGGATTGAATCACTTATAGACAGAGACTATATGGAGCGAGACAAAGACAGTCCAAATCAGTACCACTATGTGGCGTGATGTGTCAGCAGACTGCCTTCTCCCCATGAGACAAACACTAAGATGCACCTGCAGAGGGTGAACACTACTGCTGCGCTGTTTCCAGGTCCCTGCAGCTGCAGCTGCAGCTGTGGACACTTGGATTCAAAGCAGAAGACACGGTGGTTCTTGGATCATCCTTCCCAGGGCTCAAGGACTTTGAGATCTCACACTTGTTTCCTCTCCGTTCTTCCTCTCCTTTGTTTCTGTCCCTCCTGACTTTAGATTGGACATGCCGATATTAGTTGAGAAGTTCCTTCACAAGCTCTTGTTCCTCTGGCAGAAAGCCACAGGCTTGGTTTGTTGTGTGTGTGATTGTGGGACACAGTGGAAATACCCTAGATACTGCGTTCTTCCCCAGATGAACACTCAGAGGGGAGCCCTGGGTTGGTGGGCGCTGGGAAGAAACAGTGTCCAGACCACCTACACTCAGCTCGGCAGCCTAAGCCCTGGCCTCTGCTCTGTGTGTTTTCAGGAAGTTCAAAACTGGCTTCTGTAAATCAGGTTTCTAAGAGAGGTCCCTGATGTGCCAAGAGGACATCATGTCTGTCACTCGAGATGCAGAGCCCGTCCAGAGGGCTACTTGTCATTTTTGTTTAGGGGCTTGGGGGTTTCATGTTTGTTTCCATGCTGACTGAGTGTGGAGGTCCCGGCTTTGGCACTGGGGTGATCGCTGTTTGATTGTTGAAGCTGCAGTTTGTGTGGTGACCATAATAAAGCTGGGCCTGGTTTTAGAGTCTTGCCTAGGGACTGTCTTGGATCTCTGCCCTGGCGCTGTATGAAGCTTGGTTATTTCTGTCAAAAGGCTAAGGATTTGTTGGTGCCTGGTGACGTTCTGTGTGTTCACATAGGAGGCTGAGCAGTGAGAACAGGGCTCCATGGTGGTGTTGCCATGGTGATGATGACAGACATTTTTGCAACATCTAAAAGTACTTTATATTTTACAGAGTAGCATGTTTCATTTTGATTAAAAGCTACCAAAGGAATTTTGATCATGTATAAGTGTTTAAAGCAATATTTTCTGGAATATACCAAGTTTATATAACTCGATTTTATGCTAAATTATTAAAGGATTTTCCCTTTTTGAAACATGCATGTTTAAAATCTGACATCTTTTGGGTTCCCATATTAAAATCCTTACTCTTTAAGTATCATTTCTATATTTGTAAATTTTCATTTATGAGTTCCATGATATGTGGTCTTGGAAAGACCAAATAGATTTCTATTTCTACTTCTTATATTTTAAGTTCATTGTGTCTACAGATTGTTAATATTGTAATTTAATGTAGACTTACTTTGAATAAAACTAGTTAAATTGGCGTTTAAATTACTTTAATAAAAATTCCAGTATACAGACTACACATTCCTCCAAACTGTTCAGCAGCCTTAACAGCTGGCAAATCAAAGAAAAGGAAACCACCTGTCTCTGTCACATGACTGACCCTTCCGGTCTCTTCCACTAAGGCACTAGTTCAGCAGGACATCAGCCAGTTCATTGCTGCCCATCTTTCACTTAGCAGGTCAAGTCAATGTGGAGAAACAGCAGACAGAATCATGGGAAACAAAAGGGCACCTAGACATACAGGCTGTAAGGGTGGAAATTGCATTGAAGAAAATGTTTTGCCTAGAAACCCTAAGAGAAATAAATGAAAAGTTGTGACACAAGATTAGAAGTTTATTGGTAGCCTTCCCACAATATTGACTCTTACAAGATCCTGTGTTTCTGCGGCATCATTAAGAAGATAAACACCAACACAGTGAGAGCTCTGGAGGATCCCTCAGGGTGTGAATGAGGCTGAACTAGTCTGTCTGCTGCAGCATTCAGAGGCAAGCGTCCCTCCTCAGAGTGGGTCGGTGACTCCTAAAGTCTTAAAAGTTAAGGGGGAGCCAGGTGGTGGTGAACGCCTTTAATCCCAGCACTCAGGAGGCAGAGGCAGGTGGATCTCTGAGGTGAGGCCAGCTTGATCTACAGAGTGAGTTCCAAGACAGCCAGGGCTACACATAAAAACCCTGTCTTGAAAAACCAAAAGAAAGAAGGATGGGTAGGGGAGAGACTGAAGATGTGGCTTACTGGTAGAGCACTGCCCAGCATGCTTTGTTAGTCTCTGATTAGGTCTGGCCCTCACAAAAGAAAAGAGGTGTGCATTGTCCCTCATTTTAAAGTACAGATGAGGTACCAGCAAGATGACTCAGTGGGTAAGCGCACTTGGCACCAACTCTAGTGACCTGACTTCAACCCCAGGAATACAGAGGATAGAAGACCCAACTCCAGCAGGCTGCCCTCTGACTTCCTTCCACACGCACAAAATGAGTTTCCAGGGTCAACCCATCTCTTCCCCCATGCTGTAATAAGCCATGTGATAACATTCTTTCTTTCTTTGTGTTTCTGTGGATCAAACTCAAGTTCTTGTGCTTGCAGGGCAAGCCCTTAACTGACTGAGCAATCTTACCACCACCTTACAAACACCTTAAATCTATGAAACATGCTCTGTAACAATCCAGACCCCCCCTGCTCCAGAGCCTAGGGCTTTGTCTAGTACTTCTACCCAGGCACTAACCAGTGGGGGCCTCACTTCTGCCCCCCAAATGCTAAAGACATCTCCACCCCTCCTGGCTCTGCTTGTCACCCTGAGCCACCTGTGATTGTTACCAAGAAACTGGGCTCAGAGAAATGCCCTTTTGTACGTTAGAACTCAGAAAGGCAGGCGGAGCCTCAGTGTTACTGAGATGTACATTCTGCTAGTGCTGCCTGAGAGAGGCATTTCTGAGAAGGATAAGGACAATATTGCTTTAAGGGGATAATTATTCCTCCCATCTCTATAGCAAGCCCATTGGTGAGTCAGCTTTGGGAGTGTGTGGAGAGGTTAGACTTATGGCCCTGTTGAATTAAAGCTTAAGGGAGGAGTAGTTTAGAATGTCAGGTCGCCACCCAAAGCCAGACCCTAAGATCACCTGGGAACTAGATACAATCCATTTCCACCATGAAGAGCTAGAGATCTAGTTTCAAAGCTGCTCGCCAGAGGGCATCAGTGTCTGGACTGGAGTCAACCATGCCCTTCCGTGTAGCTCGGAGAAAAAACAAAAACCAAACAAAACTCCTGGCCTCTGGCCAGGCAAGAACTGAGGACATTCTCACTTTGTGACCAAGGACTAGAATGGGACTGTTTGCTTTCAGGATCCCTGCCCCTAAGATCTGCCTGACCAGTCAATAGTTCATATTTCCATCACTATAATCTGGGGCTCCACCCTTCAGAAGTCTTTTTTTCTAATTTTTTGAGACAGGGTTTCTCTGTGTAACAGCCCTGGCTGTCCTGGAATTAGCTCCTGTAGACCAGGCTGGCCTTGAACTAACTCACAGAAATCTGCCTGCCTCTCCTCCCGAGTGCTGGGATTAAAGGCATTCTTAATGCAGATTCTTACTAAATGTATACGTGCAACGCCCAGCAGAGCAAATGACGTCAAAAGAAAGAATACAGAGAAACATGGAGGAGCAGAAACCCACAAAGAAGGAAGTCTCAGGGACAAGTGGGAAGTGTGGTGAACTGGAAAGAACCTGGGCAGTAAGTCAGGTTAGAGTCTGTTGTCTAAAGGACAGATTCAGCGAGTGCAGCAGAGGCCTAAGACCAAGACCAGGACTTTCTGCAGGCTGATGAAGCTGAGGAGATGGCCTAACCCAGAGACAACAGGAAGATGACCGGGAAAGGAAGCACAGTGGGCAGTCTGTTCCCAGAGAAAACAGGAATGAAGGAGTGCCCAGCTGAGGTGTGCTTGTTGGTTCGTATATGGTGCGACAAGTGCCTCAAGTAGCAGCTCAGTTCAGCAAAGCTGGGGACGTGGGAAGAGACACTGAGGAGACTCTGGAGGTCTCCAGGGCACAGTAGTGAAGACTAACTGCAAACTGCATTGGACCAGCACTGGGCTGCGGAGACCTGCTCAGGAGTCAGGAGAGACGAGGGTCCACATTGGCCAACTGACTGAGATTTTGGGTTTTCGAGACAGGGTTTCTCTGTGGCTTTGGAGCCTGTCCTAGCTCTGTAGACCAGGCTGGTCTCAAACTCACAGAGATCCTCCTGCCTCTGCCTCCCGAGTGCTGGGATTAAAGGCATACGCCACCATCGCCTGGCCCATGACTGGGATTTTGAAGTCAAAAGACAAGTTCTGACTTAGCTGGGCTGGTGTCCCTGGGCAAATTGCTTAAGTTCTTTGAGCCTTGGTGTTTTTATCTTCCAGGTGGAGATAATAATCTTAAAAGCTACTTTACAGCATTACCACAAAACTGATGGAGGAAATCACAGAAACCTGAATCCTTCATTTAAAAATACTGTTGAAACCTAGGACTTGATCCACTGAAAATACATTCCTAAGTGAAGGCAAACTGGAATGGGCTCTGCTAGGACCCAGAGGGTGGGAGACCCGGATGGCAAAAGCTGGCACACAAAATTAACAGTTAACACTGTGTTCTCTAAGAACAAGGAGCTGGCTCAGTGTACAGAGTGCTTCTGTGAACGCACAGGGCCTAAGGTAGGAGCCCAACACACACATAAGCCAGACATGCCATGAGAAGACCTATGATTCCAGCGCCAAAGCGGTCAGAAGCAGGCACAACCCCGGACTCCAGCGTAGCTGACAGCGATGAGCTCCAGAATCAACCAGAGACCGTGTCAGTGAGAGACCCTGTCTCCCAAATACAGTGGAGAGTGACAGAAGCAGATGTCAGGTATCAACCTCTAGTACACACACGACACATGCAAGTGGGCATATACCCCTCATCCACACACCCACAAAAAAGAACGAGGAACAATCCACATGAACCTCACTGTTTTGTGTGCCCTATGTAGGAAACATTGTGTGTCATTCTACAATGTCAGAATTTACTAATTTAGTCTGTATTGGTAACAAACCCAAACCCAGTTGCAAGCATCACAGGTTAAGAGCGGAACTACAGAGTTGAGTCTAGCTTATAGAAAAGAAAGGCAGAACAAGGCCTGGACAAAGGGACAGGCAGGTGACGGGCAGCAGACCAGACAGGCAAACGGGAGGATTGGATAGATGGGCTGAGTAGGCCATGTTAACAGCACGGATCTAGCCCAACTGTAGCCCTGGGGACCTGGAAGTTTTCTCTCAGCCTTGGATGCACACAGTAGGTGGCCAGAGCACAGATTGGCGGCAGCTGCTGCCTGCAGACAGGCATCTGCCTTTATAGGGTCTCTCCAAGGAAGTTGGTATCCCCTTTCCTTGGTCTGTGTCTGGTCTTAGGTCTAGTTTCCCTGATGAGACTTTAATGTGGCCTAAAATTGTAATTGATCTCGACCCTTTCTACTCGCAGGAGTAAGGCCAAAGAGGACAGATGCCCCGGTCTACCACTCTCTACCCATCCTGACACAGGACCTCTTACTGGACCTAGACCTAGGCTGGCCACCAGCAAGCCCCAGCAATCCTCCTTGCTCTGCCGTTGGGTTAGAGGCGCTTGTGCCACTTTTCTGTGTGCCAGGGCTTTGAATTTGGTCTTCAGGCTTGCATAAGCACTCTTACCCACCGAGCCATCCTCCCAGCCCTGGGTTGGTTATCGTGTCCAGAAGTTCAAGGAGCCCGTGGCCTCATGCATTCCAGGCAACTGTCCTACCACTGAACCACATCCCCACCCCTGTTCAGTAGATTCATAAAATAGAAAACTTCAGGAGGCACTTCCCTGACTCCACTCCAACAGCCCGAGTCAGGAGACCCTGTTTTCTGAAGGAAATGCTATTAGAGGGAGCTCAGTTCACTGCAGGGTTGGTTTCCTTTTTCTAAGAAGCAGGAACAGACGGGGCTAGCTGAGGCCACTATTCAGCCTTCACAACAAATCCAGGGATTACAAGATTCTAACTCCTCACACCGTCATTCCTTTTGAGGCCTGATCTGAACAAGGCTCCAACCTGGCAGCTCCATCCTTCAGTGCCTGGAACACGGAGCCCATTCTTCAGCGCACCTTCCAATGCCACCCCAGCGCCTTCCAGTTAAAATTCTGAATGCAAATGGAGAAGTGTTTCTTAAGAATTTCAGTTCCCAGTCTGGGTCTCCCGCCATGAGGAACGGACTTCAAACAACACTCAAGCAAGAACTGACCCTAGTATTTATTGTTTGTTTGTTATTTACTTATTGGTTTTGTTCGTTTTTTTTTTTTTTTTTTTCTAGACAGGGTTTCTCCGTAGCTTTTGGTTCCTGTCCTGGAACTAGCTCTTGTAGACCAGGCTGGCCTCGAACTCACAGAGATCCGCTTGCCTCTGCCTCCCGAGTGCTGGGATTAAAGGCATGCGCCACCACCGCCCAGCTTTTGTTCGTTTTTGAAACAGGATCTCACCATGTATGTCTGGCTGTCCTGGAACTCACTATGTAGATCAGGTTGGCCTCCTACCTCGAGTGCTGGGATTAAAGGCATGTACCATTGTAGCCAGAACAGACTCAAATAAGTGCCACCTCTGAGCCAAGCTCTGGGACAGTGTGTCCAGGAAGATATACAATGGTCACAGGATGTAGCTTGTATAATATTCCAGGCTGCAAATGCTCTTCAAGTGTTTTATTTTCCAAATCTGTCTTATAAGAAAGGAAGTTTTGGATTTTCCTTTTGAGAAGTTCTATTGTGAAATGTTCTACTCTTTTGGCTTTTTTATGAGGCCCACTGCTTGGCTCCCAAATCACACATGGAGGCTTATTATTATTTAGGAATGCTCAGTCTTAGCTTGGCTTGTTTGCCAGCTTTTCTTAAATTATCCCGACTACCTTTGCCTCTGGGCTTTTATCTTCTTTAATTCTGTATACCTTTCTTTATTTCTTTCTCTGTGGCTAGCTGTGTAGCTTAGTGGTTGGCCCCTGATATCCTCCTCCCCTAGTTCTCTTGCTCCATATCCTCATTTCTTCCTCATTTCTTCCTGCCAGCCCTACCTATCCTTGCCCCTGCCTTGCCATTGGCTGTTCATCTCTTCATTAGGACCATCAAGTGTTTTAGACAGGCACAGTGACACAGCTTCACAGACTTAAACAAATGCAGTGTAAACAAAAGTCATACACCTGGAAATAATATTCCCCAACAAGATCTCTTATAACTTTAGAAAAGAAACTAACGAGGTATAACTACTTCAAGGGAGATCAGTAATCAGAAAATATGCCCATCTTCAGAGACTAAATAAGAGCACTTGACCCTTGCCACGGCCATCAGGTGAGCAACCGGAGTAGCTCCTGGAGAGAGACTTAGAAACACGTAAGACACACAAGAAGGGGCTGGAGACATGGCTCTGAGGAATTATTGTTTTTGCAGAGGATTTGGGTTTGGTTCCTAGTACCACATTTTTGAGGTCTCACATATGCTCAAGAAACCATACCACCCAGTGTCTCAGACCACTTCCTGATGCCTGCGGGATCACGATGTAAGAACTCTTGCTCCTTCTCTAACACCATGCCTGCCTGCATGCTGCCTTCCTTCCTGCCATGATGATTATGGACTAAAACCCCGACGTGTAAGAGAGCCACCACAATTAAATGCTTTCCTCTGGAGGAGTTGCTGTCTCTTCATAGTTAAAGACACCCTAACTAAGACACTCACAGTCTCGTCTAACTCCAGGGGGTTCTGAGCCTCCGGCCCTCTGGGGACCTGCATGCAAGTGCACAGACATTCATGCAGGCAAGACACCCGTACATATAAAATGAAACTTCAAAAAGAAAAGCAATATAAACTCACTGTACTGCTTTAACATTCTATACTCTATACAATCACGTTTCCTTAACCTCTCGTTTTGTCTCTATGTCCTGTTCATCTGTTAGTGTTCACAGAAGTTAGTGTTGTGTTAGGTAAGGACTCTCCTTGAACACAGTAAACTGTTCACACAGGATTTAAGCGGAAAAATGACATAAAGAAGGGGCTCAGAGAAACTTACAGAGTCTCCAAAAAAGGATATAAAAGAAATCAGGCCAAGTACTAACCATGGACCAGCCAGGAACGTAAGAGAATACACAGATTCTACCAGAGAGTCTACCAGTGAGGGCCAGGCAAGGTCAGCTCCTGCTGCCACTGCGCAGCGCCGACTCATGCCAGGTGTTCGGTACACTGGCTCTACGTTCAGTTCATCTGGCCACGTTCTACCTCTAGCTGGGCTCAGGCCAGTAACTACCCCTTAGCTGCAAAGAATGTTGGGAATGCTTTGGGGTTCTGTACACCCACCAATACTGATGAAATAAAAGGACTTCAGGGGCTGGGAAGCACAATTCAGTTGGGGAATTTTGTTTCTGTTCAAAAAAAATTATCTGGTGAATTTTCAACATCAGGATGTTTAGGAGAAAACGAACATTTTAGAAGTCCTCCAATTGTTAGCCCTCTACTTTAGAGAGCAATCCAAAGACAGACACCATTTTCTTTATTTTTATTTTTCTAACTTTATGTGCCTTGGTACAAAGGTGTCAGACACCCTGGAACTGGAGTTACAGACAGCTGTGAGCTGCCATGTGGGCGCTGGGAATTGAACCCTGGTCCTCTGGAAGAGCAGCCAGTGCCCTTAACCCCTGAGCCATCTCTCCAGCCCCCCACCATTTTATTTTACTGGACAACATTGCTACATGACTATTAATGTGCTACATCACAATAAGGGGATCCCAATGTGCTCTCTGCTTCCTCTTAGGGATCAAAATGTGAGCTCTCAGTTGCCACTCTCCCATCTCACCTACCTGCCTGCCACCACCCTCCATGCTATGATGGTAATGGACTCTTAACCCTCTGGCCCCAAAGAAACCCTTCTCTGAGTTGCCCTGATTATGTTTTATCACAGCAATAAATAGACAAGTAACAAAAGTCTTCGGATCACCAGCTTGGGCCACCAGGCCTCCTAGTTTTCTACCACATCCACCCCTGTCTTTGAAACAAGTCTGTTATCCTGGCTGGCCTAGGATCCACCTACCTCTGGCTCCCAAGTCCTGGGATCAAAGGGATGTGCCACCACCCAGCCACGCACAGCCTGCTCTTGAAAAGGACCTTGTTCTTCATTTAGGTACAAACTGACCTCTGACCCATGTCTCCCACTTTCTTTCTCTTTAAAAATTGGTTTTATTTTGTGTGTTTTGCTAGACTGTATGCCTGTTCATCACGGGCATGTGTGGTGCCCTCAGAGATCAGAGGAGGACATTGGATTCCCTGGGACAGGAGTTATGAATAGCTGTGAACCATGTGGATGCTGGGAATGGAAGCAAGGTCCTGCCCAGGAGCCAAAAGTGCTCTTAAACCCTGAGTCATCTCTCCAGCCCCTCTGCCAGCTCCTTACTCTCTGGTGAAAGAATTAAATTCCTCCACCGCATAAACAGCTTTAGTGAACTGGGCTTGGTGGTACACACCCTAAATCCCAGCACTCAGGAGGCCAGAGCAGGCTGATTGATCACTGAGGTCAGCCAGGTCTACAAAATGAGTTCCAGGACATCCAGGGTTATGCAGAGACTCTGTCCCCAAAACAAAACAACAGTAACATAAAAACTTGGATTTTGTGGGTCATGATGGTACACTTGTAACTTCTGCACTAGAGACAGGACGACTGCCCAAAGTGTGAGGGCAGCCTGGTCCACACAGTGTGTTCCAGGTCAACCAGGGCTTCAGGCAGACATCCTAGCCTAAAACCAAGAAAAACCAAACAACAATAAACCCCGGAGTTTTGAGTCTTATGTCCACAAAGAGGAAGATACTTTAGTATTGAGTTCTTCATCTCAAGTAAAATGACCATCAATCAAGAAGCTCTTCCACAACCTGCTCAGAAGCGCTGCACGCACGCATTTAATCCCGGCACTCAGGTGGCAGAGGTAGGAGTCTTTTGGAGGCCAGTTAGGGATATATAGTGAAATCTTGTCGTTAGGGGGAAAAAGTGTCTTTCCTACCACCACTTGGCACCATCAACATGCCCTTAAGGGCTGCCCTGTGCCTGGACCACGGAAAAGACAGAGTTGTGGCTGGTCCAAGACACCAGTTCTTCGCCTGAGCGTGGAGGCCAGCCTGGGACTAGCTAGGACGTGGGTTTAGATGTGAATACCCACCTGGAAATGGCTTTGCACACTGTCCTGGATGTAAACACTGGTATGACCCTAACCGTGGACGTCAGCCTACGACTGAACGGTGGCAAGCAGCCTGACCTATTGGCCTCGGTCCAGCCTTCGCCGCTTCCCGTTTCCGCCCTCACTTTCTCTGGCAACGTTTACTTCTTTCCCTTCTCAAAGCCACAGCCTACTTTCCATTTCGGGACACACCGGGGAAAACGGCCGACGGCCACGCATCACGTGGCGGGCGGGTCACGTGACAGCGACCGACACGTGACGGCATCACACGCGAAGCGGAGGCTCGGGGGAGAGGTGGGGAGGAAGCGGCAGCCAGGGACGCTCTCGCGAGACCCCCCCCTCCCCCTCGGCTCACGTGACCGGCGGGCGCGGCGCTGCTCACGTGACAGGCGCTGCCGGCCGCAGGGTCCCCTCTGTGCCGGCGCCGCAGCTGCCGGGCCTCTCGAGTCGGTGGACGCGCCCTCCCGCCGGCCTCGCAACCGCCGCATCCCGGCCTCGGCTGCGTCGCGCCATGGCGGCCCCCGGCGCCCGGCGGCCGCTGCTCCTCTTGCTGCTCGGTGAGTCCTGGGAGGGCGGGAGGACCGGGCGGGGTCGGCGTCTCGGGACGAACTGGGAAGGGGGCGCCAGGCCGGCTGGGAACGGGGCGCCCTGGCCGCGGGCGTCGAGCAGGCCTCGAGCCTCCGGCCGGTCCGGCATTGGCGCTTGCTATCTCGGAACCCGGGCGGGCCTCAGGACTCGGGTGCGCGTTGGGAGCCCAGCCTGCGCCCCCTGAGAGGCTCGAGTTCCCGGTGGGCAGTGCTGCTGGCACCCGGGCTACCTTGTGAGCCCTGCCTGAGGTGCCCTTCCTCACCGCCGGACCTCAGCAACACGAAGGGTTTAGCTGCAGTGCCCGCATCTGCAGGACCCGAGAAGTGGCTGGCGAGAGTTCACCTGGACCACTTAGGGACGGGTACTCCTGGGCACACATGCTCACGAATTCCCGAGCACCTCTTAAGACCCGTCAGACCCCCAAATTCTGTGACTTTGTGGAATTTGGGTCCCCCCCCCTTTTTTTTCTGCGGTGTGAAATGAACTCTTCATCTCAGAAGAGAGGCGCGCTTACCCGGAGGTCTCAAACCTTGCTAAGGGACTTGTGACCCTTCACAGTTCGGGAGCTGTAACTAGAATAGGAATTGCTGAAACAAGTTCGGTCGTGTCGCAATGGCTTCATGAGAAGAGCTTACAGGGCTTGGGGATGTAACTCAGCCATACAGTAACTAACTTACAGTAACATTACTTGTGGGCTCGGAGTTAAATCGCCAGCACAGCCAGAACTACATAAAACCCCTTAGACTGTGTATACTTTCCTTTCTTTACTTTTTTTTTTTTAAAAAAGAAAACCAACAAAACAAAAAAATAGGATCTCAGCCATGTAGAACATGCTGACCTGAGTTCAGAGTTCCTCCGGCATCTGCTTCCCAAGAGCTGGGGTTAAAGCCTTGGGACAGCATGCCAGGCCTCGTTTGATCTTTTTAAAGCTAACCTCTGGCTGGCGTGGTGGCTTCTGCCTCTAATCAAGCACTAGGGAAACAGAAGGAACTCTTTTTAACAGGCCAGTCGGGTCTGTGCCCTGAGTACTGAGTTGCAGGACAGCCAGGACTAGAGACCCTGCCGCTAAATAAACAATAGATAACTAGAACTAGCTAGTGGTGCCTCACTCTTGTTAGACTTGGGAAGCTGAGGCAGGGGAATTTCGAATTAGAGGTAAGCCTGGGTTAGGTTGTGAAATCCTTTTTATTTATTTTTTTGCTGGACGTGGTGGTTAATGCCTGAAATCCTAACACTTAGCAGGTGAATGTGGAGAGTTTCTGTGAATTGGAGGCCAGCCTAGGCTACAGGGTGAGACACTTTCTCAAAAATCAAATTAAGTGGAGAGAAAACTCAGTGACACTGCGTACTGTATTCCATGAGTTATGTCCCAGCTTTCACAAAAGCACTTTAACAAGTTTGCTTTAGCTCTTACTTTAAATCTTTATTTCAATTTCATAACTTCAAAAATAATTTTATCTTTAGAAAAATTCTAACTTTGAAATTATTCATTGTTCCTGCATTAGTTTTTAGCTCCACTAAGCTGCCATTGCTTTGGGATACTTACTAGAAAGCAGCCTCTTGTGAACCGAAACTAGTGTGTTTGGTTGCCTAGTGGGACTACCTGTTAAGTTGTTGGCTGACCCCATGACCTTCCCCTTTCTGGATGAGCTCTGCCAGCCTAGAGGTCTGAGAAGTCTGCTAATAGTGTTAGCCTGGACTGTGGGATCTTGAGCTCTTCCTCTAGATTGGCGCTCAAACTTCCTGTGGTCCTTCAATTTGAATTGATACCCAATTGTTATCCTGAGCTGGCCTTTTAACTATGCATATGTAGACTGTAGCTCCTGACACCTGCCCTGGGAATGGCCATTTACTTTGTCCAGTTCAGAGCCCCGGCCCCCTTTCCTGACACAGGCCCGTGGGTGGTGCTGTCATGACGACGTGCCCAGCTTGATAGCAGTAGTCCTGAGCTGGATCTAAGTAAAGGCAGCTGTCTGGCAGTGCGACTCTTGTCTTTTCTCCACAGCAGCTTGCACAGCATGGTGCAGCCTTGTGGAAGCTCGCCAGCCACGGAAGGAGGCTGCTCCTCTAGAGGTGGGCAGTTCAGTGCCTGCGGTGGAACTTTGGTCTTAAAGTGTTCAATGGTGATTTATGTGTCACTAGATAAGAAACCTGGTTTAAAGGAATCAAGCCAAGATAAATTAGGGTGTGGCTGGTTGGTGACGGGTCTCCCCGTGTAAGACTGGCTTCAAAAATACTCCCTCACCAAGTGCGGCAGAAGCAGCACTGTCAGCAGCCACACACTGAAGCCAACAAAAACTGGACCACTCACTTGCTTTAGTACCTCTGGGCCTCTCCATCTCAGCAGGAGGGATTATCATAGTAACTGTCTTTTAGGGTTGTTATAGTAACCTGATGGAAACATGGTTTGAGAAGTGCCTGTCATAAAGTAAGTGTGTCACAAGTAGTTGTTAAGCAGGTCTTCATAGTAGCAACACACTTGAGTCCAAGAATTCCAGGACATCCTTGACAAAGAAGCAAGAGAGCCTCACAAACAAAAGTGAGTCAGTAGCAAGGCTTTTTGATAAAAGGGTGAACTGTTGAGAGTGTCAGGCAGCCTTGAGGCTGCGCTCTTCCGGTCTCAGTTGTGTAACGAGGTGGTTAGGTGGCTGCTCCTGGCCCAAGGTCACACCAGCAGTAACTGAAGAGCTTCAGGCTTGAGCTGCCTGCTTCCCACTGCCTCGCTAGGTACAGGGAAGGGGATTTCCTGTAATGCGTTGTTTTGAAAGAACTAACCAGGATTGCCCTTTGACCCCTGGAGAAATGAGAAAGGAATGGATTATGTATATGATTGTTTGCCTGCAGGTACAATGTGCCTAGTGCTTGTGGAGGTCAGAAGAGGGCACGGGATCCCCTGGTACTGAGTTACAGGTGGGCAGATGGTTGTGAACCACCATGTAGGTGCTGAGAAGCCCAGGTCTTCTGAAGCAACAAGTGCTCTAAGTCACCAAGCCATCTCTTAGCCCCATTTTATTTACAAAGTTTATCTTTATCTTTTTATTTTATACATGTGTGTTTTGCCTGCATGTATGTCTGTGCACTGTGTGTATGCAGTGCCCACAGAGGCCAGAAGAGAGACAGAGAGCATCAGATCTTGTGGATTTGGAATCCTTGTGAGCTGCCATGTTGTTGCTGGGAACTGAATCTGGGTCCTCTGAAAGAGCGAGTGCTCTTAACTGCTGAGCCATCTCCTCTCCCCCCACCCCCAATTTTATTTTATTGTTCTATGTAGTAGAACTAAAGACAGTTTATTAAGAAAAACTCACCAGGGAATGGTAGCAGTTAGTGACTTGGGAATGTTCTCAAAAGCCACAAAGTTTATTTTAATTTATAGTAATACTTTGTTTTCCTTTGAATATGGATGTGTACTGCTTTGATTGACAAATTCCTATGCTGACAAGAAAACTCGAGAAAAGACAGCTTAGTTAAAGCTGGACTGTGTGCTCCCATAGGGCGTCTGTTGTGTTGGCGAGTGTGACCTCGGGACGTTGTAAGGACCAGGAAGCCTTGGGCTTGCAAATACTCACTGTTCCTGCCACTGGTCAGGCTACGGGTTTGGGGCTTGGGGTTTTTGGTGTTTTTTTTTTTTTTTTTCAATAAGCTATTTTGTGTATGTGTGAGAGGTGCTCGCAGAGGCCAGAAGAGGATGTTGGACCCCATGTAACTAGAGTTACAGATGGGTGTGAACTACCTAGTGTGGGCACTGGGGCTCGAACTTGGGTTTTGTGGAAGAGCAGCAAGTAGTTTTGACCACTGAGCCATTTCCCTGACCCCTAGTTTCAGTTGTTTCTCTGAAACAGAAACTTGTTATGTAGCCATAGGCTGGCCTAGAACTTGATGGGTGAACCAGGCTGCCTAAATACTTGTGTGATCCTTCTGTCTTTCCTATCTAGTTCTGGGATGACACATGTATGCCACCTCACTCGGCCCTTATACTGGCTAGTTTTATGTCAACTTGACACAAGCAAGAGCTATCTGAGATATGGGAAGCTGAATTTAGAAACATGCCTTCATAAGATGGGGCTGTAGGCAAGCCTATAGGACATTTTTTTAAAATTAGCAATTAATGGGTGAGTAACCAGTCCATTGTGGGTGGTGCCACCCCTGGGCTGCTGGTCCTGGGTTCCATAAGAAAGCTAGGGGGGGTGCCGGGCGGTGGTGGCGCACGCCTTTAATCCCAGCAGAGGCAGCCTGGTCTACACATAGTCAGATAAAATCACAAAGCAAGACCCTGTCTCAAAAAAAAAAAAAAAAAAGGAGCAGCGGGGAGGGGGGGGATACTTTGACAACTGGTAAGCTTCATTACAGTTACAGATGAACAAAGCCAGGTACGTCTGCCATTCTAAAGGCATACAACTGCACAGGCTTATCAGCCATGCTGTCAAAAGCTTGCACACACTCCTTCCAAGGACACTGACACATCCGGGGCCTGAGATGTCTACCACAGGGTGAGGCAGGAGCATAAGTTCCAGGCTGGGATATTCTACATAGTAGTAAACTCAGAGTCCAAGAGGGAAACACAGCAAGACTCTCGCTTAAAAACAAACAAATGAACAACAACAAAATAGAAAAATCTTACTTCCTGAGAAAACAAATGGACTTTGATAAACCCAATTTATTTCACTCTTGTAACTTGGGGGGGAAAAAAAACTAAACTAAAAAGTATAGATTAAAAAAACCACCATGACCAAAAGCAGCTTGGAGAAGATTTATCTGGCTTCCATTTCTGTATCACTGTTCATTCTGTTCAGTACTGAAGGAAAGTCAGGACAGGAATCCAAACAGGGCAGGGACCTGGAGGCAGGAATTGATGCAGAGGCTGTGGAGGGTTGATGCTTGCTTTTTTCTTTTTTCTTTTTTCTTTTTTCTTTTT
>NW_004949105.1:5072590-5074156 GCF_000317375.1 Microtus ochrogaster | reverse complement strand
TTTCGAGACAGGGTTTCTCTGTAGTTTTTGGTGCCTGTCCTGGAACTAGCTCTTGTAGATCAGGCTGGCCTTGAACTCACAGAGATCCACCTGCCTCCTGGGTGCTGGGACTATAATAAAGGGGTGAGCACTTCTGTGCTCAGTCAAACTCGCTGCTGGGCATCTCGATTAGGAGAGTGGGGTTGTTAGTTTGTAGTGGGTCTCTACACTGCAGGTGGCTGACTGGAGATCTCTGCCTCAGCTTCTCCAGTGCTAGGATTACGGTGTGAGATTTACTAGCTTTACTTAAAAAGCCAGAGTGGGGCTGTCCTGGAAAGACCACTGTTCACTTGAAAACCTTCAGAGCCTCCATATGTCCTTGAACCTCCACAAATAGGGCAGCCCTCACTTGTATGGACTGAGGATGTGCCCAGTGTCCCTCAGCCATGCTGGTGGAATCCAGACACTGAGCTCAGTTCTTCTTTTGCCACAACCCTGGTCTGAGGTCAAAACTAGCCACACTGTAGCTACTAGTTGCAGACTCTCCCTGAGCTCCTCTAGGAGGCTGATGCTTGCTTGGCTTGTGGTGGACCTTTCAGACTCTATCACGTCCTATAGATAGATCCTCTGGGGGACATGTGCCTAGGGTAAGTACCCTGATACCAGTACGCAGGAGCTGTAGGCAGGGTTGGCAAGTTGATGGCAGTTTTCTATGGGCTCCAGGGTTGGGAGGTTAGAAAGGACACCAGCCTATAATCTACTTGTCTGGTTCAGTGTGTTTACCAAATACCATGAATCTTAATAAAAGTTACAGAAAACAGAAATACCAGTTGTGCTTTGAAGTAGGTGTGTGATTGTTTCTTTTTACTGGAAGCAGCAGGCCTTGCACACGGTGCCTCAGCATTGTTTGTGGTGAAAGACAACAATGGCACAGCTTGTATAATGGCTAACTTCTCTGCCTCCTTCCGGACCATCTACGAGACTGGACGTGGTTCTCAGGTAGGAGACACCAACATTTGTGGTACTCTGAAAAATTACCCAACCTTGGTCTGCCTTTCTCACTTGGGCTTCTAGCTTCTAGGTCCATAGGTGATCTCTGCTGTTTCTGCATCCACAGCAAACCATTTGCATTCTGTTTCCACTGTTCAGTGACCACATTTTCTGGGTCTCTTCATGGTTGTTTTATAACCACCTTGTGGTAGTCAGCAAGTTTGCCAGATGCTTTACTGGTGCACCTTGGTGAGCTTTCTTAATAGTTTTCATGGCCAATATATAGCTCTACATTTCTTGATCTTCATTTCTTCCAGACAGTCACTATGTTCCAAGAGATGTATCCAGTGTGGTGGCTTGGCTTGATGAACAATGCTAGACTGTGTTCCTTTAAGAACCTGGTGGCACACACCTTTAATCCAAGCAGTCAGTCAGGAGACAGAGGCAGCCAAACCTTTGTTGATTTTTTTGTTTGTTTGTTTTATTTTGTTTTGTTTTTACTTTTTAAAGACAGGGTTTTTCTTGTGTAGCTCTGGCCTAGAACTTGCAGAGATCTGCCTGCTTCTGCCTCCTGAGTGCTGGGATTAAAAGGCATGC
>NW_004949105.1:5067631-5072415 GCF_000317375.1 Microtus ochrogaster | reverse complement strand
AGCTCTTGTAGACCAGGCTGGTCTCGAACTCACAGAGATCCGCCTGCCTCTGCCTCCCGAGTGCTGGGATTAAAGGCGTGCGCCACCACCGCCCAGCCAGGCAAATCTTTTAATTCAAGGCCAGCCTGGTGTACAAAGCTGAGATTCTGACCAGTCAGAAAAACTTGGTGAGACCCTGTACCAACAAATAAACAAGCAAAAGATGTTCTTAGTGGTTACATTAAAGCGGGTTTGTGTTTACACGCAGAGTACAGACTTTATATAGTTCTTAGATTGCTAGCAGATGATCAGCCTATATTTTAAATTTAATTCTAATTACCTGTTAGTGGGCATTTCACATACTCATTATATGTTATTACCTTCTTAAATGCATCCCTGGATCACGAGATATACCACACCTATAAAGAACCAGGAGTTCAGGCCTAGCCTGGGCTACATGAAACCTATCTCATAAATTCAACCCTGAATCACATTTTATTTTCAGTTCTTGGTTGGAAGTGTCATGTTTTCTCATGCAGCCCCATACAGCAACACTCAGTTCTCCACTGGAGGCTAGTAGGAACTAGGTCTGCAGGACTGCTGTTTCTTAGAGCTGCTGGATCCCTAACTCATTTGTACTAGTTACTGTGTAAATATGGAAAGACTTGGTCTCACAGAAATCTCTTGTAGTAAATAATTGTCCAAGCTTATGTAAGCTTCTGAGTAGTTTTTATTTTACTTATTTTTTGTAAATAAGTGTTTGCATATGTCTATGCAGTACATGTGTGCAATACCCATGAAGACCAGAAGAGGGTATCAGATCCACTGGAACTGCAGTTCAAGATAGTTGTGAGCCACCATGTGGGTGATGGGAATTTAATCCAGGTCTTCTGAAAGAGCAGCCAGTGCTCTCAACCTCTGAGCAATCACTCCAGCCCCTCTATAGTTTACTTTTTAAATTTAGATATGCGTTTGCTCAACTTGTGCGTGTGTGTGTGTGTGTGTGTGTGTGTGTGTGTGTGTACACACGTGTACATATACACTTTGTGAGCAGTCTGCCACAGTGCATGGATAGAAGCTAGAGGACAGCTTGATAGAATTGACCTTTCTACCATGTGGGCCGTGGGCCTTGGTATTGCACTTAGGTTACTGGGCCTGGTGGCAGGTGTATTTACCCACTGAGCCATTTTACCTGCCTCAGCTTTTTACTTATGTGGTTTTGGGGCCTGGGGCTGATGAGGGTGTGTGGGTGGGTGGGTTGGTGGTTGGATTGTGAATGATGGGATCTCACATACCCCATTGTGACCTGAAATCCCTGATACTCTAGCTTCCCACTCCCAAGTCTGGGATTATAGTCTTGCCCCATCTGGCTCGAGTTGTGCCATGCTGGAGAGCAAGGCTGGGGCTTCATGCGCGCTAGACAAGTGCTGTACCAGCCGAGCTTGCTCTCTCACCCCAGGAAACTTTCTTTAAAGAGACACTTTGTCCTAAAAAAAAAAAAAAAAGTAGGGGCTGGAGAGATGGCTCAGAGGTTAAGAGCATTGCCTGTTCTTCCAAAGGTCCTGAGTTCAATTCCCAGCAACCACATGGTGGCTCACAACCATCTGTAATGAGGTCTGGTGCCCTCTTCTGGCCTGCAGGCATACACACAGACAGAATATTATATACATAATAAATAAATATTTTTAAAAAAAGTAGCATCAGTTAGATTCTTTACTTTCAAGGTAACTTTGGCTTTGGTTCTGTTCTAACTTGAAATTAATTTGCTAGTATATTTTTTAAAAAATTATGCTGTATTTTATTACACAGCATTGGCCAGCCTCAAAGTATGATCTTCCTGCCTCAGCCTCCAGAGTATTAGAATGAAGCTGTGCACACAGTGAATGAGAAGCAGATTTAGCTATGACTAATACGTCATTCTCTCTCCCTTGATTCACTTGTCAGCCTATTTCTGTCGATGACACTGCAGGGAGCTTTTTATCAGTTACGTTAAAACTGCATCCTTTATAAACACTGTCTCTGTACTAGACCCACTACTGTCTGTCAGTGTTTCAGAGTACTCAGCAGTGTTTGGCAGTTCCTAGTACACAGGGATGCACACATTGAACTGCCCTATATTCCAGCAGTCTGCACTAATGCTGTGCCACGGACAGTGTTTGTAAATGACCACTTGAGCACTGGTGGACGGTTAAGTTTCTATCAATGGACATCCAGAGCCCCCTTTGGCAGCATGCATTCTCAGTGTGTTGTGTTGGAATTGTCCTGTTCTAGAACTCGACCATCGATCTGCCGCCCTCCGCAGAAGTACTGAACAGCAGCAGTTCTTGTGGTAGAGAAAATGTTGCTGAACCCAGCCTCACTGTTGCTTTTGGAAGCGGGTATCTACTGACGCTCAACTTCACGAAAAACGCAACCCTTTACCGTGTCCAGCACATGCGCTTCACATACAACTTGTCAGACACACAGCATTTCCCCAATGCTAGCGCCAAAGGTGGGACCTCTGTGGTAATCCCACACCTGGAGGGACGGGTGGAGGACCGGCCTTTCTAAGAGCCACACGAGGGTCTCTTAGGTCCCTGCCTTTTTTAGTCCTGACATCCTTTTTCTCTTCTGTCCCTTTCTTTTAGATGCTGGCCAGAGCCTAAGTATGTTTTCTCTGTACTTCAGGCTTTTTTACTCCCCACTGTGGCTGACTGCATGCTGGTTTGCAGCTAATGGCATGGCTCTTCCTTTTCCGTTTCTCCACCTTCCTCCCTCAGTTAGCCTCTGAGATTTACGGCTTGCTTGCCCTGAGGTTTTTTTCTTTTCCACTAATAAACTGTCTTTAAGCTTCAAAAGAAAAGAAAGAATACAAAATGTTGGTAAATAAGTCACATTTTACTAAGTACTAGCTACAGTTAAAAATTGTGTGTTTTGTTTTGTTTGTTGATTTGGATCTAGGGATCCACTCTGTAGACTCCATAACTGACATCAAGGCAGACATCAACAAAACATATCGATGCTTGAGTGCGACCGAGGTCCACATGGGCAATGTGACCATCACACTCCGTGATGTCACTATCCAGGCCTACCTGTCGAGTAGCAACTTCAGCAAAGAAGGTAAGGTTCTGGGCTGAGGTGTCCACAGGGCAGTGAGACTGTGCCACCACTTGGCAGCTCTTCTGCTTTTACCAGATGCCTTTTACCTTCTGCCTTTGAAGGTGAGAGTGGGTACGTCCTGGTGAAGAGGCGAGAGCATGGGATTAAACACTTGGTCTCAGTGACCCATGGAATGTGAAAGAGTGATCTTGTCAAAACCCTTTACCTGTGAGCCAGTTTCCTTAGACCAGCTCAGGCAAGCTCAGGGTTGGCTTCACCTTATGGCCCCTGGCCTATACCTGTTGACTAAGCTGGTGATCCCTGATGCTATTTTACCCCAAATCCAATCAGCTCTGAAATTGTCCATTGGACAGGGGAGGGTATATGATTTGTCTAAGATTTACTTGACCTAACAGCCTTCCAAAAATCCAGACCTGCCCTGATTGGCTTTTCTTCTCAGGCTTCCTCAGCAACCCTAATGGAAGACTGTGACGTAACTGCTGGAGAAGCTGACTCAGGCTGTCTTTTAGCTCTGTCAGTGGAGGGTCTCAGGGTGTAGCATGTATTTTCTCTGCAGGTCACACTAGTGCAGGCCCTGTTCTGCCCCCTAAAGTTAAACAAAGAAAGTGTTTCATTCATAGGGAGCTGTTGTGAAGTCAGTGTCTAAGAAACAAGGCTTTGCTGTGATGTCGTCACCCCTTTTGTTTTGTTGAGACAGTCTCTCCATTACATAATTCTTTTTTTTTTTTTTTTTTTTTTGGATTTTCAAGACAGGGTTTCTCTGTAGCTTTTTGGTTCCTGTCCTGGAACTAGCTCTTATAGACCAGGCTGGCCTTGAACTCACAGAGATCCGCCTGCCTCTGTCTCCCAAGTGCTGGGATTAAAGGAGTGCGCTACCACCACCTGGCTTTTGTTTTGTTTTTCAAAAAGAGTGCTGGGATTAAAGGCGTGCGCCATCACCACCTGGCTATCTATTACATAATTCTGATTGTCCTTAAGATCATAGAGTAGACCAGGCTGGCCTCAAATTTACAGAGATTTACCTGCTTCTGCCTTCCAAGTGCTGGGATTAAAGGTGTGTGCTACCGTTGCCTGGCGGCATAGCCATTTGCAATAGTTACAGGTGCTCCTGCACTGATGTAAGCAAAGCCCAGTTGTAATAGAGTCCTCATCTAAAATACGTATTGTCATGTTACAGATAGCACTGGTTTTTTATTGTTTGTTTGTTTCGAGACAGGGCTTCTCTGTAGTTTTGGAGTCTGTCCTAGAACTAACTCTTGTAGACAAGGTTGGCCTCCAACTCACAGAGATCCGCCTGCCTCTGCCTCCCAAGTGCTAGATTAAAGGAGTGCGCTACCACCGCCTGGCTTTTGTTTTGTTTTTCAGGGTTTTTTTTCCCCTTTCTAAAAAATTGTGGGTTTTTTTTTTGTTTTGTTTTGATAAGATTTATTTATTATGTATACAATATTTTGCCTGCATGTATGCCTCCAGGCCAGAAGAGGGCATCAGATCTCATTACAGGTGACTAAAGCACTGTATGGTTGCTGGGAATTGAACTCAGGCCCTTTGGAAGAGCAGCCAATGATGGCTTTTAACACTCTTTTGGTTTCCTAGGCAGGGTTTCTCTGTATAACAGTCCTAGCTGTCCTCTGTAGACCAGGCTGGCCTCAAACTCACAGAGATCTGCCAACCTCTGCCTCTAGAATGCCACAGTATACACTCTTTTT
>NW_004949105.1:5052510-5067008 GCF_000317375.1 Microtus ochrogaster | reverse complement strand
GGCTGGTCTCGAACTCACAGAGATCCGCGTGCCTCTGCCTCCCAAGTGCTGGGACAGTGCCTTCCTTATGATAGCTCAGTGTGAACACTTGAATTCAAGCTACCTTCATCACCCCTTGTGACAGGGTGAAGTTTTCTCTTGGCCTCATCTCATAGTATAAGTTTTGTGTGCCTGTGTGCCCATGGAGAAGGGAGGCTAAGATGGGAAAATGTGTGGGACGGGGCAGGTGCTGACAGGTGGGCTAGGGTGCTCTGGGTCCTCTCTGTTCTACTGCCCAGGACCTGCTGTCCATGTACCTGGCAATTGTGGGTGGGAAGTGTCCTACAGAGTTTATAAGTGGGTGTTTCCACTTCTGATAAGCCTTCCAGCATCTGAGGTAGTCATAAGCAAACTTGACTTCTTTATTGTCCCTGCAGAGACACACTGCACGCAGGACGGACCTTCCCCAACCCCTGTGCCACCTAGCCCCTTGCCACCACTTGTGCCCACAAACCCCACTGTGGCTAAGTACAATGTGACTGGTGAAAACGGAACCTGCCTGCTTGCCTCTATGGCGCTACAGCTGAACATCACCTACTTGAAGAAGGACAACACGGTAGGAGGAGTGGGGGATTGGTTTATTCATGAGAGGAATATGGTGATGCAGGTTGTGGTGCAGAATTAGAGGCACTGCTGATCTGAGTCCCGTGTTCACTTTTGTCCATCGTTCTGAGTCTTGAGCTGCACTTTGTGATGGGGCTGTGGCACACCATCTGCCCAGGAAAGCCTTGCTGCTAACTAGCCACCTCACACAAGTGCCTACATCCTAGTGGGAGCATTGTTACACTTGTGAAGTTGTCTGTCCCAACAGGAACAGTATCTGTGGGGATGAGAGAAGGTTGTTGGTTTGAATTTTACAGTGTCTTATTCAACCAGGCCAAGGTTGTATGCACCTGTAGTCTTGGCTGTTCAGAAAGGTAAGCCTGAAGCAGAAGGACCTGTGGAGAATGGTAGGAAAAGCACTGGGGTCTTGTTTATTCAGTGCTCTCTAGAGAAATAGAATGTTTATCTGTAAGCCATTTTAGTAAGTCCCTTGTATATGTTAGGTACATGTATAATATATATTTATAGTATAGATAGATGAATAGATAAGTGGATGGATGGATGTCTTAGAGTGTCTGCTGCTGTGCAGAGACACCATGACCACAGCTACTCTTGGAAAGCATTTCGTTGGGGCTGGCGTACAGTTTAGCGGTTTAGTCCATAATCACCATAGCAGGAAGCGTGGTGGCAGGCAGGCAGACATGGTGCTGGAGAGGTAGCTGAAAGTTCTATGTCTGGATCTGCAGACAAAGGAAAAGACAGCCACTAGGCCTGGCTTGAGCTTCTGAAATCTCAGAGCCCGCCCCCAGTGACATAGCTTCTGCAAGGCCACACCTCCTAATAGTGACACTATTTATGGGCCTGTGAGGGGCCATTTTATTTCAGCCATCCCAATGTGTATGTTATATGATTTCTAAGAATAGGCTTGGTCCTGCTTGTTATGGTTTTGGTCCCTTTAAGAGACAAGCCACACCCATTCCCCTCCCCATCCGCTGAGGCAGGCTGATCTTCAGCTTCCGTCCTGAGCTCATTCTTTTTTCCATCTTCCTCTCAGAGAGGCAGCTTCGCTTCTGCCTCTCTCCCCACTTCTCTGCTTCCCCCCTTCTCTGTCTCTTCCTCCTCCTCCTACTCCTCCCTCCCTCCCTCCCTCCCTCTCTCTCTCTCTCTCTGTCCCCCCCTTCACCCTTCCTCCTCCATAACCCCCTGAATAAACATTCAACCTCACCCTGCATGTCGTGTCTATCCATGTTTCTGTCTTCTGCCCGCTCGCCATGTGTCTCCCTGCCTGGGACCAGCCATTGCTCGGGTACCAGCAGCCGTCTCTGCCTGGGGCCCACTGTCTGTTGCCACATGCCCGCCACCACTGCTCTGAGACCAGCAGCGGTCTCTGCCTGGGACTGGCTGCTCCCAGGGCCCGCTGTCTGCCGCCACTTGGCTCACCACCACTCGGGCCACTGCTCTGGGACCCGGCAGCCATTTCTGCCTGGGACTGGCTGCTCCCAGAGCCTGCTGCCTGCCACCACATGGCCCACCGCCACCATTTGGGACCTACAGCATTTCTGCTGCCTACTGCCACCAGGGATCTTGGAGCATTTTTTAAAAAAGAATAACACTGCCAACCTAACAATGACTGTCTACCAATGAAAGGTCCAAGAATCCAGTAGTTGTTCAGTGCACCAGGCTGGATGCCTCAGCTCTTCTTCCAGATACAGCAGAATCCCCAAGAGTAGGCTCTAAAGCCAGTGATTGAATGAACTTGCTAGCAAGAAAAAACAGGCTAAAGCATGAGCTTCCTCCTCCCATGTCCTTTATACAGGCTGCCAGCAGAAGGTGTGACCCAGATTAAAAGTGGGTTTTCCCTGAGGAGGAAGGATTGCAGGAGCCAGAGGAGTCAAGGACACCACAAGAAAAACCACAGAACCAACTAATCTGGGTTCCTAGTGACTCATAGAGACTGGGCAATTAGGGAGCCTGCATGGGTCTGACCTAGGCCCTCTGCTTATGTTATGGCTATGTAGCTTGGTCTTCTTGTGGGACAGTAGGAGTTGGGGCTGTCTCCAACTCTGCCTGCTTTTAGGACCCTTTTCATCCCACTGAGATGCCTCATCCAGCCTTAATATGAGCAGACATGCCTAGTCTTACTGCAACTTGATATGTCGTGTTTGGTTGATAGCCCTAGGAGAATTGCCCTTTTCTGAAGAGAAATGGTGGAAGAGTGGATGAGAGCCTGGAGGGGGCACTAGGAGGAGAGGAGAGAGGGGAAACTGGTCAGGAAATAATATATGAGAAAATAATAAATCAAGAAAAAAATTTAGGTGGTTCTTCCCACTTCAAATAATTTAATTAAGAAGAAACTTCTCACAAGTGTACTCAGCCATTTGGGTTTTAGTTATTCCAGGTATTGTCGAGTCGACACCGAGAATAGCCATCATAGGGTCCAGTCCAAGCCTCTGGTGCAAGGTAGCATTCTGAATAGTAGCACTAATCAGAACCCAGAAATCTCTGGACGGGTGTGGTTAATAGTTCTCCTGGCTTGTTCAAGTGGGTGTTATCACTTCATTAGCCATTGATGGTCGTGTCTGTGGTTTGAGAGGGTTACCAGAGACTGGATTGATGACTTGTTTGCTTTTCTTGTCAGACTGTGACCAGAGTGTTCAACATCAGCCCAAATGACACATTTAATGGGACCTGCGATATCTCTGCGGTGACCCTGAGAGTTGGGAACAACAGCACTCTCCTGCAGTTGAGATTCGGGATGGTGAGGTTCTGTTCTAGTTTGTCAAGTGGAACATGCTCACTAGATTCCTCATGTGTCACCTCTCTCATGCCCTCGGTATGGGTGGCAGGCAGCAGAAGAGTTCAGTGCTTCCTTGGGAAAAAGAGGTGGCTCTCTCCTTTCTGCCCACCCTGTGTGATAGGAGTTCTACCTTTCCTTCCTCACTTCTCACCAGCAAACATCCCTGACTTCATCTGCATATATCTGGGGAAGACCTATTGTGAGTTAGGTAATGGGGGTGGCTGCAAAGAGCAGTGTGTGAAGCCAGGCTGTGCCACCTGCTCCTTACTGCCATTCTTTCTACTGCTTGTACCATCTCCTGGGAAGAGTCACATTTATAGTTTGCAAAGTCAACCAAAGTTAATGGCTCATGGAGTATCTTTGTTTCTGTAGTCCTGGGTAATGTATGTGCCCGCAGCCTCCTGTGTGTCTCCCAACTGTATCCCAGCCAGCATAAACATTTTAATAAGATACACAAATGAACTCAATAATTTCTTATAAGAAAGTATGGAGCTGGACCATGGTGTCATATGCCTTTAAAACCAGCACTCAGGAGACAGAGGCAAGCAGATCTCTAACTTCCAGGTCAATCTGGTTTACAGAGTAGTCCCAGGACAGCAGGGCAACACAAAGGAATCCTGTCTAGAAAAACAAAGTCTGGAATGGGCTAACCAAAATATATGCTGTTTTTGTGCTGCCAATGTAGATGTCCTATTAATCAGGTGCCTGGCGGGTGTCTTTTCTTTTAGAATGCCACTTCGAGCCTGTTTTTCCTACAAGATGTCCAGTTGAACATGACTCTTCCTGATGCCAAAGGTGAGATTTGCTTCCTCCTTCCTGTGGTTCATGTGCTCCTCGCCCAGTGTAGCCCACGGTTGAGCGGACTCTGTCTCCCATTGCAGATTCCTCATTCTATGCCTCTAACAGTTCACTGAGAGCTCTTCAGGCCACGATCGGGAACTCGTACAAGTGCAACACTGAGGAGCACATCTTCGTCAGCCAGACCTTTTCCCTCAATGTCTTCAGTATTCAGGTCCAGGCTTTCAAAGTTGAAAGTGGCAGATTTGGGTCTGGTAAGTAATATCCATAGTAACGGTAACAAAAGAAGCGTCTTAGATCTTCTTGTGGGACCAAGATGTCAGGGCGAGAAGCACCCTTTTTCTTCAGAGAGTGTTTCCTCGTCCCCTTGTGAGGAAGGAACTGCAGGCATAGGTATGTGAGGCAAGGGTGCCATGGATGAGGAAAGACATTGAGGAAAGTGACAGTAGTGGCTCTCTCTAAAAGTGGTTTTGAGGGACCTGTGCCTAGGTACAGCACAGCTGACCATTGGTCCAGAGTGGTTGGCACCGTTCATTCTAATTTGGGTGGAGCGTACCTGGGCTCTCCAAGCTGCACAGAGAAGGCTCATGCCTGCATATTTGCCAGAGGTAGTGAACTTATCATCCCTACCCAGGCCTCATCCTCTCCCCTCAGGAACAAGAGGGTGGGGAGGGTGGACTCCATAGTGAATACACTGGACTGTCTTTCTTGCAGTGGAAGAGTGTGTGCAGGATGGTAACAACATGCTGATCCCCATTGCTGTGGGCGGTGCCCTGGCAGGGCTGGTCCTCATCGTCCTCATCGCCTACCTCATCGGCAGGAAGAGGAGTCATGCTGGCTACCAGACCATCTAACCTGGTGGG
Organism: Microtus ochrogaster; assembly: GCF_000317375.1. Classification (NCBI taxonomy): domain Eukaryota; kingdom Metazoa; phylum Chordata; class Mammalia; order Rodentia; family Cricetidae; genus Microtus; species Microtus ochrogaster. The sequence continues at coordinate 5,061,968 of NW_004949105.1, read as the reverse complement.
TGGGCGGGTGCACCACAGACACACAGGGGTCTGTTCTTACGTCCCGAGCTTAGATAGGTGTGGAAGGGAGGCACACTTTCTGGCAAACTGTTTTCAAATCTGCTTTATCAAATGTGAAGTTCATCTTGCAACATTTACTATGCACAAGGAATAACTATTGAAATGACGGTGTTAATTTTGCTAACTGGGTTAAATATTTTGCTAACTGGTTAAATGTTAATGTTACCAAAGTAGAGCTCTAAGGAGAACAAGAAGGTTTTTTTGGAATCGCACAGGCTCCCCCATTTGACTTTTTAAGATTTGGTGTTTGGTTTCTTCATTCTTTTACTCGGATTTAGCCTTACAAAGGGAATTTCTGGTCTGAACCCTTGGGCCTGGTGAGGGCGGCTGATGGTTCGGCTGCACACTGCAGATGCCAGAAGGGGCGAGCAGGAAGCCCTGCCGCAGAGGCGTACACAGGCTCAACCTCTGGACATTCAGTTGGGCTGCTGGCCTGGGGGGCTGGCATCTGGCTGGGCACATTCACCAGTGTTTTGTGCTCTGCCACCCACGCGCTGGCACTTTTCTAAATAGAAAATGGCATTATTTTTATTTACTTTTTGTAAAGTGATTTCCAGTCTTCTGTTGGTATTCAGGGTGGCCCTGTTTCTGCACTGTGTACAATAATAGATTCACACTGCTGACCTGTCCTGCGGCGTAGGTGGGTTGTACACTGAGGACCAGCTCACGTGTAATGCATTGCTGTAACGATGCTAATAAAAAGTCTCCTTCTTTGTCTGTCTGGACCTTGTGCCTCTGTGATCCACCAGGAGAGCCCTCGGAGTGATGCTGATAGGGTTTGGGGACTGTGGGGGGGAGGGTGAAATTGTGTTGCTCATGTGCTTAGGTTTGGGACAGTGTTGGGATAGCCAGCCTTGTGCTTAGCAACCAGGAGAAAACTAAATGGTGGTTATTGTTTTGTTAAAGGAAATGTTACTGGTCATGGTTCTAGATGCTAGGTGGTTTGTTACTGTTTTGAGGCAGAATTTCATATAGTTGATGGCCTTGAACTTTCTGTTCAATGGTTCTGTTAAAGGGTGCTTTAAGTTCCTGAGATGAGAAGCATGTGCTGCCATGTCTGCTTTTAGATGAGTCTTAATTAATGATGATGTGGCTGTATAATTAGTCTCCAGATGAGCCACACCTGTGTCACAAGAACTACATACACATCAGACCTGGGCTGAGCTGAAGAGGCCAGTGCCGTTTCCTTGAAGGTCTGATCTGTCCACCCTCCTTTCTGTCCTCTCAGGCACAGGCTGTCTGGCACAGACCAAGCCATGCCAGACTAAGCAGCTGCAGCCTTCTGCAGTGTCTTCTGCTCACAGGTGAGATTTGTAAGGACTTAGGAAACCTCTCCAATGACCACAGCAGCTGTATTCATTGATGTGAGAGGTCACCATCCTAAAGTGCCCTACCCCATCTTGTGGGCCATCTCCCTCTGGGTGCAGAAGTTAGAACAGGAGCCCTGCCATAGAAGCATCATGTGTCTCTGACTTTAGAAGCCAACAGCAAGCAATGCAGACTCCACACTGGCAAGCACTTCCAAGGTTTGCTTGCTGGCCCTGGAACTCGAACCTCCTGTCCGGTCACCGAAGGGGTCCTAGACTCCTGCCTTTGTGGAGAGGGAATCTGTACCTCTGGAGATACTCTGTTGGGGTCGCTGGCAGGGTGGGTGCAGGTTTTACCTTTCTGGTCTGAACAGAACAGGAGCAGCTTGAAGTCAGCTGTTAGAAAGGGACTGAGCTGAAGAGAGTTCTGTTCCTTGACTGGGGTAGGCTCTCTACCACTCAGACTGAGCACATGAGTTCTCCCCCAGGTGACTCTAGCTGCTCCCTGGGGCCCCAGCACGCTTCCCTCCCAGCTATATCTTGGGGGCGGGGCGTGCATACTGCCTTGTGAAATATCTCTACAGTAGTGTTAGGTACAGCTGTGGGTCTGCCCACTCCCAGACAGAGTTAGTACATCACGCTTTAGAGGATTTGGGGCCATCCAGGTAAGACTACTGGGCAGCTTTGATAAATGATTTGGTGTGAGGGGGGTCCCTTTCAGCTGTCATACTGGCTTCAAGACAATGGGCTCAGTGCTTATTTGCAACTAATGGCAGCTGCCATTGGTCAAGACCTGATGATCTAGCTTCATGAACAGCCTGTCCCAGAGGAGATTTCGTCAGTCTGCCAGGCTGTGCTGTGGCTGTGGGACATTAGGGTGGATGTTTTAGAAGGTCTGAATGGAGGACAGGGACTTCACCAACCTAGCTATAAGGTCCATTTCTAAAAAGCAAGTATAACCATGTTTAGCAGGTGGGCTGCTCTGCTCCATCTATCCCTCATAGGGCCTGTCTGTGTAGGCACAGCACGAAAGTATCCTGGGAAGGTGGGGGTGGGCCACACGTGACAGTCACTAACTTCAGGTTGAATGACACTAGGAAACTCACCGCTGACCTCTACTCAACAAAATGTGTGCTTCCTGTCTCACGTTCCCGACATCTCAGGGGAAATAGATATTTCCAATGTGTGCCTATGTCTCAAAAAACAACATACGGTGCCAGGACCCGGGTACGGCCTGGTAGGCGATTGCTGAGCCATCTCACTGGGCCAGATAATTCTAACTTAGACTCCAAAGACAGGCAAAATGTGTAGAGCACATTTTAAATCATTTTCTTTTAAAAGTTCACATTACTAGTGTCAAGACTTCAAGTATTTACAGAGGAACTGCGCGGTCGGAATCGGTAAAGTGTCTGCTGTGGCGGTAGAGTTGCAGCAGCGAAATGGGCTTGGGCCTCAGCCCTGGGTCAGCAGCACAGCCCGGCAGCTCTCACGCAGTCTGCTGATGGTCGTCATGGACAAGCTGCCTGGCTCTGAAAAGATTTTCTGCAAGAAAGGCAAGTGTCTTTCCAAACAACCCCTCATGACACATTTTTCACTTTGTGTGGTGTTACTTTAATCCCACCACTTAAGGGACAGGCACAGGCAGGTCTCTGAGTTTGAGGCCAGCCTGGTCTATAGAGTTGAGTTCTAAGACAGCCCTTGCTACACAGAGAAACCCTGTCTCAAAAAAAAAAAAAGTTGGCACCTAGCAGGCCGACCAACCTGCCAAGCTTTGACAGGGAGGTGGCCTGGGTGAAGATTCCATTTCCCAGAAGATACGGCAGCACGGTGCCCTGCGCTACCCTAAAGCGGTTACCCCAAGACAGCCACAGTGCTCTAGTACACTTAGTTTTTGGTTTCTCCAAATCCCAAGCAACAGTGGCTACTACAATCCTGAGGTACAGAGGTCAGTCAACCAAGTCCTGGAGTGTCACGCTCAGCTCAGGGTCTGGCTCTGCCACGTGATGAGGAAACCAGAGGAATGGAGACAGTTCTCTGAGAAAGGTAAGGTACGGCCTGGGCATCCCTGCCTCCACATCACATAAAAGCATGTCTGAGTTTGTTCGCTTGGCATCCAAACCAGACTAATGAGGTACACAGCGTGAGCCACACTTAGACTTCTACCCATGAATGGAGATCATCTCTTCCAGGTCTATGAGGGAAGACCATGTGGGCTCTATCTTGTAGGGGGCACAGGAGAGGTTATTCCAGCTCCTGAGAAAATGTAAACCATTCTTCCCAAGAAGCACCATGTAAATGGCTGTGGAAAGATGAGATGTATTGTTCTAGGAGCCAAGCTCAGGGGAGGTGGCAAGGTGCCTTCACCGAGCCGTTTCACTAGACCAAATAATTCAATTATAACTGCAAAGATAATGATAACAAGAGCTGCAAAACACCATGATTTTAAATCACTCAGGGCACAGGGACAATAAAACACAACTTTCAGTTCCAGTTCTTCATGGGGACAGGAACTGGTGGCAGGCACTACCTGCCTGTAGATATGAAGGAAGGATGTCCCCCAGGCACTGTCCAGACACTTGAATCTTGTCTATGAGAACACAGATCCTCTGTAGTCTGTGAGCCGCTGGTTCTGGAAAGCCTGGAGTCTGTCTGCTTTTTTATTCTATGTTGCTATTATACTTAAGTTTGGGATGAAGCCCCAACTCCAAGAAGCTCACGGAAGAGCTCTCTCCACCACACCTAGACCTCCCTGGCTTGGCTTCAGCCTCCTAATATGAGGAATGGGAAACAGCTGTGGGGTTGTTTCCCAGATCCCTACGGGGCCCACCACAGGTTCCCGCCCCTTTACCCACTCGGAACTGCTCACATTTCACCTGAACTACAAAAATTAGAAGCAACCCAGGTATGTATGGGTATCCTTTCTAGAGGTATATACCCAAGTGGTAAATTCTGGGGGTTTTGTTTTAACTTCTTTGGGCTTTTTTTGAGACAGGGTTTCTCTATATAGCCCAGGCTGGCCTCTCACATAGATCCTCCCGGTCTTGGCCTCCCTAGTGGAGCTCTAGGACTAAAGTTTTGTGGGGTTTTTTTGTTTGTTTTTTTTTTGTTTGTTTGTTTTTTCAGACAGGGACTCTATGTAGTTCTGGCTATCCTAGAACTCTATGTGTAGACCAGGCTGGCCTTGAACTCACAAAGATCCTTCTGAGTGCTGGGAATAAAGGAAATGAGTTGCTAACCCCACTCCATCCCACCCCACCCCCGCCCCAGCCTCAAAGGGTGCTTGCCAGGAAGGGGCTTCAAGCATGGTAGAACAGAACATGGAAGGGACCTCTGCAGCGTCCTCAGACTTAGTGCTGGATGTGACGATGCACTTTTAATCCCAGGCTTCAGAAGACAGCCTGATAGCTGAAGTTTGAATCCAGTGTTGTCTACATAAGAAGGTCCAAGCCAGCCCTGAGTCAAACCAACAAAAACTTGAAACCTCAGGTTCTGTTTTGCATGGGTTCCTGCCAGGGTCACTCAGCTCCGGACTCTGCTGGCTTCTCAGTCCTCCAGCCTTGGTTTTGCCCAGTCTCATCCCCACCTCGTCCTTAGCAGTTTCCAGCCGGTCCACACAGCCTGCATTTCCTAGCCTCACAAGTGGCCCTCTGAGGTGCCAAGGATCAGGGCAGGAGGGAAAGCTGGTGGTCAAGAGCTGGTGATGAGACTGAGCTAGCTGAGGATGTGAAGGCCTCACTAACATGCCTGCTCCCTTTCCCAGACAACAGAACAAGCTCTCCAGGTAAAGAGCAGTGGCCTCAGACTTGAGATCAGAGAGACTTTTGGGCAGCTCTCAACTCACAGGAACTGATACTCAGCAGAGACACCAGGACACTTGACAGTTGCTGGGTGGGACAGAGAACTGCCCCTCCCTGCACAAGCCAAGCAGCCCAGAACTTACCTGCATGAACGTGTGACACTCAGTCACAAAGTCCCCTTTGGTGATCTGCTTGAACTTGTCACAGATGTCTGGAACACTGCTGGCTTCCAATATAAATTCCTGATGTTGCTTAATTAAGGTCAGAGCAACCCGGAAGATGATCTTGGAGCCTTCGTTGAACAAGCAGTCCCAGATCCGTAGTACCGTCTGTAGAGACAGAGATCCCCAGTCACTCTACAGCAGCCCCCCCAGGCCCTGAGGTTGATCAGGGTACTCACCTCCACCGGCAGGATGTCCACAAACAGGCAGATGAACCAGCGGGATACCAGCAGGGTCCACAGCACACCATGGGCGTCCATCAGGGCTGCCACTGCTGGCAGCTTCATCCTCACCAGCTCTGCCAGGACCTCCTGATCAGTCTTCAGCCCCAGCATTGCTGGGCTGTAGTAATCTGCCACACAGAGGGGACAGAACCGAGACTCAGATCAGTAGGGCCTGGGGGCAGAAGCCTATATTCCCAGGTTCTTGGGAGGCTTAATTCAAGGACTGCTTGAGCTGCAGAGAGTTCAAGGACAGCCTGGATAGTTCATGAGCCCCTGTTTCAAAATGGAAGTTAAGAAGAGGGCTAAGGGTGTAGGCCAGTGGTAGAGCATTGGCGTAGATAGCAAGCTCACGGGTCCTGGGTTTCATCTTCCGTACAGAAAGATTCATGACCCATGGGAAGAAATTTTGACATAAGCTCCTCCGTGGAGGAGCCTCGAAGGCACCCAGCTTAGTAAGCTAGGTCAGAAAAGACAAGTCCTCGGGACATAGACTCAGGTGAACCACGGTGAGGAACAGGAGTCACAGGTCAGTGGCTCTATGACGTCGTCAGGATAGGTTCAGGCCACAGCAAACAGGTGAGGAATGGGAGGCACAGGTTTCAGATTCTCAGGGCTGGGATGCAGCTCAGCTGGCACGGCACTTGTCTAGCAGGCAAGAAGCCCTGAGTTTATCCAGTACTTCATACAACTAGGTATGGTGGCACACCTGAAATCCCAACACTTGGGACAGTAGCACTTATCTGGATAGTGAGTTTGAGACTAGCCTGGGCTACATGGGGCGGAGAGGGGGAGCAGAGGGATGGGGAAGGAAATGTTAGGGTAAAAATTTTATATTACAACAATAATCAAATTCTCAAATGCTTCCAACAGCATTTCATTTGAAGACACAGGTCTTAACAAAATACTTTTGGGTTCCCTATTTAATTTTTTTTCTTTAAATTACAGTGCTTTATTCAGTGGGCAGGAGGGGCAGGTGGGCTGTCACAACCATGCAGATGGAGATCAGAGGACCAGCTTCTGGACTCGGCCCCCTCTGTTCAGCAATGTGGTTGCCTAGGAGACAAGTGGCTTTGCCCACTGAGCCATCTCACTGGCCTTCCTACTTAACTTTTTAAAAAACTTGTTAGGGGCCGGGCGATGGTGGCGCACGCCTTTAATCCCAGCACTCGGGAGGCAGAGGCAGGTGGATCTCTGTGAGTTCGAGACCAGCCTGGTCTACCAGAGCTAGTGCCAGGACAGGCTCCAAAGCCACAGAGAAACCCTGTCTCAAAAAAAAAAAAAAAAACTTGTTAGGGCAATGCTAATGCTTGGTTTACGCTACAAAAGAAATCATTAAGTCTATGACAAGACAGAAAGCCATGGCACACTAACTATACACCAACAGTGTCCTGCTCATGAAGTGAGCCACTGTGGCATGGGATGAAGAGTGCACACTCATTTGACACCAGGGTTGGAACTGACTCTGTTGACACGGGAGTGCAGGGCAGCCTAGCTCAAGGAAGGAGGAAGGAGAAGCTGTCCTCTTCCACACACTTGCCTTGAATCTTCCTCTGGGGGCCTTTCCACCCTTTGTTCTCTGCCTTGTTTCTGCTGGTGACTTATTCTGGGTGTTGTTGGTGACGGTGGGAAGGTTTCTGAGATAGGTTCTCTCTCTGAACCCCAGGATGACCTACAATTGGTGACCCCCTTGCCCTGACCTCCTAAATGCATGGATTATAAACTAGGATTACACACCCAGCTGGCTAACCGTTCATCCTGTTGAGCTGGGAGAGGCGTGTGCAGAGACAGCCAGGGCCATCCCCAGGTCTGTCCTCCCAGCAGAGGCAGGGAAGATTTGCAAAGGAGTATTTCATGACCTTGGCCTTGCTTGGAAGCTTAGAGCAGCTTCCAAAAATAGAGCCATTCGAACTCCACGGCCCTGACACGGTCTCCCAGGGGAGGATTACATTAACCCCTTCCTCCCACTCTCCTGTGGTATGACCACACTGTACACTGGCCCAGAGCCATGCACAGCCCTAGCTCCAGTGCCTCTCCTAGTCCAGGGACATCCATGCCTTTGTTCAGAGCCCCACACCTAGCTCAGCCACCACATCCTGGCTGCCCCACAAAAGGCAGAGGTCCCCACGTTCTAATAGCAAATCCAGGAAGAGCCACAGAGTGGTGTGGTCTGCAGGTGGCTGACTTTCTAAGACTTTTCATTCCACATGTTTCCATATGCAGTTGTATGCATTGTGTCACATGTTTCCATATGCAGTTGCATGCATTCTGGGTCACACATGCTGAGACTCCACCAGTTTGCTACCAATCACAGATAGGACATGTCAAAAGGACTTATCACTAGTGCCAGTTTGCAGGCTGGCAGAGAGGCTCTGCTGCGAATGGGGGAATCGGCACCTTCTGTTAGGAACCACTAGGGAGCCGGGCAGTGGTGGCGCACGCCTTTAATCCCAGCACCCACGAGGCAGAAGCAGGCGGATCTCTGGGAGTTCAAGGCCAGCCTGGTTTACAAGAGCTAGTTCTGGGACAGACACCAAAGCTAACAGTGAAACCCTGTCTCAAAAAACCAAAAAAAAAAAAAAAAAAAAAAAAAAAGGAACCACTAGCTAGCGAGGCCAGCTTGGCCCTGCAAGCAGCCTAAATGAGAAGAAGGAGCTGGGTGGTGGGATGGTAGTGCACGCCTGTAGTCCCAGTACTCAACAGAAGCAGGCAGAGCTCTGTGAGTTCGAGGTCAGCTTGATCTACAGAGTGAGTTCCAGGATAGAAAAAAAAACTGTATCAAAAACAAACAAACAAAAAAGGTGAAAGCTCAAGTCTAGAGTCCAGGGCAGACCCAGGCAGAATCCTTGGGTCTGGGCCATATCAGGGTCTACAGAACAAAGGGATGGCATGGGCTACTGTGCTGGAACCCCTCACTGTGGACAGGCTGGGAGTTTGGAGACAGCTGTGCACAGACAATGAAGAAGGCCCCAAAGCTATCATTGTATGAGCCTACGAAACAGTATCTCACACATACACACATACACACACCCCCTGCGTACCCAGGCCTCGCAGGTAGATCTCCATAGCTCGGTCATCTCTCAGTGAGGGCCCAGGTCTGGAGGTTCAGCCTTGGAGACCAGTGCCTTCCCCTTGCTGTGCCCTGGGGTTACCACTCTGTGGCTCTGTGCCCCGCTCACAGATCCTCACCCCAGCTCTACCTACCTGCACACAGCCACATCCCTAGTTAAAGGACATCCTGAGGATCGCTCTCACATCTTAGGCAAAGAGCAGAGACAGAGGAGTCTGATCTTCAGGATAAAGCGTTCCTTCATTTGTCCTAAACCCTAGCCATAGCATAAGTCCAACTCAACACACAGGGGCCCCAACCTACAGAATGTCCCTGTGTGCTTCTAGTCTAAATCCCACAGAGTCTCCTTGACCTCAAGGGTGTCAAAACAAGGCATTCTGGGAGAGGCTGTCTTCCCTAGCACGTCTCACAGTGCGCTCCTGTTGGTGCCTAACTCACAAGTCATCACAGGCGTGTGCTCCCAGGAAAGAACGGCACACCAAGGCTCAGCATCCAGGAGCCCGTGTCTTGGGGTGCACCCTGGAGTCTGAAGTGGTACTGAATTATCTCCCACACCCTCTCCTGGCCTTTCAGATAAGAATTCCCCAGATGTCTCAGGCTGTCCTTGAACTCCTGACCCTCTGATGACAGTGTGGGCCACCATTCCCAGCATACACTGCTCTTTTGAACGGATGAGAAATGCTTCTGTGGGTCTGAAGGTTAAGAACTTGGGAACATAACTGGTGAGCATGAACAACGAAAGTAAATGGACTTTAAAAGTCATCAAGATGGGAAGCTGGGGG
>NW_004949105.1:5050939-5052010 GCF_000317375.1 Microtus ochrogaster | reverse complement strand
AGGAGGTCCAGGCTGCTTGGATGAACAGCGGCTTTGCCTCATAAGGAAGATGCCAAGGAAATGGCTCAGACGGTAGTGGGTTCTATTCTCAGCACCCCATGGCGAGTGTGATTATGCTTGACTCTCTTCTCAGCATTGATGTGAGAGGAGGGTCAGAGGCTCGAGATCAGGCCAGGCGGTGGCGGTGCACACCTTTAATCCCAGCACTAGGGAGGCAGAGGCAGCCAGGTCACTGAGTTCGAGACCAGCCTGGTCTACAAGAGCTAGTTCCAGGACAGGCTCCAAAGCTACAGAGAAACCCTATCTCGGGGGGGCGAGAAAAAAAAGAAAAAGAGAAAAAGAATTCCCATGTTCTGGGACACTAGGGTGAGAAGAGATAAACAGGAAAAGCAAAGTCCCTAGTCTGAAGCCAGGCATGATAGTACACACCTGGGGATCTTGAAGTTCGAGGCCAGCCTGGTCTATATAGCAAGTTCCAAGACAGTCAGGGGTATATAGTGAAACCCTGTCTCAAAACAAAACAGTCCTCAGGCAACTTCTGCTTAGCTGCTGACTGACAGGCACAACTCCAGGGAGGAAGATAGATGAGGGGACGGGTGGGGCTAGACCCAGCCTCAATCAATGGCTCAGAGGTGGGACCGGGACAGCCCTGGGCTAGTCAGGTGGCCTGGGAGAGTCACTCAATCTCTCACATCCCCAATTTATAGCATAAATAGCATTTCCAACAGGCTTCCTGCAGACCGGGACCACGTGCCCCATAAGGGACAGAGGATACCTGACAACTACAGGAGCTTGCCTCTCCTTGCTCCACATCCCTCCTTCCCTCCCTCACTCCCTCCCTCCAAGCTGGATTTCTGTAGCCACAATCCCGATACTAACCGCGTCACCTATAAGGACCACACACACTTCCTCAGTACTACAAGCGACCTCACTCATGGCATCTTTAACTAAAACTCCTGGCATGGGCTTTTTATGGGTTTTTTTTTTTCTTTCTTGAGATGGGGACTCCTGTGTTGCCTTGGATGAACTGGAACTTGCTATACAGACCAGGTTGAACTCAAAACTCAAAAA
>NW_004949105.1:5043072-5050619 GCF_000317375.1 Microtus ochrogaster | reverse complement strand
CACAGTGAGGTAGGCCTGCCCCATCAATCACCAGTCAAGAAAATGTGCCACATGCTTGCCTACAGGCCAGTCTGGTGAGGGCATTTCCCCTGCCGAGGTTCCCCTTCCCAATGACTCTAGCTTGTGGGAAGCTAACACTGAACCAGCCAGCTTGCATCCCTACCCCTGTGGACTAACAGCAGGAGGAAAGGGAGCTGGTTTCTCTCTGGTGGGTCCCTGTCCACCAGCACAGCCCTACCAAACAGCTCAGCGAGGACACATACATACAGTCCTCAGAACCCAGTCCTGGTACCTCAGAAACTAGGCTCAGAAAAAACAGCAGTGGATCGGCCTTGAGCTGACACATTCCCTAGGCCTCCGGTTTCCTCATCTGGGAAATGGGCTTGACCAATATGAACACACAACTTAGGTAGAAGCGAAGGCTGTGTTTGAAGTTTAGCAGGGACCCAGGAACTAGGAAAACATCCCAGGCTCAAGGCCACACACCCTCTCGTGTTCTAACTCACTTCTGAGGGGCCAGGCACAGGACTGAACAAACAGGAAATCTCTCTGTTCCAAGTCACCACCCTCAGGACAGCACTGATTCTTCCTAGAGACCCTCACCGCAGCCTGTGGCGAATTGATTACACTGAATTTACTACACCTGGTGACTGTTCTCTGTTAACAGACGGCAGGTTGGCAGCCTGAAAAGGATGAGCGACTCCCAGCTTAGAAAGAAGCAACATCTGTCCACAGTGTGCTTCCTCACAAACTCAGTACCACATCTGTCCACAGTGTGCTTCCTCACAAACTCAGTACCACATCTGTCCAGTGTGCTTCCTTACAAACTCAGTACATCTGTCCACAGTGTGCTTCCTCACAAACTCAGTACATCTGTCCACAGTGTGCTTCCTCACAAACTCAGTACCACATCTGTCCAGTGTGCTTCCTCACAAACTCAGTACCACATCTGTCCAGTGTGCTTCCTCACAAACTCAGCACCACATCTGAGCTGTGTGGCTCATGTGTGATCGATTCAACTACATGAAGGCCCCCCCACATACACACGTACACACGCACACATACACACAACACAAGGAAGGGGCCATGGAGAAGATCACAGAACTCAAGTCTTAACTTCGGCTTCCACAAACCAACTATGTTTTCACTAGATTTCTTCCCTCTCCTCCCTCTCTCCAGTGATGGGGCTTAAACCCAAGACCTTCCTTCACAAAAGCCAAGAAGTGCTCCATCCCTGAGTTAACCCAGCCATTTCCCTCCATCCTGATGGCCCAGCCATCAGGATGTCAAAGGCATCAGAAGCCGGGCGGAGTGAGGGCAAGGACAGGGCAGAACAAAGAACTTTCAACCCACCAGGTAGTATTCTTCCAACAAGAGCGTCCAGGAGCCAGAAAGATTCCTCTTCGTTCTTGGTGATAAGGATCAGATATCCTGCTATGAAATTCATTCCCTGAAATCAGAATGAGACACAAACCTCACCTGAGTGCTGGACAGACAGAGTGCAGTATTTCAGCTCATGGTAGGTTCCCATTCCTGTGCTCTTCCTGGAAACTCGGGGCGCTCTAGAGCAGAGGTGCTCAACCTTCCGAACGCCACCGTCACCGAACATTCGGTGACCCCAGCCATACAACTATTTTCGTTGCTGCTTCAAAACTCTAAACTGTAAATCTCTGATATGCAGGATGTCTGATATGCGACCCCCAAAGGGGTGGAGACCCACAGGTTGAGAACCACTGCTCTAAACCCACTTTTGCATGGCACAGTAGAGACCCAAGGCTAACTGTCTGTACTGTCCAGCCATTCAACATGAAAGAGGGAACTCAACCTGAAGAACACTGATTGCCACCCAGAATAGAAAACTGAAGGCTTTCTCTTCCGACTGCTGGCTTGTGGCACAGTCGGTGGGGATCAGTCTGACCAGTACAGAGCTCAGGCAATCCGCTAGTGACTGTGTTTGGGACAGTAGCTATACTGGCATTTCATCTGTATTTTAATAAATAAAGCTTACCTGAGGATGAGAAAAGTAAAACAGCCACACTGGCTGGCCTTACAGACCAGGCAGTGGTGACACACACCTTTAATCCCAGGAGCCACACTAGTTGCCACAGAAACCAGGTGGTAGTGGTCCATGCCCTTAATCCCAGCCCTAGAGAGGAATATAAAACAGGAGGAGACAGCTCTCCGACAGTATCATTCTGAGATTCCTGGAGGCAGGATTCCCATTTTGGACTAAGGTTGAGGTAAGAGCCAGTGGCTGGCTGTTTTGCTTTGCTGACCTTCAGGCTGAACCCCAATTTCTGTCTCTGAGTTTTTATTAATCGTGTTTCAATCAGCAAAGATCAGCCAGGCCTGGTGACATAGTCCTATGATCCCAGTGTTTTAGGAAGTTTAGGTAGGAGAACCGGAAGTTCAAGGCAGCCTAGAGACTCTGATTCAAAATAAGAAAGTGAAAAGGGGGGACTGGAGGGATGGCTCAGAGGTTAAGAGCACTGACTGTTCTTCCAGAGGTCCAGAGTTCAATTCCCAGCACCCACATGGTGGCTCACAACCATCTATAATGAGATTTGTTCCCCTGTCTGACATGCAGGCAAAATGTTGCATACATAATAAATAATAAATCTTAAATAGAAGTGAAAAGAGGCCCCAGGAATAGCTCAAGAGTAAGGCACCGGCTTCACATGATCAATCCTCAGCTCCCACAAAAGGCAAGCAACAAGAAGTCCTGACTGAAGGGGTGGGACAGTGAGGACTCCCCGCAAAGGGAAGGAGCTCCAAGTACTGGCACAAAGCCAGGCAGAGTTCATGGCCCTCGAAGCTCATGATGGGGACCTAGCAATGTGTGCTCCTGTCACCTCTGAGAGAATAAACCCTTGCATAATTTCTGTCTTCCTCCCTTTTGTTCTGTCTATACTTCTAAAAGATACACTTACCAGGAGCCAACTGCCACTGTCGGGCACCCAGCCTCTAATACTTCAGAATGTCCTCCACACACAAGAGGCCCAGGGCCTAGGGAGGCGGCCCTGGGAAATTGTTAGCTCCACAACTGAATGCGGATCTCCAGCGCCCCCGTGAAAAGGCAGGCACTGCTGCTGATCTCTTTCCTTCCTTCCTTCCTTCCTTCCTTCCTTCCTTCCTTCCTTCCTTCCTTCCTTCCTTCCTTCCCCCTCCCTCCCCTCCCTCCCTCCCTTCCTGTTTTTTTTCGAGACAGGGGATGTAGCTTTGGAGCCTGTCCTGGAAGTCGCTCTGTAGACCAGGATGGCCTCGAATTCACAGAGATCCGCCTGCCTCTGCCTCCTGAGTGCTGGGATTAGAGGCATGTGCCACCACCACCTGGGTAACAGAGAACTTTTCAATCATGAAAAAGATATAATGCCCAGCAATGAAAAAAGTAAAGGAGGAAAAGTGTACAGACCAAGGCACTGTGACAGCCCAGAGGCCGGGAAAGGCTCGGTGTCCCTGGGTCATGAGAGTGATAGCAACTGGGAAGATGCCAGCAAGGTATTGGCGCTCGCACGGAAGCACCTGTGGAAGTCAGCACAGCTTCATCAAAGAAAATGCAAAGCCATTTGCTAGCACTTTATGACTCCCCATGTCATGGGCAGGACTGTGTCCCCATAGAGAGTGTCACTACTAGGAGGTGTGGCTTTGTTGGAGTAGCTATGAACTTGGAGGAGGAAGTGTGTCACTGTCGGGGTGGGATTTGAGGTCTCCTATGCTCAAGCTGTGCCCAGGGCCTCAGTTCACTTCCTGTTGCCTGTGGATCAAGATATAGATCACTTGCCTCCTTCTCCAGCACCATGTTTGCCTGCATGCCGCCATGTCCACCATGAGGATAATGAACTCCAAAACTATAAGCCAGTCCTAATTAAATGTTTTCCTTTATAAGGGTTCCTGTGGTTATGGTGTCTCTTAACAGCAATAGAAACCTAAGACAGTCCCCAAAGACAGAAGTCTTCTGTCTTGGAGTATGGCTTCACTTGGAGACAAGTCTGTGCAGATTTTCTAGCTAAAATGAGGTTCCCTAGGAACAGAGACCTTCAGCTAGATGGTGTGTGGCCTTACAAAAAGGGAGATGGAAACACTGATGACAAGCAGGGCAAATATGGAAACAACAATCCCAGAAGTCTCAGATTCTTGGGTGGAGCCTGAACAGGAAGTAGGAAACAGCTGCAGAGGAGGTAGCCCTGACTGTTGTCCAGCCCACACCTGGGTCTTGTATTTCCAGAGTCGTTCTTGGTTTAGCCAGTTTGCAAGTACATAGTTCCAGCACACACTCCAAACCACAGTCAGGAAACTGCTCCCCAGCTGGCAATCCGAACAAGACCAAAATCTGCAGGTAGGATCTATTTATTACACCAGGCTTCCAGAAGCAACTGCGAGAGATTGGCTCTGCATCACACGTTGGCCACACCCACAGAATGTCTGCACAGTGCACCTCAGACCTCAGCCTCCTTTTCATTCTGTGCCTCTCAATGTCACTCCCATTGTTCCCAGCTTCCACCCTCACCTTATTCACTATGTGACAGCTCAAAGTCATCCGGCAGGTGTCCCCTGCTTTTCCAGCAGGGACGTACAGAAAGCTAGGCCAACTTTGAGACAGGCATCCCAACCCAGAGCCCATGACTCAGGAATAAAGTTTGTGTAGTCATTTAAAACGCACCGCACAAGAGAAAGACGCCATGCAACAGAGTTCACGTGAAGGGGTCTTTATTGGGGAAAGGAAACGGAAAAAGAGGGAAGGGGAGGGGGGAGACCAGACTCTGGGGACAGGAGCAGCAGAGGAGAAGAGAGAGGCAGAGAGAGTGAGAGAGAGAGGGAGGGAGGAGAGGCAGGCAGAGAAGAAGAAGAGAGAGAAAAGGGCAAGCAGAGAGAAACGGAGAGAGAAAGAGCGAGCTGGGAGGTGCGCAAGGCCCACCTTTTAAAAGGGAACGTAGCAAATGTGCACAGGAGGTGCCCTTAGTGGCTGCAGTTGATGACGCATTCTGTAAGGACCCTAAGGGCAGGCTAGTGCAGATGCCTGAGTACTAATCGTTTGTACCTGCAGAATGTCACTGCTATGGACCTATGGGGTACCGAATGACACCCCCCAACACATGCCAGCTCTGTCTGGGGGCTCACCTGGCAGTACCCCACACCTTGGTTGTGTAGCCCATACGCCAGCAGCACGTTGTACAAGGTCTTCTGTAGACAAGGCTCCGCCGTCTTCCGGAACCTCACGTTGTCAGGGAATGTCCGGTTCAGGTCTACACAGAAATGTACCAGCGTCACCGTCAACCTCTCTGCGGCTGCCAAGGAGGCCAGACTCTGTCTCGGATTTGAGCAGTGGCACCACCCCGGCTGCACCCGAGTCAACTACCACCTCAGGCGTTCTGCACACAAGATCCTTAGCCCAGGAGATGGTACAGGTACCAGGAAGAAGGGCAGGGATGGGTCCTAGTGCTCTTTCCGAATCGGGAATGGCAGGCAGCTGCCTGGACCCACGGTCTCCACGGGACATTCCAATTACTGTCAGCATGGGGAAAAGGCCTCCAGAGTCAAAGATCAAATATATAAGACTAGGGTTGGGCATGGAGCACACCCCTCTCTAGTACTTTAATCCCAGTACTCTGGAGAGAAGGCAGGTTTCTGTGAGTTCAAGGACAGCCTGCTCTACCGTAGGGACTTGCAGGTCAGTCAGGGCTACGGAATGAAAGTCAGTGTTAACAAACAACACAAGGCTAGACATGGTGGCTCACACCTGTAACCCAGGAGGCCAAGGAAGGATGATTGCAGAGTTGGGGCTAGCCTGGACTACAAAGTGAGCTGCAGTTTCAAAAGAATTGAAACAAAAACCTGCCCAGAAGCAGGAAGGAGAACAGGCCAAGACTCCCTCCAGAGATAAGGTGATAAGCAGGAATTAAATAAACTCCCCTGCTGGGCTTTGTGCAGACGCTTCTCCACCCTGCGCCGCTCCACCCCTTCCTGCTGCCACAGCCTTTCACCCTCCCTAACCTCCCAGGCCCAAAACATCTCCCCTGGAACCATAAACATTCCCTGATGCAGACCGGTCACAGGAAGAGCAGGGCCTAGCCACTTGAGACTAGCAGTGCAGGCTCCATTCACCCTATATGGCGGCACCCTGGCTGTGATATTTTCGCCACATGGCAGTGTCTTTCTGTGACACAGGTAAACCAGAGTATAGACAAGGCTCAGTGCCCTGTTTGTGCAGCACCAAAGTGATTCTGTGGACACAGAAAGTCCACCGTGTGGTTCTTTATTTAGCCAGACGGTCCAGCGTAAACCGGGGCTAGGGATGGGGTGCAGCTGATAGGTGCCTGTCCGCATGGAGAAAGCCCTGGCTTGATTCCCAGCACCACATACACCAGCTGTGGTAGCATACACCTGTAATCCCAGCACTCAGAAGGCAGAGTCAGGTCATCCGTGGTTACATACAGAGTTCCAGGCCAGTCCGGAAGACCATCCTGTCTAAAAGACAAAGGTGCCTGCTACTAAGCTTGAGGACCTGAGGTCTAGCCTTGGTACCCACATGATGGGAGGAGAACCAATTCCTGCGAGTTGTTCTTTAACCTCCATATATCCATGTGAGCATGCATGCATGCGCAAGCACACACATGCTAAATAATAAATGTAATAAAAAATTTAAAGCAAGCCAGGTATGGTGGCTAAATATCTTCAGTCACAGCTGTTGGGAGGTAGAGCCATGCAGATTGTTAGCTGAGGCCAGCCTCAGGACTACACAGTGAGGCCCTGTCTCAAAAATAAGCAAATAATTTTAAAATGGCTACATGATGGAGCTTGCACGTGTCCCACAGGATCGACGGTAAGAGACAAAAGCAGAACTGACACCTGCCAGAGCTGTAATGTTGTGGGAGAGCCATTTCCTACACTGTGAGGCATCTCTGCAAAGGCACCTTCTGATTGGCTTAACAAAGAGCTGAATGGCCAATAGCTAGGCAGGAGAAGACAGGCAGGACTTGTGGAGAGAGAGAGGAACTGAGGAGGAGGGTTTGAGAGGTGAGGAATTCACCAGACACAGAGGAAGTGGACCGCATGATACTCAACAGAGGTAATGAGCCACACTATATAAACATGGATTAATATAAACATAGATAATACAAATTTAAGTTGTAAGAGCTAGCTGGGAACAAGCGTAAGCTAAAGCCAAGCTTTCATAATTAGTAACAAGTCTCTGCGTCAATATTTGGAAGTTGGAGGTGCAAAGAAAATCTTACCATAAAAGATGTTAGTGTTTACAGGGGACGGTTTCGATTTGGGGCATAGAATGTGAACGATGATAAGCATATTTTCCCCACAATAATTATTTTCCTAAAATGCACTAAACAGAACCTTAAACTCATTTTCCAAATAAACAGCGATAGTCTACTATTATCTAAAATACACAAGGCTACCTGAGGACCTCTGCTTCTCAGCCTGAGTCAGCACCATAGCTCGCTGAGAACCTCGGGCAGAGCTGTGTTCTGAGACCTCTGACTGGGTTCCACAGCCCCCACAGACTGCCTCAGCCCCCACAGACTGCCTCAGCCCCC
>NW_004949105.1:5042208-5042831 GCF_000317375.1 Microtus ochrogaster | reverse complement strand
ACAGACTGCCTCAGCCCCCAGACTGCCTCAGTTCCCACAGACTGCCTCAGCCCCCACAGACTACCTCAACGCCCACAGACTGCCTGCCCCCCCCCAGACAGCCTCAGGGCCCCATACCCCCTCGGCCCCCACAGGCCCTGGCCATGTGAGCAGAGACTCAGAGGCAGTGGGAGCCGCAGAACAGCCCTGCCCATGGCAGGAACAAGCTGTCCCTTCAGCTTCTGTGCTCTGTTAGGTAACAGAAAACTCCAGCACACTGTGTTTACGCTGGTATTGTTCACTGGCGTTTGCCCTTTGGAGATGCAGCTGTGGTTCCTAAATATTAATCTCACAATACTCAGTGTATGCTGACTGCAGAGCTTTTGGGGGTGGTAGGGTTTGTTGTTGTTCCATCTTTGTTTTGAGACAGGGTCCCTCTCAGTGGCCCTGGTTGTCCTAGAATTTGCTATGCAGACCAGTCTGGCCTCGAACTCAGAGATCCTCCTGCCTCACCTCCTGAGTCAGCTGGAACTAACGGTGTGAGCCACCCTGCCTGGCAACTAGCTTTCTGAGAGCCAGCAAAGTCCTGTCACTGGGGTCCTAGAGGACAGGGAAGAAGAGCACAGAGAGCACCCAGGTCAGTC
>NW_004949105.1:5028308-5041782 GCF_000317375.1 Microtus ochrogaster | reverse complement strand
CGCCACTGCTGCTTAGCGCCACGGTGCTGCCTGCTGCTGGGGCTCCTAAACCCCCCACAGAGGAAATTCCATCTGTGCACTCATTGGCTCACAAGCTGGTAGTCCCATAAACGTCTGCTGTTCCCCTTGTGAACACCTTAGTCTTGATTTCTGCCAAAAACACAGCATCCACAGGCTTCCTTAGTGCCCTCCCCATCCGAGCTACACGGGCCCAGGGCACTGAGCGCAGGCTTCCCACCTGTCCGGATGGCTTCCTCCAGGCTGGGGCTGCCCTCTCCCTCCAGCAGTCGGTGGTAGTATCCAGGGTTCTGGTCCATCTGGGCCTGGGCTCCACTCACAGCCATCCAGACACGGGCCCGGTGCTCCAGTGGGATTCCCTTCCGGACATAGCGCTTCACTGAAACCCAGAGAGAGCGAGATGAGCTCGGAGCCCAGGGGATCAGAAGGATGCCCCAGTCTTCCTCCTTCACCCGAGCACTTGTCTTCCTAAACCGCTCCAGAAAAGACCTGAAGCTTACATACTTTGAAGTCCCCAAGACCTGTGAAATGAAGCACACCATGTATCTACACTAATGGTTCACTTCTAATGCAGCCACTGGCCAGAGAGAAGACAGGCTAGGATTACACGCTCATCACCCACCACACTGAGTAGACCCAGTACATCAAAGAGTTTATCTGGGGTGTAGCTCAGTGGAATAGCATGTGTTTGGCATGTACAAGGCTCAGAACCCAAAGAGACAAAACAAAGTTTAAAAATGCCTCAGCTGGGGAGGTAGGTAGAGGTGTGGGTTCTCTGTGGAAGAGTGGAGCTTCAGGTAGAGAGGCAAGGGCCCAGGGACTTCAGAGATACAGTTCTCAAGGATCCTGGCCACCAACCAGGCGCTGGTCCTAACCTGACCAGGTCTAGCAGTCACCCAGCACATGGCTATGCGGCCAGAAGCCAGTGGGAGCTAAAGAAGACCATTCTGCACGAGAATCAGCTCACGAGCCCATGAGCCCAGAGGGACCACAGCTTCAGCACAGGGAGAACCTTGGTTGGAATGTAAAAAAAAAAAAAAAAAAAAAAAAAGCAACTACTGGAATTCTACAGGCCACCATGAAAAAGAAAAAACCTGGGGTCAGAATACTGCCTAATGATATAGCATTTGCTTAGCATATATGGGGTTCTAGGTTCAATTCCAAACACTATAAAAAAGGAAAGAAAGAAAGAAAGAAAGAAAGAAAGAAAGAAAGAAAGAAAGAAAGGAAGAAAGAAAGAAAGAGAGAAAAGAAACGAAAAGAAAGAAAAATAGAAAAGATCCGAGGCAGCAATTCTGTCCAACAGATTAAATCATTAAAAAACAAAACAACTTCCTGTGGGCTGGAAAGGTCAGCAGGTAAAGGAACCTGCAGCGAATGCTTGGTGAGTTTAGTGCCTGAATCCATATAAACCCATGGAAAGGTGGAAGGCGAAGGAGAGAATTGACTCCATAGTGCTGTCCTCTGACTACACACACACACACACACACACACACACACACACACACACCCCATATAGCGATTCTAATGCTGACTATAAACTCACAGTAACAAAAATAATATGGTACTGGTGAAGCAGGTCAGTGGATTCATGGCACACAATAAAGAACGTCAGAAACAGCCATCCAGAGAGCTGACTCAGCGGCTAAGAGTACTTGTTGCTCTTCCAGAGGATCTGGGTTCAATTATCAGCACCCACATACATGCAGGCAAAATACCCACAATCATAAAAAAAATGTTTTTAAGAAAGCAATACAGAAAAACAGGCTCACACAAAGAAAGCCAATTGCTTCTTAACCAAAGTAGCAAAGGAAATTCAATGCAAAAAGAATAGTCTGTCCAATAAAGCATGGTTGAAAATAAATAAATAAATAAGCCAACAACGTAAAATTTGCATCCACCGGAGCTCCCAGGCATGGTGGAAATGCAAAAATGCACAGCCACTTTGCAAAACACTTGCAATTTCTTTTCTGGCTTCCCTCTCCCATCTCCTTTTGATTCTGGGATCAGAAGGGCCTTACCTATGCTAGACAATGCAATATCTTACTAGTTAAGATATACAATCTAGCAATCCCACTACGTGTTTACCTAAGAAAACCTACAGTCACACACAGAAGCCTGCGAGCCTTTTGCCAATGGATTTCATGCCCAGTGTCAATTAATGAGCAAACAGGTTGGGAAACACCTCAGCCATAGAAGAAACGAGCCAGTGATATACACGAGACCTTAGATGAGCTGCTAGAGCAGTGGTTCTCAACCTGTGGGTCTCAACCCCCACAAAGGTCGCATATCAGACATTCTGATCCGCAACACTAGCCAAATTACAGTTATGAAATAGCAATGAAATTATTTTTTGGCTGGGGGTCATCACAGCATGAGGAACTGTATTAAAGGGCCGCAGCATTAGGAAGGTTGAGATCTAGAGGCCAGGGCAATATCAAAACCAGACTCAATGCTGCAGCCTTGGCAAACAGTTAGCTACACAGCATCCAGGGAAGGCTGACTCAGAAATGATTGACAAGGAGTGGCCCATAGAATTCAGAAGGTGATGAAACTTAATTTTTCATGTGTATAGGAGGGTGCACCTGAGTGCAGGTACACACGAGGGTACCGGATCCCCGGGAGCTGAAGTTCTACAGTTTGAAGAGCTTGACATGGATGCTGGAAACCAAACTCAGGTTCTCTGTGAGAGCAAGACACACTCTCAATCGCTGAGCTGTCTCTCTAGCCAACCCCCACCTTGGCAACTCATCTCCATTGGTGGAGATAGACCTCACTACGTAGCTCTGGCTAGCCTAGAACTCTGTGTAGAACGCTATGTAGACCAGGTTGGAAACATGCTGGTACACAGAGACAGGATGGGACAAGGAGTGTCCTCTGCCCTCGACCTTAGCCCTTCTGATTGGGCCATCCAGCTCTAGCACCATCGTTAATGTCCTCAGGCTTACACTGCAGGTCTGTCGTCTATCTGGCCACCTGGCAATCGCCACCTTTAACAAATATGAAGTCCCTATTACTTTAACAAAGCAATGCTCCCTGTACCCAGGGTTCCACAGTGAAATAAACAAAGTTCAAGCAGGGAGGGACCTGATTCCAGCAAGGAAATAACCAGCAGTCAAATATGATAGGGGAAGGGGAAAAAAGCTGATTGGAAAAGCCTACTGGTTGCTATTGAGACCAGGAAGAAGGTTTGTCTTAGAACTGGACTAACCAGGAGCCCAGCCTGTCTGATGTTGAAGCATGGTCTATCTGGTGCTCAGTCCCCCAATGCTGCTCCTGTCAGGGAAGGACATACCCAGAGCCTCACCCTGAGTGCCCCACTCTTACCCAGTCTCTGGGGACTAGGCGCTGTTCTAAACCCTCTCAGAACACGAGGCTTCCTCGAAGCTTCCAAGTAAGTATGGACTTTGCCCATCTTCAGTTAAGAGGGCGTGGTGACCATGGTGGAAGGGCAGTGAAGTGTGGAGCTCCCCACCCTGCCTGCTGTCACACACACACACACACACACACACACACACACACACACACACCCTCAGTCAATCACACACACACCCTCAGTCAATGCTTGGGCAAGGATCTCGTGGTGTCCCAGGAGTGGCGCTTGTGGGTGGTGGGGGATCAGCTACTGAGGGATCCAGCTCCTAGGAAGTTGCTTGTGTGTGAGCGCAGGGTAGCGGTAGGTCTGTTTTAGGAGTTCCAGCTGGTAGGGACCCTACGGGACCCTGCTGCTGAGGAGTCCCATTATAGTGAGGTCCTGATGCTGGGGGTTGGGGGCGGGGGGTGGGGTGGGGTGGGGTGGAAGCACACTTGAGGGTTGCCCTGTACTGGGCTCTAACTGCTGCAAAGTCGCTCTACAGGAGGTCCCGCAGTCCAGAGGTCGCGCTAGGGATCGCGCCACAGAGGGTCTGGCTGCTGGGGGAGGTCACGTTTGGTCGAATGGCTGCTATGCCAGCTAACATCAGGCCTCTCACCTGTCAGGCTTTTTCGGACCCCGCCGCTTCCCTTTAGAAGTTTGGACCATTTGATCGCCCTCTTGGTGAGTATCACCAGGTACGTGGAAAAAAATTCTTCATAAGCCACATAATCAAAGTCTTCGGGCCTTTCAAATCCATACGGATCGATCCTACAAACCACAAAAAGGACCTGTTTCCCGAACCAAGTTTCCGCGCCCGCAAGGATGCGGCTGGGGTCCAGGATCTCCGCCACCCGACACCCCTCGGTTCTCTCCTCAGTCCATCCGCCGTCCCTCCCTCTCCACCTCCCCTCCTCCATCCCTTCCACTCCTCCGCCCCTCATTCCCCTCTCTTCTCTCCTAGGACCAGAGCGCGTCCCCGGCGCAGCAGCGATCGGCTCAGATCCAGTCCAGGGCGGGCGCCCGGCACCCCGCGCGCGGCCTCCGCACCTACCTGGGCACCCGAGCCCGTGCCGCCTGCGCGCGCTCCGCGGGATCCATGCGGAGAAGGGCGGCCGATCGCGGGACTCCGATGCAGCGCAGCCCAGAGCGCTGGACCCCGGTGCGCCGCCGGCCCCGGGGCGCGCGAGTGCTTCCGGCGGGGGCGTGGCTGAGACGGGGGCGGGACGGGGACTAGGGGCGGAGCCAGTGTGGGGGCGGGGCGGGTGGTAGACTGGGCGGGGCTGGGGTGGGGGCCCTGTGGGCAGGGGAGGGCCTAGGGACTCCGGGCGCCCAGACCGGGTGCACCTGCTGCAGCCGGGCTCTAGGGATCCCAAAAAGTCATCGAGATGGAAACCTTCGCCTAGCTTGGAAGACCGGGATCCACTTTACAGTCGTCTAAGACTCCTTCAAGCCTCAGTGCCTGGCTGGCTGGACTTTGGAATTGAAGCTCCTATGCAGAAAAAGAAAGTCTTTTTTTTTTTTTTAAATTATTACTTTTCTCTCTTCCATTTCAAGGCTGAGAACAAGCGACTTTGAAGGCCACCACCTACTGATACTCTCTTCTCCAAACCTCAGAACCTGACTCTAGCCTTGGAACAAGTCACTGCCACCTCCCTGCCTCTTCTCGCTACCGCGGGGGCATAGTGCCATGGTCCTGGCCTCCTTTTGTCACGGTCCCCATCGCCCGCCGTCAGGTTCTTGAGATTTCAGACTCTGGGCAAGGAAACCAGGGGACCGCTTTTCTTAGCGAGGTGAAACCTGAGGAGACATTTCTGAGTCGTGATTATCTACGTGCTAAGGTAAAGCACCCTGGGGTCAGCAGTGGCGCCAATCGGACATCTCAGAAGCACTTTTTGTGTGTGTGGTGTTCTGTCCTGAGCCCCTTACAGCTGCCCGCTAGAAGTTCCTTCTGAAAAAGTCTGTGAACTTTGCTGGCTGTGGTAGGGAACTAACCTGGGCTAGTTAGACGCCTCAGAGAAGTACCTAACAGGAAGCCCGTGGGGAGTGTGGGGGTGGGGATTAATAGAATTTTGGCTGGTCCATTGGAGACACTGGTGCTGGTGCTCAGTACTATTCTCCATACACCCCCAGTGTAAATGAACCTGACTTCAATGCTAAGAATAGAGACAGCACCCCAGTGGGACCCTGTCTCCCAGCTACATAGGTATCTCTAGGCCTTTGCTCCATTTTCTATCGGTTGTGAGACCACAGTAAGACAGATGGAGAGAACATGGGTTTGTTTTTATTTTTTTAACCCTCTCCTTGTTTTGACCAAACCGTAATAAACAAAGTTTTCTATACTAAGTTTTGGTGTCCCCATCTTTCTTTTATTTACTTAAACCTTAGATCTTTTAATTATTTTGTTTTTTTAAATATTTATTTATTAGCTGGGCGATGGTGGCGCACGCCTTTAATCCCAGCACTCGGGAGGCAGAGGCAGGTGGATCTCTGTGAGTTCAAGACCAGCCTGGTCTACAGAGCTAGTGCCAGGACAGGCTCCAAAGCCACAGAGAAACCCTGTCTCGAAAAACCAAAAAAAAAAAAATTATTTATTTATTATGTATACAATATTCTGTCTGTGTGTATGCCTGCAGGCCAGAAGAGGGCACCAGACCCCATTACAGATGGTTGTGAGCCACCATGTGGTTGCTGGGAATTGAACTCAAGACCTTTGGAAGAGCAGGCAATGCTCTTAACCTCAGAGCCATCTCTCCAGCCCCCTAATTATTTTGTTTTTATTTATTTATTTATTTTAGAGGCAGGGTCTCACTGTGTGGCTCTGGTTGGTCTACATCTCACTACGTAGACCAGGCTGATAGAGAACTCAGAGAGATCTGCCAGCTTGTGCCCCACCCCTGGGTGCTAGGATTAAAGGCATGAGCCTCGATATCTAGCCGCATCTTTCTTTTAGAATACAGCAAGAAATGAACCTGGGAATCCAGTTAGAGCTACAGCCAATGGAATTTAGCGCTGGCATGAACAGAACCTCAGATTCCAGCTCCCACTGATGCCCAGTTTGCTTGCTGCTCCCGGGGAAAACTTGCAGAGATCAGGTCAGCCTAGTAGTGAATGGCTTTTTAACACCAAGCGTCCATTCTCCCGGAACTGGCAGCCCTGCCCGTGTTCTGGCCTTGGCCTTTCCCTCTCCCCTCTGGGGGGAGGGTACTCAGACACAGGACAGGACTTCATTCTTTCCCATTCCTGACTTTCCTCTTGACCTGGCCACACAGGGCTGGAGTGCTGTCCATCAGTAGACCGCCTCCACCTTTGCTCATCCTCTCCCTCCTCCTCCTCGGCCATTTATTTATCTATTTGGGTCTTTTGTTTTTTGAGACAGGGTCTCTCTATGCAGTCCTGTGTCCTGGAGCTTACTATGTAAGTAGACCAGGCTCTCCTTGAACACACAGCGATCCTCCTGCCTCTGCCTCCTAAGCCTATTTTGGTTTCCTCCCTGAGATGGTCTGTGGCAGTCAAAACAAATGAAAGAGACAAAACTCAATTCTGACAGCCCACCTCCTTGTCCCTTTTCTATGTCTTGCTCCAACCCCTCCCTCGGCATCTTCGATACCCCTCTCTCGGCAACTCCTGTCCTTCTGTTGATGGAGCTTGGGAATCCGACCTCGGTCCTTCCTGTGGCCCTGATGCAGACTAGGAAACACCCATGGGCCTCCTACACTTGAACTTGAGAATAAAGGCATACTCTCCACTGAGAGAGTTTTGTGGCCAATGTGACCACAGGGTGGGATGCTGGCCCTAGCCAGTTAGTGAGGTAAGAATAGCTGCCCTGTAGGAAGAATGCAGAGGGAGGATATCTGGCTCCCACAGAGGGATGAATATGACCCACTTGTCCCACTAAGCACCTACAAGGGACTAGAAGACCTAAAAGCCACATGGTCCTGATTCCCCCCTCCCAACCCCCCACACCACGTGTCTTAACATAGCCTGACCCACAGTGGCCCACGGTGGTCAACCATACCCTGACCAGTCCTAAGCCACCCTTTGAGGCATGTGATCTCTTCAAGGCCTTGGATGGACAGCCCTGGACAGTGAAAACTCAGCACAACGACCCAGAGTCTGAGAGAAATCTAGCCTTGCTTCAGGAGTTAAGCATTTCTGAGGCTATTCCATCAGACTAACAGAAAGCAATATTCAAGATGGATGGATAGGGTACTGGTGTAGAAGAATGAAGATTGTAGCAACTAAATCCACTGGCATATCTTCAATGCCTTGGAGAGGTGACAAGCTGGACTCTGGATGGGGCTTAAGGAGCCTCACCTCTGGAGAATGTGTAGGTGATTCAGCTTTCTTGTCTGGTGAGTATTTTCTCACGTGTGGGATTTTATTTTTATTTTTGTAGTTCTGGAGACTGAATCTTGGGGTTCCTGCTTGATAAGCAAGTGCCTGACCACTAAGCTTTTTAGTTTTCCTTTTGAAACAGAGTCTCCCTAAATTGGCCAAATTGGCCTTGAACTCACTCACTAATCCAGGTAGCCTTTCGTGATCCTTCTGCCTCAGCCTGGGATGACAGGCCTACACCTCCAGGCCCTCCACTGATTTTGATTTTTAGCTCATGGTTTGAGGTCTAGCCATCATGGTCTGTAAGTCAGAGCAGCAAGAATCTGAAGCAGCTGATTGCATTGCAGTCAAGAAGCAGAAGCCAATGAATGTTTGGACTCAGTTTAGGTGGTGGTTTAAATGAAAAGGACCCCCAGAGGCTCATGTGTTCTAATGCTTGGCCCCCAGTTGGTGGAACTGTTTGGAAAGGATTAGGAGGTGTGGCCTTGTTGGAGGAGGTGTGTCACTGGGGGTGGGCTCTGAACCCAGGCCGTTTCCAGTTAGCTCTCTCTGTCTCCTCCTTGAGGATAAGCTCTCAGCCACTGTTGTGATGCCATGTCTGCCTGCACGCTGCCGTGCTCCCCACCATGATGGTCATGGACTCGAACCCTCTGGGACTGGGATCTCATTAAACTCTTCTATAAGTAGCCTTGGTCATGGTTTCCTATCAGAGCCTACTTTTGCCTTTTTAACAAAAAAGTATTTTTATTAATAATTCTTTGAGAATTTCATACATTCACACACAAAAAAAATATTTATTTATTTATTTATTTATTTATTTTGAGACAGGGTTTCTCTGTGTGGCTTTGGAGCCTGCCCTAGAACTTGCTCTGTAGACTAGGCTGGCCTCAAACTCATAGAGATCCACCTGCCTCTGCCTCCTGAATGCTGGGATTAAAGGTGTGTGCCACCATCGCCCGGCCATACAAAATATTTTTATATTTACCCATAACTACTCCACATAGCTTTTCCCAGACCTACTCAGCACTGCCTACTCTTCCCAACTTTTGTCTTCTTTTTTATTTTATTTTAATTTTTTGAAACAGGGTCCATCACCCTGGCTAACTTAGAACTCTCTATGGAGACCAGACTGGCCTCAAAATAATAGAAATTCAGTCAGGTGGTAGTAGCACACGCCTTTAATCCAAGCACTCGGGAGGCAGAGGCAGGCAGATCTCTGTGAGTTTAAGGTCAGTCTGGTTTACAAGAGTTAGTTCCAGAATAGGCTCCAAAGTTACCGAGAAATCCTATCTTGAAAAACAAAAACAAAACAAAAAAAAAAATACAAATCAGAAATTCACTTGCCTTAGCTTCCCAAGTGCTGAGATTAAGGGTGAGTGCCACAACACCTGACCCTAAAGATTTATTTTAAATGAGTGTTTCATACGTGTGGGCATCATGCAAATGCAGGTTCCCCTGGAGACCAGAAACAGTGTTGGATCCCTTAGAACTGAAGTCACAGATGGTTGGAGCCACCATGTGGTGGCGCACGCCTTTATTCCCAGCACTCGGGAGGCAGAGGCAGATGGATCTCTGTGAGTTCGAGGCCAGCCTGGTCTACAAGAGCTAGTTCCAGGACAGGTTCCAAAGCTACTGAGAAACCCTGTCTCGAAAAACAAACAAACAAAAATTGATGTTGTTGGACTTCATCTGAGCCCTTTAGCTTGGAAAAAGAGCACCTTCTGATTTGTGTTATAGGAAATAGTTCCTTGCCTATGTACTGTGGGTGAGACTGGCCACAGCCCATGTGACAGGCCAGGCATAGGTCCCTCCAGCCCCACCTCTGACTCATAAAATCTGTGCAGGTGTCTTTGCTGAGCCACAGGCCTCTCTATCCCTCACCTTTACCCTACCCGGAGCAGGTTCTCTGGCTAACCTTTGCCCAACCCCACATGCTGCTCTTGTGATTTTTAAAAATAATTTGTTTATTTTTATTTTATGTGCACTGGCATTTTGCCTGCGTAAGGGTGTCCAATCTTGACAATACAGACAGCTGTAAGCTGTCATGTGGGTGCTGAGAATTGAATCCGTGTCCATTGGGTAACCGCTGAGCCTTCTCCCCAGGCCCTGCTCTTCTGATTTTGAGTGCCATTCAGAAGAAAACCCCTGTCTGTGGACCCTGTATCATATCCTTGCAGTGAGGATGGCCAGAGCTTCCACGCATTACTGTTTTCTTAAATTTGTGTTTATCCCTTACTGCCCCAGATGCCAACCACCGTCAGCTCTCAGCATCTGTGAGTTTGGCAGGCTCTTTAAAAACTTGACAAAAAGCCGGGCGGCGGTGGTGGCACACGCCTTTAATCCCAGCACTCAGGAGGCAGAGGCAGGTGGGCAGGCGGATCTCTGTGAGTTCTAGACCAGCCTGGTCTACAAGAGTTAGTTGCAGGACAGGCTCCAAAGCTACAGAGAAACTCTGTCTTGGAAATAAAATAAAATAAAATAAAAACTTGACAAAAGTAACGAACATAAAGTCTGCTAAAGATGTCCCAGCTGATGGGGACTGGGAGCAGCGTGGGGCAGTGCTACCGACCAGAGGTAGAGTATTTGCACTAGGACAAATAAGCAAAAACAAGCACCAAGCCCTCAGCTAAATGAAAAGGAGGAGAATCATACCACCCTCTGTGTGCCTGGGGAATGAGCCTCTGGGGAGATTTTTGCTTGGATTTGAAATTTTCCATCTCTCTCTTGGAAGGAACCTTTGGCTTCCACCCCAGCCCTGTGCCCTGGACAGCTTCCCACTGAAGAGATGAGGTGGAAATCCACCCCTCCAAATGCTGGGGTCCTGAGGGGTAGGGTCGAGGTCACACTTTTCTCTGCAAGGGCTCAGGTGTCCAGAGCAGTGGGGCAGTTAGTGCAGAGCCATGGGTGAGGGACAAATGAGTCAGCATAAAGGGGGTCCCCAGTGACCCCAGAAAGTGACTAAATTTTGCATGTCTTTAATCCCAGCACTTACAAGTCATGGGGTAAGTCTGTGACCTCTAGACCAGTTTGCTCTACAGGTCTACATACTGAATTTCCGGATCCCGGCAGGATGTCAAGATCACAGCCTTTCCTTCAGAGCCCCCAAACTCCCTCTTAACATTTTACGTGAGGCCTAAGTGGGACCCACTACAATCCCTGGGACCATATCAGCAACCTCTTCACCCTGGCCACAGGGTCCTGGCATATACGGGTTGGCCTAGCTTAGCTACACTGTGAGAGTGACTTCAGCAGGGTCATATGGCTCACAGGAGTAAGAGCAGTGGTGGCAATGCAGTCAGCCTTGGGTCTCTTGAGCTGGTGACTTTATCCCTGTCAGACGCTGAACTCCCCAAACTCCGGGGCTTCCTGATCCAGAAGGAACTCTCAGAGCCTGACAGTCCCTCCCCGGAGACTGTATCCAAGAGTACTGTGAAGAAAGAAAACAGGTTTGGGGTGGTGATTGGATGGGGCTTGGGGAGGCTGGGTGGGTCCGGGCCTCCCAGTTCCCTGAGCAGAGCCCCTGAAGGTTATTATAAACCAGGGAGCTGGCTCCACATGCAGCTTGTAAAGCAGACTAACCCTTCTTTTTCAGTTTATTAGTGTATGTTAGTCATACAAAATAATGGGTTTCGTTCTGACATTCATGTATGTGCAGAATGTGCGTTATAACTTGCTGGTCCAGAGCTGATCCCAATCCCTGTAGGCAGAGTCTACTTCCCATCAGCCCCACGTGGGGTGGAGAGGGCCCACATGAGCATCATTCCCCTTTAAAGACGCCACACTAGTTAGTCTTGGCAGCATCTTGAAGGCCAGAGAGAGAGAGAGAGAAAGAGAGAGAGAGAGAGAGAGAGAGATTTGAGATGAAAGTCCCTGAAGTTGCAAAATCCCAGAGCTTGCAAGGCAGAGGCAGGGGAATTGCAACTTTGAGACCAGTCCCAAGGGAAAAAAGGAAGAGGAGGAGGCAATGGGGCAGACAACCTCTCGAGAATTCCCTGGGGGAAGGATGACCTTCTCTCTGGTTCAGAGTCTGGGTCACTGAGGTTCCTCTCCTCTGTGCAGCATGACCAGACAGACCAGAACCTAATGGCCAGTTTTCACCCAAGCCAAAGGAAGAACACTTTGGTGGCCCAGCAGAAGGCCTATTATCCAAATACCTCCACCACACACACCTTGCATCCCCTCCCATGGCTCCAGGATGCCTGGACGATACCATGTTTCTTGAAATTGAGAAGTGCTCTAGCGAGTGTGTGATTTGATATTCCTTCTTTTCATATATGCTGAGTTTATCCTGGTAGAGTACATGTGTAAAACATGAAAGTCCTGCAGTTTGATGTTGGAACGCACCTTTAATCCCAGCACTTGAGAGGTAGAGGCAGGTGGATATCTGAGTTCCAGGCCAGCCTGATCTAGTGATGGAGTTCCAGAACAGCCGGGACTACAAAGAGAAACCCTATCTCAAAAAACAACCACCAACAAAATCCAGCAATAACAAAAACAGTAAAACCCTAAACATGTTTGCTTACCTATGAAACGGGTACTGAATAGTCCACAGTTCAGACATTGCTTTCATAAGGAGACACTCCAAGTGTCTGGAGCAGCAGGTGAATGCTAGCTCATCTCCTTCACTCCAGGATACAGTTCTCTCTCCTTTTAAAGACCAGGCATTAACTGTGCGTGGAAGTTGCAGGCAGGAGGGACCAGAGTTGAGGACTAGCCTCAGCTACATGGTGAATGTGGAAGAAATTTCCCAGAAAGAAGCTGCATTTTCAAACGGCATCTTCTGCAAGGCTGATTAACTGATTGGAGCAGCCAATGATTGTGAAGAGGTTGGGATGTTGCCAGTTCAGAGCCAAATTATCTCTGTTCATCTTTAACGCCTTCTAAGAGACCTAGCAGCTCTGTGACCTGGAGGTGAAACACTTGGAATGTGAAAATGGAGCACCAGTCCCTTCTGAACGTACTCACTAGCCCCACAGCTCCAAATGTCCTCAGTGGTATCTGAGGCCCAGAGCAGAGTTTTTTTCCATTCCGCCAGAGCCAGCCTCCCCATGCTTCCACCAATGTATTTGAAAAGCATCTCGATTTATTTTTTATGACTTTTATTATTTATTTATGACTATATTCTGTTACTAGACGAACTTCATAACACTGTTTCCACAAGGTCACATGGAGTTTAGAGGAAGCTACATCTGAGTTCCCAGGTTACTATCACTCATATTTGGCTCCAAAAATAATATTTCTTATCTCTTTTGAAAGGGAAAATTATGTGGGGTTTTTTTTGTTATTTTTATTTGGTTTTTGTTTTTTTGTTTGTTTTTCAAGACAGCCCTGTGTAGCCCCCGCTACCCTAGAACTCACTCTGTAGATCAGGCTGGTCTTGAAACCACAAAGATCCTCCTGTCTCTGTTTCTTTTTTTTTAAATATTTATTTATTTATTTATTATGTATGTATGCAATATTCTTTCTGTGTGTTTGCCTGAAGGCCAGAAAAGGGCACCAGACCTCATTACAGATGGCTGTGAACCACCATGTGGTTGCCGGGAATTGAACTCAGGACCTTTGGAAGAGCAGGCAATGCTCTTAACTACTGAGCCATCTCTCCAGCTCCCTGTCTCTGTTTCTTAAGCACTGAGATTAAAAAGTGTGGGCCACCACCATCCCTGAGAGTTATGGTTTTGATTTGACATGAATTTGAGGCCAGCCTGAGCTTGAAACATGAGGTCCTGTCTCAAATTAAAATAATAAAAAATGCCGGGCGGTGGTGGC
>NW_004949105.1:5024637-5028087 GCF_000317375.1 Microtus ochrogaster | reverse complement strand
CTCTTGACCCAAGTTCCATCCCTGGAGCCCACATAAAAAGAAAGCCAGACTCAAGTAATCCCAGTGTAATGTGCCATAATCCCAGCCCCTCTCCATCAAGATGGAAGGGGGAGACAGGAACTCTTGGAATACACGACATGACAGAAATAGCAACGGAGTCTCCACCTGAAAAACCAAGTGGCAGAAGAGAACAGGATCTTTAAAATTGCCCTCTGACCTTCACACACACGCTCTGGCACCCACACTCACGTGAGTACACACATGCACACACAATAATAATAGTAGTAAAATAAAATGTTGAACTAGATTAGGCATAGCTGGTCATGGTGGCTCATGCCTTCACTAAAGATGCTAAGGCAGAGGGATTTTGAATCTGAGGACAGCCTGGGCCATGTAGTAAGACTAAGTCTGGAAGAAGGGGAAAAGTATTGAGAGGAGCAGGGTAAGGTTTTTGGCTGCTATCTTCCGGGGGTGAGCAGCTAGTCTTGGCAATACATGTTTAGGCACAGGAACAGCTTTTGTGTGTCAACACCGCATCTGGCTCTCTGGCCGTGCCACTGAACAGTGACTAAGCACATTTGGAAATGGGAGCCAGTGGAAGAAAGCTATTTGTGAGATCCTTAAATAGGAAACGTGTCGGACTTGAAAATGCCGCAAGGAGGCATGGAGAAAGGCTCTGTCCAGTTCCCGGGGTGGGTCTGTGTCTGGGTGGGTTTGACAGAATCCTGGTGATGTCCGACCTCTAAAAAATGTGAAATTGTCAGCCTTGCCCTGTTCCTTTTGGAGAAGTCACCTGCTCCCCCCCACAGGGAACATCTGTGCAGGGTCAAGAGGCTCCTCCTGCAAAGGGAATGCAGCTTCCGGGCCACTCCTCTGACAGCTAGCCAAGAGCCTGGAGAGGTCGGGGCTCCTTTCCAGCCACACCCTTCTCCTTCCCTCTCCATTCCACAAAAGTTTAATTTTTATTTATTATTTATTTGTTTATTTATTTTTAATTTTTCAGGACAGGGTTTCTCTGTGTAACAGTCCTAGCTGTCCTGGAACTCTTTTTGTGGACCAGGCTGTCCTTGAACTCACTGAGATCCGCCTGCCTCCTGCCTCCCAAATGCTAGGATTAAAGGCACGCACCACCACCGCCTGTTTAATTTAATATTTTTGACTTGCATATAAAGTGACAGGTTTCCTTGTGGCATTTCAGATATACTTATTTTTGGTTGATCCCCACAGTCCCTGTCCATCTCTCTGATAAATTTATTTATATTTTTTATATTTGCTTTATTTATTTCGTGTGTGTGCACACGTACACATGGGTCATGCTCATGCACACATACACTCGTGGAGGTCAGAGGTTAGCTCGCAGGAGACAGTTCTCTTCTGCCAGCTTTCTTTTCACCTTGTGGGTTTCACGATCGGGCTCAGATGGTCAGACTTGGCCGCAGGTGCCTCTACTCAAGGAACCATCTGGCCTGCCCTTGTGTTTTTGAAGTAGGACCTCCCTGCTGACCTCTGTGGCTTTGGAGCCTGTCCTGGAACTAGCTCTGTAGACCAGGCTGGTCTCAAACTCACAGAGATCCGCCTGCCTCTGCCTCCCGAGTGCTGGGATTAAAGGCGTGTGCCACCACCGCCCGGCAACACGTTTGGGAATTCTTATGCCCAAGACTCTGGCTAGGATTACAAGCATGCATTGCCATACCCAGCCATATCCTGGCCATTAGTGTCTGGCACATAATCTTGGGAACAGGAGTGTCATAGAAACATAGTCCAAACACAGTGGGCTCTTTGGCCATTTGTCTCAGATCTACAACAGCAGCCTGGAATTTCTCGGTGTAGGTTGGAACTGGTGCTAGGAAGCCAGGGACTGACCCAGATGAGACTGAGTTGACAGTGGTTCCAGCTCTTGGAGCAAGGTCAAAGCGTGAAGCTCAGCGTGCCCCCAAGGGGCTGCCTGCACTCCTAGAACTCCTCAGCAACCTCGGTGGACAAACTCTGAGCACTGGGGTTCTGGGATGTTTATTTTTAGGAACTGTTGACATTCGTCAACAGCCAGTTCCACCACTGCCACTCCTTAAGCCAAGGTCTTACAGCTGTCCCCAAGCACAGGAGAAGATAGTGCCAGCTGTCCCCAGCTAATGCTCCCAGCCTCACCCACCCCTACTCAATCCTGTCCACCAATGTCAGGGCGACGCTGCCCTTTGTTTACTTATGTTTATTTTATAGTTACTTTGTATGTGCATGCGTGTGTGTGCACGTGTGTGTGCACGTGTGTGTGTGTGTGTGTGTGTGTGTGTGTGTGTGTGTGTGTAAGATGGTGCCCCTTGGAGCTGGAGTTACATGAACACATGTAACTGGGGTCCAAGCTCCAATCCTCACGATTGAGCAGCCAGTACTCTTTAACCGCTGACCCGTCTTTCCAGCCCATACCCTCTTTAATGGCAGAATGCATACAACGACATCTGGAGCTTCCTGAGTGTGGCCTCACAGAGCTGTGCACCTGCTGCCACTATCCCCATCTTCCCACAGTGCACCTTGGCGTCTTGCCACACCCCATAGTTCTCTGCAGCCAGTGCGCTGTGTCCATGCTAGGCGCCTCGCGCGATAACACCCTCCTCACTTTGTGTCTTTGTATTTCCCTCATCTTTTTGTTACCAAGGGTGATGTAAGCAGTATGACTGGAGGTGGCTTCTGTGGACACTTTTGTGGCTTTTGTCTCAGGGAGGCGTTCACCAGATGCATGTTGGCTGATCCTTTTCTTCCAAGTTATTGGACAAGCTCCTGTTTGATAGGTAAGTGTCTATGGAAGAAGCATGCATCAGAGGAGACCCTGAGGAATGTCCCCAAGGTACTCAGCTATAGCGCCCGCCTGTACTACGTGACAGTAGGGTACTATTCCTGTATTGCGGCACCTACTACAGGACCATTCACGAGCCTCGGGCAAGGCCCTGGAGATTGAAACACACAGACTCAGAGACACAGGTGATCCTTGATGCCAGAATGCCCCAAGAATGCCCTTTATTGTGTCCAGGGGCAGTTTATATAGGGACAGCTGTTGTGCTTTCCTGTCCCTTTCAGGGACAAGCCACGCCCATTCCCCTCCCCATCCGCTGAGGCAGGCTGATCTTCAGCTTACTGCCTGAGCTCTCTCTTTTTTCCATGTTGTTCTTTTTAAAAAATGCAGGCAAGATCCCCAGCGGCAGTAGGCAGCAGAAACGCTGTAGGTCCCAAATGGTGGTGGCAGGCCATGTGGTGGCAGGCAGCGGGCTCTGGGAGCAGCCAGTCCCAGGCAGAAATGGCTGCTGGTCCCAGAGCAGCGGCCCGAGCGGTGGTGGTGGCGGGCCATGTGGCGGCAGACAGTGGGCCCCAGGCAGAGACGGCTGCTGGTCCCCGAGCAATGGCTGGTTCCAGGCAGGGAGACACATGGCGGTGGGCAGAAGACAGAAACATGGATAGACA
>NW_004949105.1:5017997-5023727 GCF_000317375.1 Microtus ochrogaster | reverse complement strand
AAGGAAGGAAGAAATCTAACAAACAAACAAAGGGCAGGGAAAAGGTCATAGAGCTATAACCAAGATGGCGAACTTCCAGCTTCTTCCTTATCCTCCTGACCTGAAGACGAAGGCCTGGGGGAGGGGCAGGGACCGGTCCAGGCTGGTCAGATGTGTACAAGGCCTGTGCTGAACTTGTTTACCTGAAGCTGTGGGCCTACCAGAGCCCCTTTCTTTGTTCAAGCAGGTCAGTCCAATATCAGGGGAGGAGAACTTAGCCTGTGCTAGCTACCAAAACAAAGACCTTAAAAGACCCAGACCCTCCCAGAGGATTTGGCTCTTCAATGGAAAAAAAAAAGAAAGAAAGAAAAGGAAGGGAAAGGATAGGACCGCTCTTAGGGATGGTGGAGGAGTTTATTACAGATATGTGGGAAAGAGCAAAGTCAGCATTAGGGACATCTGGGAGTGTCCAGAGTGGACAGGACCAGACTGAACTGGGTCATGTGAGAGGGGGGAGGGGAAGGGAGACGGGAGAGAGGGAACCAGGTGTCACAGCCAGGAGGTCAAAGGTCCAACAGGGCGGGTAACCAGAATGTCTGGGTTGTACAGGGAAGAGCCTCTGGGGGAAGGGCAGTCAGGCTGGAGAGCTCTGGGTAGAGGGCGGGGCACACCAGCCATACCCAGGAACAGGTAGGGACTGAGGGAAGCTGGGAGAACCTGTCGGCCAGGTCCAGCTTTGATGTGTTAAATGGGCGCCTTGGCGGTTGGGCCTGGGTTTTAAACTTAATGGCTATCAGTCTCCTCTCTGTTTTGCAGGGAGTTCTGTGTTTTGTTATGTGTGTGCATGTGTTTGTTCATGTGTGTGCACGTGTGTGTATGCATGTGTGTACACCCATATGCATGCGTGTGTGTACATACGTGTACACACATGTGTGTACGTCGTGTGTGTATATATGTGTGTACGTGTGTGTATGTGGGTACAGCCGTATGTGTATATATGTGTGTGTCTGTATATGTGTGCGCACGAATTCCTAGCCTGCCACAGCCTGAGTGACTGCAGAATCCACCCTGTGGACAGGACAGTCCGTGTTCACAGCACCCTTGAAAATTCTGTTGAGAAAAGGTTCTTGTCACAACAGATGCTCCCTGCAATGGAAAGGTAGACAGCCCCCCTGAGGCTCACAGAGCAGAGCCACCACAAGACCCTGCCCTCTGGGAGCTTCAGATGGGTAAATTTTATTTTTATTTTTTTTATTTTTATTTTTTTTGGTTTTTCGAGACAGGGTTTCTCTGTGGCTTTGGAGCCTGTCCTGGATCTAGCTCTGTAGACCAGGCTGGTCTCGAACTCACAGAGATCTGCCTGCCTCTGCCTCCCGAGTGCTGGGATTAAAGGCGTGCGCCACCGTCGCCTGGCCTGAATTTTATTGTATATGAGTTTCATTCCTATACTAGGAGAAAGTGAGAAATTACTAGAATTAAAAGGCAGGGTGCCGGAGAGATGGTTCCATGGTGTGTTGTGTGAGCTGAGGAAAGCTGATGGAGTTAAGATGAAGGCCCTGAGTGGACTCAGCTTGCCTGCAGCCTGCAGCACCCTGGCCTGGGGCGTCTTTAGGAAACACCTCTCCCTGGAACAATCTTAGCTTTGTCAGCAGCTGTGTGAAGGTTTCTGCCCGTGAGCCTGCAGGAAGCAGACTAGATCCTGGGGTAAGGAGTGTCTTTTCCCTCCCACGACTCCTTGTTTTTCTCTGTCCTTGCACCCACTTCTCATTTCCATGCCAGGTCTCTGCCCCCATGGTCACCAGGTCAGAACCTCTCGGGACAGAGATACCTCCTCAGAAGAAGAGATAAGCTCTGTCTGGGAATCACATGATAGACCCTATGCTTGCTGATACTCCACAGCACACAGAGGCGTTCCCTGGCCCTTGGGACCTTCAGGAAGGGGTCACCGTGACCTAGCATGTCTGAGCTTAGTTGTCTCCCTATTGCTCTAGCTGCCGTGTGGTACCTGTTCACTGGGGTGATCTGTGACCGCTGACCTCAGAAAGCCCCAGACAGCTGTTTCTGCTGGCTGCCTCATCTGTGGTGACTTCACCCTGTGGTCTTCCGCTGAGCACCCAGGGGCACTGAGGAGGCCTGATAGACAGCAGGAAGAAGGGGGGAAAAGAGAGGACTTTTCCACCCCCCTAACACAGACAAAACCACAATACTGACATCTGCCAAAGAGGCCATCACAGAGGGCCAGGAAGCATGCCCCTCCACAGAGAGGCCGGTAGCTCGAGATGACATCAGGCCAGGACATGGAATGCCCAGCCCCTGCCAGAGCTACACAGTAGGCACCGTGCCCAGCACTGCATTGAGTGCTGAATGCTTATGTCCCATTAGAGGTCAAGGTCTTGCACTCTCTCCTTGGAAACCCAGGCAATCAGAGAAGTTCCAGAGCATAGAGAAGGGACAAGAGTCTCAGGCGGCAGCACTGTCATCAGCGGAGGAGTCCTTGCCTGGTTTGGGGGACCTTCACTGGAGAATAATGACCACTGTCATGCTGTGAGCTGGTGGGCCATGCTTTGTCCCCCTCCCCTGTGTAGCTCATTCACCTCAGTTTTATTCTGGAAAAGCCACCAGGCCACCACCACGCCAAGGACACTGGTAGCAGTTGGATCTACTTGTTGGATTTTCCTAATAGCAGTTGTGTCCTGGACCCCTGCCAATGCAGCCATCTGGAGGTTAACAGTGCCCCCTGGTGGCATGGAAGAATCGAGAGTCCCTGGAACCCAGGTGCAGAAGTGGACAGCCACAGGTGGTCCCCTACGTGGCCTCGAGGCCTGCCAGACCCTCACAACGTCCCTTCTCCAGCTCAGAGATGAGAATCCAGATGTAGAGAGCCTGAGGACGTGGAGAAAAGTCGCAGGAGGGAAACCACTCCCTTTGTGTCCGCGGGGCTGACCCACTGGAATAGCCCGCAGCAGAATTGTGCCAAAGATCCTCTTCACAAAGGATCTTCAGCTGCCTGCTGTCCTCTGCGCTTGTAGGGGAAGTGCCTCAACACATTCTTAGCAGAAGTGCTCAAGGGAACTTTTTAGCAGGTTACTGCGCGTTCTGGTGCATTTAGAGATGCCACTTGTGGATAATGAGGGGTGGGCTTCTGGATACATTGAGTCAGTTCCATGCCAGGCAGCGGTGGGGCACAGCTTCAATCCCAGCAGCAGGGAAGCAGAAGCAGGCTGATTTCTGTGAGTTCAAGGCCAGCCAGGTCTACAGAGTTCCAGGACAGCCAAGACTACACAGAGAAACCTTGTCACAAAAAGCAAACAAAAAGTTCCTGGCGGAAACCGATCGTAATCATTGTATAATAATTGTAGCAAATGGGCCAGAATTCACAGACGAACACATGAACATTCCCTAATGCGGTCAGCACTTCTTCATAACATTCAGGAACCTCATGACATCAAGTGTGAAGCTTGCAATAAGAGCTTTCAAATGAAAACATATCCCATAGAAAATTTGCATCATGGCTCAGTGATAGTGTTTTCCTCTCTAGACGAGAAGTTCCCACATCACCCCAAGCTCTGGCCACAGGGAGGTCCTAAGCTCGCTAGGTGCTGTCATGCTCTTGGTGACACAGGTGAGGGCTCCCACCCTGGGGACAGAGTCCCTTCTCATTTCAGAGTGAAGGGTTTTCCACCCAACCCTTCATCATAGGCAGAAACTGGCAGCCTTGGGGGGTGGGGTCAGTGGGTTGTTCTTACTCCCCTCTTATTCTCTTCACTCCTGTCTCCTTAGGTGGCCCAGGCTACTTAGACGTCATTCCACATTGTGTCCCCACTGAAGGACAACATCCTCCACCTAAGTGTGGACTGGAGACAGATTAGAAGAACCCACCTCTCTGGCTAAGAGTTAACACTGTCAAACGTATTGTTGGATGCTAAGCATTGATGATGAACTGTAATAAACCTTCATTGTAAGCACCCATTACACTTCATTGTAAGATGTTGAAAAGAGAGGTCCTGATCCCCAGTTGGCAGCTGGTGGACTTTTCCCGGTACCCCGGCTATACTGAGGGAGGCAATGTCAGTTGCACAGCCAGCTGGGCTTCCCTTATGCGGTACTGGCTGCTTGGAGCACTCCAAAGAAGGTTTGGGGAAGCCATATGATGATCGCAGATGCTCTTGGCTGAGGTCCTGAAGATACAGCTACAACCATTCCATCTGTGACTGACTTTATGCATCTCTGAGCCTCATCAAACTTGAGGGACTCCTACAGCCTCTCTACCTCTACCAGAGAAGGAATGCTTTCTCTGGTGGCCCAGCAGAAGGCCTGTGGCTGGAGCAAATACTCTTTTGTTTGCACGGCAGGACGGCTGTAGGTTTTCATTTGCATGAGGGACTTTGCCACAGTGGGCACAGATACTGCTCTTTCCTTCAGAAGTTTGCCACAATTGGTACAAACACCCTTTCCTTGGCTCACTAGATGAGCAGGTTGGGAGATAACTTCCTAAGGGCCTTCCCTGGAGATGCAAATTTAGGCTTAATAAAATGCTTTTGTCAAGTGGTCTTGTCTGCTTTTAATAGAGTTGCTTGAGCTAAGAGAAGGAAGAAAAAAGCAACAGCAGGAATGATAACCAACAGACCCGGAACAGTGGCATTTATTCGGACAACTCCATAAGGGGTGGAGCTAAGATACCAATGACTGCAGTGGCAGCAGCAACAACAGGATCCTGATCACACAGGCCCAGGAGCTGCAGTGCTAGTGATCACACAGGCCCCGGAGCTGCAGTGCTAGTGATCACACAGGCCCCGGAGCTGCAGTGCTATTTGCTGCCAAGGGCTGAGGGATCATGATGTTTTAGGGTGCTGCAAGACCTGCCCACAATTTCCTTGCCGGGAGAGGGAGCAAAGAGCCTTAGTCAGTGAGGTCTCTAGACAGGTCCAGGGAAGATCCTGGGATGGATTTGTGCCATGCACTGCACCCCTGTGTCTGTGCTCTGTGTGCTGGCACCCAGTTCACGAGCTTTGAGCAAGGGGGCTGGAGGTTAAAATACACAGACATACACAGACAGAGAGATAGCGACACGGGTCATCCTTGAATTCCCCAAGAATGCCCCTTTATTGTGTTCAGGGGCAGATTATATAGAGATAGCCACGCCCCAGCCAAACCCACCAGAAACCACTCTCCTGCCATCAGGAACTCTTGAGGGTCTCGTGCTCAGAGCAGTTGTAGGCACTCAGATCAGGGGAAAACAAGAAACTCAGGATCTGGGGTCTCACTGCTCCCAACAGATTTGCTCTTCTTCCCCAGAACACGCTGAGGGTTTTTCTTCCTACACATGGCATGTCTGGACAGAGCCTCCATCCCTGCTGACGTGGTGCCAATATACCATGGAGTTGCTCATTCCATGCACAGCCCAGGCTTTGCCCTGCTGCATTTTCTCCTCCCTTCATGGCTACTTCCTACGCGACGCGCCTGTGAGCATGCCCAACGGTAAGTAAGAATTGCGTTGCTGTGGCTGTGGTCCACTTTATGCATAGAGCTCATCAGAGTGTCACAGATTGGTGGGAGGCTTGAGGCCCTTCTCTCCCCGGCTGGCAGTTGGTGTCTGCTTGTCTCAGAACTCTGAGAATTAGAAGGTTGCAGTCAGTCTCCTAGGCCACTGAGCTCACCATCAGAGATCTGGGATAAAACCAGACTCTCTGAACGTGGCGGACAATGAGGGCTGATGAGAAGCCAAGGACAATGGCACTGGGTTTTGATCCT
>NW_004949105.1:5012670-5017712 GCF_000317375.1 Microtus ochrogaster | reverse complement strand
AAAAAAAAGAGAGATCTCAAACTCCCAGGACAGTCATTAGATAAGGTGCTGTGTCCTGAATCAGCAGGAGAGCACCTTGGGAGGAGGGTTATGCTAGAGTAGCCTGAAAACTATGCCTCCCTGGAGTGCCAGCCTATGGGAAAAAGGGCAGGAATTTCTATGATCAGGGACTTAAAAATATCAGTCTTGTGCCAAATCCATTCCTTCCTTCCTTCCTTCCTTCCTTCTTTCTTTCTTTCTTTCTTTCTTTCTTTCTTTCTTTCTTTCTTTCTTTCTTTCTTTCTTAACTTTTCTCTATGCTGGCATCCCTTTCTACAGAGTTTAAAACTTTCATTTTCTCACCTGGTGGTGGCGCACCCCTTTAGTCCCAGCACTAGGGAGGCAGAGGCAGTCGGATCTCTGTGACTTTGAGCCGGACCAGGTCAAAAAAAGGTGCAGACATAAACGAGATATATAGACTATAATAGGAAATACAATTTATTTCCTTTTACAAAATTCCAGCTATACAATGTTAGTACAGATTCAAATGAAACAATATAACAAAAATATTTTTTTCTGATTAATCCATTTCAGAGTCTTCATATACAAAGAAGGATGGAAACAAACTTAGTAGGTAGTCACGGGTTGGTACATAGCTAAAGTGGCGTCTCTGACTAGAAGGATTGGTGGTGCTGACTCCGCCCAATTCTGAGAGTGATGTGCCCGGGGAGTGTCTTACCCAGTGCAGTGTAGCATGCATCTGCTGGGCTCACTCACCAGCTGTTGTCCCTGGGCTGCAGGTCTGTGAATGCCTTGAGAGCCTACAGCAGGGCATGAACGGATGAGTGGTTCCTGTACCTTAAATCACCTGATGAATTAGGAGCTGAAATAAGTGCTTTTTAAAATCTGGATCTTACGCACACCATCTTAGGTCTTGGTTGTTCCCCACCTAGGACAACAGTCTGCCTGACAGACACCGCAATGAACTGTCTGCTGACCGGGCTTAGGCTTGGCAGTGGGACTTGCCCTAATTTCAACTAGAACCATATCAAATTGCTCACAGCTTTCCTGAACACCGGGCAGAGCTGTGTCACCCATGGCCTAAAGGCACAGGTGACTTCACAGAGGCTGTGTGACCATTGGGGGGACAGGCTGACCATCCTGTGGTACCTGCAAGGGTCCTGCTGTATGACCTTACTTGCCCCCTCATCACAACTTCCAGGCCTGTTTAAAGATAGCAGGAGGGAAAGTGCTTACTCTTTTTTGTGAAAGTACTCCATCTTAAAACCAAACCAATGAACAAAAGCCTTCAGCAAAGTCCTGTTACTGATGCTTTTCAGAGGGATGCCCTTTGAGCACGCAATGTTTATCTCCTCTGTCTCTCATGCTTTTTATCAAATATCATCTCATGTCCTTTGTGGAACAAAGCATATAATGAAAGAAAACAAGTAAATTGTTTTTGTACCTGTCTGGTGGGAGACAGCCAAACCTGGGCACTTCAAGGTCTATGGCCATTGACCACCTCCGTGGCCATCCCTGGTGTGTGCAGATCTTGTTGATAACTCGGAAAGGGCTCACAGGAGCTCTGTGGCCTCCACTGGGACCACACCCACCCTCATGTCTCACAGCTCTTAGGAGCTAGCCTCACAGAGACTCTGGGTAGGGGATTATTGCACCCTGTAGCTCCATGCACCCCCCAATATTGGCTGAGCTTGAAAAACCAAGTCAAGGCATCTATCTCCTCAGGACCCAGGATATGGGGGATGACCCCAGGGTGGAACACAAAGGGGCACTGCTCTGTGTTCAGGACATAAACGTACCCCTGTAACTTCAGCAAAGGCTCATAAAAGGGGAGAGGAGGAGCCCTGCCCCTACAAGGGGAGCACTGAGGTCACTACACAAAAACCTGGCACTTCTGCCTGATTAGTGGCTCAGGTTCCCATGCAATGGCCCATTTGTCCACTCAGGTGTCCCTGAGCTGGGTTGGGGAAACCCACACTCAGCCTCCTCAGGATAGGACAGGACTTTCTTGTGGATATTTGCGTTAGAAAACAACGGAAGTTCCAGAGGCTAGAGAACCCTTTCCAGAGTAGGGAAAGCCTTCTAGGGAATTTCTCAGTTGTGCAGAAAGCAAACAGCAAGTCTCCAAAGGGCAGCCCAGGAAATCATCACTCAAAGGAGAGCATTCTGGGATCTTGATCACTACCTCGGCTTTTCTGCGGTTCTGTGGTGCGTAGGGCATCCCCACAGGTCAGGGGGCATGGCGACCAGAGCTTGAAGAGGTGCACAC
This sequence comes from Microtus ochrogaster, assembly GCF_000317375.1. Lineage (NCBI taxonomy): Eukaryota > Metazoa > Chordata > Mammalia > Rodentia > Cricetidae > Microtus > Microtus ochrogaster. The sequence goes on along the minus strand of NW_004949105.1, from coordinate 5,015,443 downwards.
TGCTCGTATGTGTGACATGGACACACGCAAGGGGCGGTCTGGAAACTGAAAGTTGTTAATGAAAACGACGCTGAGCAGTGTTGCGACGACTGACTGTCCCCGTCCTCATATACCTCAGGATAGCAAACATTCCAGACAGAAAGGCCGTCAGCAGCTGCAAACTGGAATCCCATGCAGCTTGGCCAACAGCAGGATGGGAGAGTTGCTTCGTGAATCCCACTAGGGATGCTAGGCCATCACAGTGACAGTAGAAGTGACAGTGTTTTTATCACCGCCTAGTTCTAAACAAAAGCGTGCTTGGAACTGTGTGTCTCACATCAACAAATGGGACAGGCTCTGGTGACTCCTGGTGGTCGCCTCTCCTGACGTCTGCTGAAGGGAAAAGCCAGTCTGTGACCCCACGTCTGCCTGCTGTAATCAGCAGGCCTCTGGCACCAGCTTAGAGTGGAACATGTCTTGGCAAGCATTGCTCTTGCCACATATGTGAGGTTTAGGTCATAGGTCATGTGTTATAGGTCACAGGCACTGAATTTTGATGGTAGGCAGGGTCATAGTTGGGAAGCTCTGGGGAGCAGAGGACCAGAGAGCAGCCCATGACTCTGATCTTTCCTCTGCCAAGACAGGAGTGAGTGTGCTGTGTTCTCCAAGTCATGGTGCTGGTCAAACACCGCAAGGGCCTGTGAGAGCAACGGGCCACAGCCAGCCTTGGACAGCTGATGTCTTCCTCATTCTAAGAAGCCTTGCAGCTGCTTTGAACACAGGCAAGCACCAGCCGTGCGCATCTCCAGAATTAGTTCGTGTAAAGTGAGAGAAAACAGGGGAAGCTAGTGTCTGCATTCTCTCTGCAGGGGATGCTCAAAGTCGCGTTCATTTGGAGACAAGCATGTTGGCTCCACGTGAGTCCTCACTTTGGGGGCTCAGAGGTATCACTGGCCCTGAGGACTGCGGGCCTAAAGGACAGCTCGAAGGCTTTCTGGTCCCTGAAGCTTTGGGCACGGTATTTTGCAAAGTGCACCGACCTGTGATGCCTGTGGTCCGATAGGTCTTTTTCTGCCCTAGGGGCATTTGGGGAGCCAGACTGGGCAAGGGTTTGGAAGAGCGGTTGGCTCCCAGCATTAGATGCGAGCCAGGGAGAGTTATCTGCTGTGTCGAGGGAACAGACTGTGGTCCTGCTTCCAGCCAAGGACTGGCCTTCTTGGGGAAGGTGCAGGACACCTAGGCTTTGCTGACTGCCGAGGATGGGGTCCACACTTGGAGGCTCCCCACCTGAGCCAGCAGTGGGTACTTCTTCAGGTGTGCTCTCGGGTTGTCCCCAGGCCTGAGGTACTGGCTGGCTGGCCTGTCCCTGACTCTGGGTTTGTTTCTGCATAGGCAGACCACAAGACTCCCTCGGGTTCCCTGGGGTGGCTTTGTCAGCCTGAAGGCTGTCTCCTTGAGTTGGACTCCTTTCCTGCCTCCCCAGTGGTCCCAGGGGATGCTCCTGACCCCTGTTCCTGTGCCAGCTGGGACTCTCTTCCGTTGGCATCTTTCTGTTCCCTACTAGGTCCTGAGAAGCCCATGCTTCTTCATGAGGCTCTGCCACACACAGCACATCTGGCTGTCCAGTTTGGTGTAATCTTGCATGCCCTGTACCAGCTACCTCTGATCCAAGGTGACTCTGTGGCCTACCCATGTCCCTCTGGGTTGGGAGACTCTCTTTGGCTTCACTTCCCAAGCCTTTTGCCTGGGGTCCAGACTTGTGCTCTGCCTTCTGGGTGAGGATAGGGGACTCTGGACCATAGGCTGGCACCACCTGCCTGGTCTCCCCCTTTGAGGCTGGCCTTAGAGGGTGCACAGGGGAGTGTGCTTCTCCACACAAGTGTTCTCTCTCAGGGGACTTCCTGTCCAGGGCCTGTTGGCCCACAGGGGGCAGTTGTGAGTGGCCCAGAGACTCTGTGGGGTTCTTCTGTGGTCTTGGGGATGTTATGCTCTCCGTGGCTGTAATTTTGTTCTCTGTATCTGAACTGCTTCTCCTCAGTGCTGGCTCACTTGAAACACTTGGCAGAGACTCAATCGGCACGGGGCAAGAAACTGCAGCTTCGGCAGGCTGAACAGCCGGGGCTGCCGCCATGAGGAGGTGGCTCTGCACCGTGTCTTTGGAGATGCTTCCTTCAGTGGCTCTACTCTCATCCTTTAGAGAGCTGCTTGATACCAAAGGATGGCTGCTGGATTTTTGTGTTTTCTTGTCTTTGTAGTCCTGGACACTAGCAGACCATGGCATTGTCTTGTTTTCAGGCCTTTGTGTACCATCCTGGCCATCACCGACCCATGCTGTCATCTTGGGCTCAGTGTCTTGGGTACCATCTGCTTGTGGCATTATCTTGTATTTAGTATCCTGGGTACCACCTGACTGTGATGTTACCTTCTGACTAGGGTTTTGGGCATTACCTGTCCATATGGTTGTTTTGTGTTTAGCATTTTGGGTATCGCCCGTCAGTGATACTGCCTTGTCTTCAGGGTCCTGGGCACTGCGTGGCTGTGGTGTTATCTTTTGTTCATCATCCTGGGTACCACCTGGCCATAGTGTCACCTGTTTAGTGCTTTGAGTACTATCTTGCTGTAGTGTTGTCTTGTGTTCAACATTCTGGGTACCTCGGTGGGTAATCGGTGCTGTCTTGTGCTTAGTCTCCTGGGAAGTACCTGGATGTGGTGCTGTGTTGGGCTCAGCATCCTGGCAAACATGTGGCTGTAGTTTCAGCTTGTGTGCCTTGTTTTGGGCTCCACTTGCCAATGA
>NW_004949105.1:5004342-5012366 GCF_000317375.1 Microtus ochrogaster | reverse complement strand
GTGTCCTGAGCACCAGCTGACCATGCTATGATCTTGTATTCAGGGTTCTGGGTACCACTTGGCTGTGGTACTGTAAGACCAGTGACAGTCCCTATAGCTGTCACCTCCCCAGAGGCTTGGATACTTGTAACAGGCTGTTTATCTAATGTGGACTGGTTGTTACTGCCCAAATCACTGCTGATGTTTTCCTGAGTGATGCTTGGGGGTGAAGCCAAATTGTTCGGGGGCCCTCTGCACTCTTTCTGCCCAAGCTGGATGTTCTTGCTTGATGCTAAAGAACTCCCGGGCTTTACACAGTCCTGGGGTGACACCAGCACTGTGGGGGACACTCCCTGCTGGAGGCCAGAGGCTGAGCTGGTGCCCACTCCTGCATATCGTTCCCCAACAGTGGGATGACTTGAGGTGCCATGGCTAGTGGTAGGGGCTTCCTGTGACTCTGGACATAGATGCCTTCCCCTGTTGAGGTCAGAGATGTTCTCCTCTGAAGAGCCACCGCACTCCCCGAGGTCCCGTGACTCCTCAAGGGCGTGGTTTTTCTCTATTCCACCAGGAAAGGATTTCGAAGGAATTGGAATTAGGGACATCTGTGAGGCATCACCATCTGCATGGGTGTCATCTCTTACATCTTCCTGGTGTCCACCTTCCGCCGCAGGCTGGGGACTCCCTGGCCTCCCACAGGGTTGGCTCAATATTGTTGGGGCCTGGGAACCCCTCCTGTCCTCATTCACAGCGGAAAACGCTGTTTCTTTATTTTCAGTGCTTTCCTCTCCTCTCAGAACCTGAGAATGATTGTCTTCGTGACTCGTCGCATGTTGCAGGGGCCCAGAGGAAGCAGGCATTTCGTGAACAACAGGAAGCTGTACTGTTATCTGTGGAGACTTGATGGAGGGTTGTGCCCGCCGCTCAGCCTGGACCACTAAAGGGGCTAGGAAGGGGACCTGTGACACTGCCTCCTCTTCTGGCAGGTGCCTCTGGATGGCAAAGAAGGGCTCTCTTTCTGAGCCTGAAGGTGTCCTTTCTTCTTCATCCTCGGAGCTGTACACAGTCATGGCGATTTCAGGGGTCTCTCCTATGTCATCCTCCATTCCCTGGGTGCCAGTTGCCACCTCCTGTGTGCTGGGCTCTGCTGTTCTGTCCTTCTCGACTACGGCAGTATCTCTGGAGCTGTCCAGTCCAGGTGGGGACAATGCCAGTATATAGCCAGGCAGGGCCTGGCCTTTGGTAGGCATGCCAGAGAAACCTGTGTTCACACCCACGTGACTATCCACAGAAGTCACTGCCTGGGACACTGAGGACTTTAATTGTTCCTGGTGCTCCTCGTTCATGAGTCCTGGTGATTTGTTTCCTCTGGGTTCCAGGTTTTCTGTGTCAGAGGACATGACGTTTTCTCCAGTGGGCCAACGTCTGGACTCCGCGTGACTAAGTTTTACACAATGGGACAACCAACTCTGGGGGCCACAGACAATGGTGGCAATGCTGAGGGCTGGCAGGGGCTCAGCTGTGCAGGCCAGAAACCGGGCAGGGGGAGTTCTGGTACAGCTGGTTGCCATGGTGGCTATGTGGAGGACCCGCACTTGTGGCCTGTGCTCTTTCTTCTTCTGTAGGCTCTTGCTCTTCCGTCCTTCCCTGTGCAGGGGCAACACCCCAGCCTCCGAGTGCAGGCAGCCGCTCTGCTCAAATCTTTCTCTCAGCTTGGAGAGGATGGAGCTCCGGCCCACAATCCGCGGCAGGAGGCCCCTGGCAGCTCCAGGCCGCTGGGCAGGGGGCTTCTGGCGTTCCTCTTTCTCCTCAGCGTCCTTCTGCTCTGCAGCCAAGAACTTCTTCAGGATGTTTTTCACGGTGTTCTTCCCGCTCGAGGGACTCCACCGCAGCTTCTCACTGCTTGGGGTCCTCTGGCTGGCACCGTTGGCTCCTTCCTTGGACTTTTCTAAGAGCTTGTTGATAGTGGCGTTTACAAAACTTTTACCAGGTCCTTGCTTGTCCTTGGAGATCAGCCGGCCCACTTCCCGGGTCTTCTTGAGGAGGGGTTCCCGGCCGGTGCCCATGAACTTAGCCTGTAGAAGCTGGAACCGTGTGGGTCTCCGGCCCACATCCTGGAGTTGGGATGGGCGGCTGGCCCTGGTTGCTTTGTCTTCTGCCTTCTGGGGTCCATCTTCCCGGTCTAAGACATAAAGCAGGAGGCTGTTAAGGAGGGTGCGGGCTGCCTCGTCACAGGTCCTGCTGATCTTCTTCTTCAGGGTCTGCGAGTCCATGGCCCTCTTCTCTCGGAAAATCTTGTTGTTCTTGGAGCTGTAGGAAAACAAACAAAAAATAATAAAAAAAAACAATGGTCACATATTTTATTGTTAATTTTGAAAGATTACTCTTTTTCTTTTTGGTTTTTCTAGACAGGGTTTCTCTGTGTAACAGTTCTGGCTGTCCTGGAATTCACTTCATAGACCAGGCTGGCCTCGAACTCACAGAGACCCGCCTGTCTCTGCCTCCCCAGTGCTGGGATTCAAGGTGTGCATCACCACTGCCTGGCAGAAAGATTCCTCTGATCCTGGTTAGTTTTATGTCACCTTGGCACACCTGATAGGAAGGGGTCTCGATTGAATAACATAGGCTGTAGGCAGGCAAATCTACAGGGCATTTTAGTGATTGATGGGGAGAGGGCCCCGCCCATTGTGAGTGGTGCTGCCCCTGGGCTGCTGGTCCTGGCTTCTATTAAAATAAACAAGAGCAAGAAATGGGGAGCAGCCCCAGTAAGAGTACATTAGCAGCACACCTCCACGGCCTCTGCATCAGCTCCTGCCTCCAGGTTCCTGCCCTGACTCCCTTAGACAAGGGCACTGCTGAGGAAGCCTAAGCCTAATGAGCCCCTCTCCCCTGCCCCCGCCAAGCTGTTCTGGTCATGGTGTTTCATCACAGCCAAGTCAGCATCAGAGCCCCTGGAGGACCCTGGGCTGGTTCTCAGGAGTCAGGTCCTATTGGGGCTGATCTGGGACAAGGAGGCGCTCTCCACGCCTGAGACCGGCATGCACTGGGAGAGCCGACATAGAAATAGGGGTATTAAACAAGAGCAGCGTGGTGAGCACTCCCAAAGCCTCGGGGGTGTGAGTAAGCACGGCCCACGGCAATGACCACAGGGTAAAAATAACTAGCCTAAGCAGCAACTGTGCCATACACCACCAAGAATGCCATTGTTCTGAGTAATCAGGACATGGAGGCCAATCCTGCCCACCAGGAAGCGGCTGCTCTGTGTCCTTGCAAGAGTAAACCAATCCTGTGGCAGCCCCAACACTCTCTTAGGCCCCGAGTGGTCTGTTTCGGAGTTGAGAAGACAGCAGATTCAGAGCTCAGGCTCGTCCCTGTGACAACTGGGTGTCACGGTCCTGCTTGCCTGGTCTGTCTCCCATCCAGATGGCCTGTGGACGTGTCTCTCCAGACTCATCTGGTCATCTGTGGAAGGTACCCTGGTGGAGAGAGACCTCCTTTCACCGGAGGGGGCTCACCCTCCTCGGACAGCATTGGCAGAGAGATTCTTGGGGGTCTGTGCTCCCTGCAAAGCCATCTGTGCGTCTTCACAGCTGTAGAGGGAACGGGGCAGGGGTGGGGCTGGCTATGTGCTGCTGCTGGGCTTGAGGGGATCTGTGCACAGCTGCATGTGTGTGAGGGGGTCCCAGATCTCCCACCTCTCAGGTAAGACGGTGCTGTCTTGGAAGTGGCTTAGTTTTGGTTGTGGGTGGCGTTTCTTCCTTTCCTGGGGCATTTGGAACTGACCATCAGGTCATAAACTTCTACATCTCATGGCTGGCTTTTGTCAGCTGCCTAGATACAAGCTTCTGTGTGGATATCTGGGTCACACAGACACACTGCATGCCTGTGAACTAAGCCCTTAGACCCCAAATTCCTCCTCCTATTAATCACGCCCCTTGGGCACACAGGAGCCTTCTTGGCTCATGCTCCCTACAGCCACTGGGCCCTACAGCTTTAAGACGCATCAGACTGTCACTGGCTCCAGGAAATGTTCCCCGCCCCTCTTTCAGGCTTGCCTGCCTCACACACACAAAACTGAACCTGACAGCCAACAGTGTCCATGCTCTTGGTGGCCATAGGCCACATGACCAGAATCCTCCACTGCCGGCCACACCCGGTAGCGTCTGCTCGTCTTGGCTACTCTTTGTGCTGTCCTGAGGACAACATCATCTCCCATCCACTTGCCCTAGACTAGGTACCGTCACACCTTTCCTATGTTGTCCTTCTTGGGCCACCATCCTCTGTGGGTCTGGTTTCAGGATGTACCCACAGTTCCATTATGAGTACCAGCGCATAGGATCTCAAGTGGGGCTTGGAACCCAGCACAGGCTGAGTTCACACATGGGCAATGACAAATTCCATACCCTCCAGCAGGGTCTGGACTGGCCTATACACACTTCGCTATACAGTCTCCAGAAGCAGCTTAGCAATTAGCACTACCAGCTCCTAACTAGGTGCCCCACACCGGGCCACAAGAGTTCCCAGGAGCCACAGAGCCTGTGGAGACACGGAGGTCTTGCTCCCCAGGCCTGGGATGCAGATAGACTCACCTGGCTTAGTGCTGTGAAGAAGCTCAAAGGGCCTGTGTACCTGCTTGGAGCTTTGTGGTCATACAGTTTGTGAGGCCGGCTAGGCTATTTCAACTGTCTTAACGACTTCTCAGGTGAGTCATTGCGATAACTGAAATAACCATGCTGATGACAGGGAGCGAAGATATTCCGACTGACTGACTAAAGGCCACGAGCCCAACCACACAGGGCATTGAGTATCATTCCCAAGTTCCTCTGAGGGCTCCTGAGCCCATGCTCTAAAGGGAGACATGAGAAACCCAGCTGGCATTAACTGTCCAGCTTCTCCCACCACAGAAGGGATGACGTAGCCTCTCCACATGCCCCATGCCAGGGTTCCACACTGCCTTCTGCTCTGGGTAAGCAGGACACTTTTGGGGAGGCTTGCCAAGTCTCCTTAGATCAAGAGAGTTAGCGTGTCTAAATGCAGCTTGGCTGTCTGGGCCCAAGCCATGCACATCCCATGTTAGCAGCCAGCACATGGCCAAGGTGCTACCCAACAGCTCATCACCTGCCCATCACCAGGGACCAACACTTGAGGCCACTTGTGGCCTTCGGCCTGACTTCTTCGGCAGACATGGAAAGGGGATTTAGCTAGCAGCTCCGGGTGAGTCTCACAAGGTTCCTCAAAGCTCCCACGATAATCTCAGGTGTTTTCATCCAGGCAGACACTTTCCTAAGGGTTATGAGCCAGGATTAGCAGATTAGAGCAGGTACTTAAGTTCTTTTCTGGTGGGCCACACTGTGGCCCTGTCACACCTTGGCCCTCACTCCGTGACCCTCACTCTGTGGCCGTGTCACGCCATGGCCCTGTCATGTCGTGGACCTACAGCAGGAGAGGGTGTCTGCATTGTAAATGAGGAATAAAGGGGGCTTTCACAGCTCACTCCAATCAGTCAAAATTGTGTTTAACAATCATTATTAACCAAAATTTCTTCTTTTGTGTAAATCTCTCTCTGCTTAGCATCCCTCAGGCCATGCACTGTGGCATGAGTGAGCTTCTGTCCTCTTCTGGACCCTGGCCTTCATGTTCTCCCAACTTTTGGCAGGTACAAGGTGACGAAGAAAGCCTCAGGAAATAAAATTCTGGCCCTGCATCACCTTGAGATCTTTGCTTTCAGTTCATCTGCCTGAGTCATTCTGTCCTTGAAACAGCTTGTGCCAGGCCCTTAGGGCGATTGCAAGCAGCCCACAGCTGCTCCCTAGCACTTCCTCAGGATAACCTGTCACTGCAGGACCACTGAGTTCCTGGTGCGATTCTAAGAGCCATTCTATTTCTACCCACAAGCCCCTACTGCAACAAAAGCTTCATGTGGAGGAAGTTTGTTTTCTCTTCCACTTCACTCCCGTGCCCACAAAGGTCCCAGCATGAGGGCCAGCCTTGGCAGACGCCTGTGGATGGAGTGGTGAGGCCCCTGTAGATACCTGGCTCACCTGGCTCTGTGAGGCCACTGCAAGTGGCCTCTGGGCCAGCCCCTCCTACCCCTCTGCTCCCCTTGCTCCAGTGCCAGCCTACGGATCTGTTTCCTCCCCGGCAGTGTAGCTTCCCTCCTCCCCTGGCAAGCTGCTGCCCACCCTCCAGAGACATTTCACTTCAGGGCCCCTCTCAAGGTGTCAGTCCTAGCTGTGAGCTCTGCACCACAATCCTTGGGAGATTTCTCTGTGCTCTGTCTCTTGAGGTCCACACTATCTCTTGTGGTGTCCTCCCACCCACCCCAGTTCTGAGCCACTGGTACCTCTGGCTTAATCTATGCCAGAACATTCCAGCATCCTCACACTCATACTGAAGCCCCAGGATAGCTTGTGGGGGCCTTATGCTGCCTGTGTGAGACACTCTGCTCAGCGGCAGTGTGTAGACTAAGCCCATTTTCCACGTCCCTGAGGTACTTGGATGAGCTATAGAGGCTGGCCCAGGATGGAACAGAATCTTCCCCTCCACGGCCAACACAAACAGGGGACCCATAAACCTTCCTAGTTTAGGCATCAGTAGAAGGCAGGCAAGGCCATTTGGAAAGGAGACTGGACAATCATCTTAGGACACACCCAGTCCTAAGGAATGCCACCAACACGATTTTTACTGAAGACAGAGGACAACAGACCTCAAGCCCAGCCTTGGGTCAGTCCAATTCCTCATCAGCTATGACCAGTAGAGTCTCATTGGGCTGCCCCATAGTCAGGGGCTACACCAGGGTCACTGGCCTCTGCTCTGAGCATTCTCTGGCAGAGAGTGCTCCTCTGCCTCAGTGGCCTTGCCTGAGCAGTGTCTGGTCATCAAGCAGGGCACCCACACAGGGACTTTCAGTGCTGTGTAGTCCTGATCAACTTCCGCAGACCGATAACCATCTGTCTCGAGGGCCCGGTTCCCGAGCCAGTGACCAAGGGCTCTGTATGCAATTGCCAAGTTAGACTTAGAGGAGAGACGCAATGCAGCTTCATTTTTACTTTTTATAAGTGAGATTGCACTCTGATTTTCAGGTTCTCTTGGGACGGAACCTACCCAGGGGCTCGTGTTTCCTAGGTACGCACTCTGCTACTGAGCTATGCCCAGTCCACTAAGACTGGTTTTATTAATAATGGGGCCTTTTAGAGTGAAGATTCTGATATGTTACTAGCAGGTCTAATGTTAGGTTTATGAATGATGCAAACCATATCTCTAAGAGAACGAGTACTTTCCAAACAACCCAGAAGACCCAGCGAGGGATTCAGGGGGAGTGTCTGTGAGATGCTCCGTGTCACTGTTCCAGGATGAACCATGGAGCCAGTGTTAGTCTTGCCTGTCATCTGTAAACTCACAGTAACAGTGACTACTGTCCAGGAGAGCTCTGCAGTAGATATGTGCTGACTTCTGTCCTTTGTACAACTGGATGGCTATGGCTGGAATCCTGAATCGGAATCTGTATGTCAGTGCTATCCTAGAATAGGCTTGTCTCTAGATTGATGGTTGGTTGCCTTGGTCATGGGGGCCCTGCTATTGCACCTGGCTTCAACATGTGTGGCTATAGGTGTGATAGATCAGTGTCTGGCCATCAGGCCGTGAGGGACAGAGGACAGCCATCACCTGGGTTGAGGAATATTACTCTGTAGACAGACAGCTACTGCATCGTGCTGCTCTGCAGAGCCTGTGGCAGGTGAAGGGCTGAGAGTAGACGGGCGAGCAGGTTCCTGACCTCTGTGTGGTGAGGATGCGGCACAGAGAAGTAGATTAAAAGAGGCCGTGGTGAGACAATTGGCAAGCTGTAGAACATAAACCATCATAGTATTTCAGAGTAGCGTGCTAGTACACAGGACATCAGAATTCTAGCCAGGTCGGCCCTTCTGATTTACGTTGGTGAGAGAAGAACATGCTTGTTCAGAAAATTCATGAAAACATTTATGACAAAAAAATAAGGACACAGTTTGAGGTTTGTTAAGAGGTTCAGAAAAAATGTATGTGTGTCT
>NW_004949105.1:4994368-5004227 GCF_000317375.1 Microtus ochrogaster | reverse complement strand
TCTCTCTCTCTCTCTCTCTCTCTCTCTCTCTCTCTGTCTCTCTCTCTCTCTCTCTCTCTGAGATAGTTCTCACTTTGTAGCCAAAGCTAGCTAGCCTAGAACTTACTATGCAGGCTGGACTCAAATTTGTGGTGATCCTCCTGGATTAGCCTCTCAAGAACTGAAATTATAGGTGTGATCTACCACACCTGGCTTTAAAAACACATTTGAAATCCTCTGGGGCCAGACATGACAGTGTACATCTGTCGTCCAAGTCCTCAGGAGGTAGAGGCTGGAAGATTGCGATTTTGAGGGCAGTTTGGGTTTGAGTTATCTCAAAAAGAGGGAGAAAAGAAAGGAGTCAGGGAGGGAGGAAAGATTGACTTGAAAACAATCAAGATAGGACATGAGAAACAAAAGCATAAAGTCAGGCTGTAAGAAGAGGGAGTCAAGGATGCTGATTACACCACGGGGCATGAGAGGGTTTCAGAGCTTCCTTGGGCTTTGGGGTGAGCGCTGTGGAGGTAAATGCTCTCCAAGTTGGCATTACCAGGACTGCTAGTCATGAGCCCAAGAAAGAGGGAAATGGTCCTGAGTGACACCCCACAGGAATCGTGGGAGGGTGAGTAGATGTGGCCCAAAGGGTCGTGTAAGAGGCTATGATTTGGAGGCCACCTGCTCTGGTCTTAAAACATTGCCTTAAGACGGTCGATCGCCAAAAGACTTAAGACAAGTAAGTCTGTAGTGAACTCAGCATGGCATTCAGGACAAAGTCAGAGCTCCGTGCACTGGTGGCCATGCTTTCTATAACACTGGTCTCTTATTTATGATGTGGCCATCTGAGGGTGTGAGCCCCCACTTTCATACCCACGACAATTCTTTATTTAGAACATTCGGAGTGGTCTCTCAACTTATTTCTATTTAACAGGGACACATAAATTAGCCCGGATCAGTTTTAACATTAGAGAGGTAATGCTAGCTCAATGACCTAAAAGACATTTCCAGCCTAACAGAACGGTTGGGGTGGATTTTAATGATGGAGATTTTAATCAGACATTCGAATTGAGCATCAGATTGGACGTTTTCAGGGTTTTCCACCCACATTCAAGCCCGGGGCACTGATCCCTCAGGCCACGCTCTCGGCCTGCCCTCCAGGAAGGGGGGAGGGGCTATGAGAGGCGCAGAGGCCACCTGGGCCGGGAGCAGAGCAAAAAGTGTGGCTTGTCACACTGGATTTAAGCTCCTCTGACTCCTCCGTCCCAAGGGAGACCCTCTGGTCTCTACAGCCTGGATCTCCAGCCTGCAAACAGGCCCACCAACGCTACCGACCTCATGGAAAGCCTGGATTAAGGGAAGTTCATGCTCAGCAGTAGGAGCTGTTATTACCGTGAGACTGGGAAAGCCAGGCACCTCAGCTGGTATTTGGCTGAACTCCGCCTGTGAGTCATAAAAGGGTATTTGAACCTGGGGCTACATAAGCTTTGCCAGTTGTCTCGTTTGTTATTGGTTTTGATTTTCCATCCAAGATGGGGTCTTGCCCTGTAGCTCTGGTTTTGTACCAGCTGTATAGCTATGGCTGTCCTCAAACTTGTGATCCTCCTGCCTCTGCCTCCAAAGGACTGATATTATGAGTGTTTACCACTGCCACATGCATAAGAAACTAATTTTGTCAATCTCCGAGGAGTCTGTCATCTTGTCTAGCTGACTTACTCCCACCAAGTGTTAGAAAGGAATGGCGTCCATAATGCCCACCTCTTATCTGGCTTTCAGATATAAAAACCTTGGAAAAATGATTTCAAATATAAATGAAGGACCTTGGGTTTGGGGTTATGGCTCAGTGATAGAGCACTTAGCTAGCCCTGGCCTTGATTCAGTCTCTACCGTGTGCTCTTTCTCTCTGTGTCTCTCTGTCTCTCTCTATTTCTGTCTCTCTGTCTCCAGAGATTTTAGGGAAATGAATCTAAATTAGCCTGAATTCTAGACCTTGTGTCTCCTGACCAGCCTTGTCCTTATGATACACATTCCTCTTTTGGGAACACGGTTCTCTGCTGGAGAAGCCACAGCACAAGTTCACATATGTTCTTGAGAACACACGGGATCATTCTGGACATTTGCTTCTCAGTCTCAGCCCCAGATTCAGCTCACATGCCCACGCCTCTAGACCAACAGAGGGTGCTTGCCCTTGGTTTAGGCAGAGAACGGCACCAAAGGTTATAGCCATGACCCACACTTTTCTGTAAGTCACCCCAGTTTGTCACCCAGGCATAAGAAACACCGATCCCTCCGAAATCTAATGTGCAGATGTGTGACCTTGTGTGTGGGCCCCACACCAGCTGAAGTGGGCACGTGACACTTAGTCTAAAGTACAGTGCCTGCAAGGAGAGCTTGTTCCTCACTCCAAGGATAAAACTAGGGGACAAGAAAACATTGCCTGTGCCACAATTTCAGAACTAGGAAAGGAAAGTAGACATCCTAGGATGAAACACGGCTTCCTGTGCTACCTGTAGGGATGAATTTGCTCGTACAAGAGATGCGGAAGACTGAGTGAACCAGAAGGATCCGAGTCTGAGACCATCCCCACATACACAGTAAAATCCTATCTCAATGAAACAAAACAAGAATATGAACAGTATAACTGGGGGTGGTGGCTCCTTTAATTTCAGGAGGTGGAAGCAGACAGATATCTGTACGTGTTCCAGGTTAGCCAGGGCTATGTATGACCCTTTCTTGAAACAAAAAACAAATGAACAGAAAAGCCACAACAATCTAAGATTCGGTTCAGCTCTGAGTAGATGAACTATGACATACTTATCCCGTGGAGGACCAGTTAGAATGTGAATATGTACAATCTCGTGCATACATGAAGATAGGCTGATAAGACATGTTAGTGGGAAAAGCCAGGAGCAAGGGTGTACATATACAGCTACTCTAATCCTTTGTATGGTAGGAATCATGTGTACACAGCACACGTGTACACCTATGCCCTCCCTATATACAACACTGATAGATCCAGAGGAAAATTCTGGCAGGATGCATAAGAAATGAACTTTGCCCAGTGTGTGGTCTCAGGAGAAGTTTGGGGAGATCGTGTCTCCTACGTGCCACCGTTCAACAGTACCTGAGTCCTGAGGCTCTGTGTGCACAGCACGCCTGTGCTCAGAACAAAGCCAGCTAGCATCACGTGTTTAGCAGGGGGTGCTGGCCCAGCTACTGCCATCCAGGCTTGCATTGAACCTTTCGGGGCTGCATTTATCTGTCATGGGAATACAAAACTGGGGGGGCATTATAACAAGTCTGCGGGTTTCACTCTAGTTCAGGCTTTCTAATTCATCATTACTTTGTAAATTCCTGATTCTTACTTACAGAGGACCAGTAGTGAATAAGATGGAGCCCATGCAGGCCTCCACCCTAAACTACTGTACACACGCTGCTTATCTGGGCCACCTCTTCTGCACCAAGGACAGAGACAGGAAAGGCCACCTTCAGGGTAAGGCCACCAGGGACAGGAGGGTGCTTTTCAAAATACCAAGTGTTGTGCTTATCTAGGGAAAGCTCCATCTTACTGCACCCCAGCAGGGTTTATTTTCCTGAGGGAATTTCCATTCATTCTCATCCATTGCTTTGGGCTGCTTAGGCAGCAGAGTGGAAGTAGATAACGCACGATTTCCCCCTTATCTGTCGTTCTGTTCCTGGTCAGTAAGCGTGTTAGTTTAGTTATTGTTCAGTACCCAGAAGCAAACGACACACATACACATATGCACAGACGCATGCACACACACAACCTGCTCAGTGCTGGACACCAAAGATCTGAGCACCGTATAACTCTACTCTTCCCTCTGGGACAATAACTGCGATGCGCCAGCCATGCGTGGAACTGAGGAAGAAGAAACAAGGTGCCCAGGACAGAGCAACCTCAGTCTTAACACATCACCGAGCTTGTGCCAGCGGCCTTTGCTAATAGAGTCTGCAGTTACTTGTCCTACTGTCTGTTTGGACATCTTATCACAGGGGAGAAGAGACGCATCACCATCTTGCATTCAACCATCCCACAGAAGCATGTGAGACCCATGGAGAATTTGCATTCTAGAACCTGTGCAGTTTCCACAGGTGAAGGCCTTCTGCCCTAGCTCTCCCCCAGGCAGAGCTTCCAGGGGCCTCACCGGCTTCTCACTGCAAAGAGCCTTGGCTCTCCTCAGAGACAAGGCTTGTGTGAGAAGAACACAGCACCAACAAGAAGGGCCCAGATCTGCTGCCCAGGCCCAGCACCAGCCATCTGGTCAACAGTGGCTGGCTTTGTACTGGTCACTCACCAAGGAAAACCCATGTCAAACCATGGTTGGGACAGGAGCCTGTGACCACCTCCCCCATACTCCCAGCTAACCCCTCCTGGGGAGCCTCCGTGGAACAACACACGGTGGCCGGAGACTTCCTCCTACATGAATCTAAGCCACCAAGAGGAAGAGGCAGCATGCGGCACAGGAAGTCAGCTCCTGCCCGACTAGTGACTAGAACACGGCAAGCAACCTGAATGACCGCTTTGGGTACATCCTGAAGCCACCGAGGGTCTAATCTACTCAGAGGCACGGACACATCTGCCTGCTGAAGAGCGATGCCCACCTCACAGTGTGCCAGGGGGCAGCAGGGAGAAATACATAGCCAGGCAGCGGGAAAGACCGAAGAAGGCTCTCAAGCGGAGGGCCATGGCTGTTAGTGTCGTTCACGCAGGTGAACAAGGAGCACCAGGTTTGGGGCAGAATAAAATACACCAATTGTCCAGAGACAGCTTGTCACTGAGCGTCTGGAGGTTTGTGTGCAGCAAACCCAAGGCGTTGGCAGCGCTGTGCCAGGCTTCAGAGAGGGTGAGGAAAAACATTCTCTTAGGACAAACAATGTATTTTATATAGCAAACAGGGTTTGGAACTGGAGGGGAAAGTTACAGTGGGATTATGGTCCAGGAGGCATGTGTTCCTGTGTGGACACAGCACACGTGTGTACCCTTTCCTAGGGGAGCCTCCAAGTCTGAGCCTGGACAGCTACGGGCTGCCCTCTGGGAGGGGAAATGGCAGAAACACTTTACTTTTCTTCTGTGGACAGGCGGTGCAGGGCTGTGCCCAAGTCTTCTAGTCTATCTTTGTGCTCCAGTTCCTGGTACAAGCCCCGTGGAACACTGGCCAGGCCGTGCAGCAACCCGAACAGGCAGCCAGCAATTGCCCCCGTGGCTCCGCTCTCACCTGGAACAGCAAACAAATGGCGAGGCTGATGCCTACCTCCCGGCCCCAGCAGAGCTCCACAAACACAGGGCTCGCTAGTGTCATAACTCACACCCACGCGGCTCCATTTGTTGTCGAGAGTGGGGGCCACCAGGGGACAATGGGCCTCAGGAGGAGAAGCTTTTCACCCAGACCCAGGAAGCTCGCTCTAAAATGCCGCGGCTTTGTGCGGGCTATAGAACTGCAGGGGAGCGGGGGAGCCTGTGTCACGGGGTGGAGGGAGACCTGCCAGCTCTGAGTGAGCAGCTGGAAAGAGAAGAGTCCCTGCACCTGGTCACTGTCCTTCCGACAGTGGTTACCCGTGAGACCGGCAGGCTTGTGGGCCACACCAAAGTACGTTACTGCAACTGTATCTATGTCCCTGATGTTGTACATAGATGGCGATCAGAGACTCCAGAGGCGTGTGTTCCAGGTCTGTGGCTGAAACCCACAACTGTGGCTGGACCCTAAACACCGAGAAGTGCTCCAGGGCTTTGTACCTTCTGGAAGT
Organism: Microtus ochrogaster; assembly: GCF_000317375.1. NCBI lineage: Eukaryota > Metazoa > Chordata > Mammalia > Rodentia > Cricetidae > Microtus > Microtus ochrogaster. The sequence goes on along the minus strand of NW_004949105.1, from coordinate 4,998,488 downwards.
ATCCACCACAGAGGAAGGCATCTTACCTCCGTGAAACATGGCCCGCTGGCACAGCTCGGTCCAGTTGTTCCCTGCACCAAGGAGGGCATCGTAGGCTATCATGGGGGCATCATGGCCGCGCCGTCCCCCTCGGCCTTCTGAGCTCCACTTCTTGTATGTCTGAAGAGAACTGTGGGTCAATGTGTGTCCAGCAAAAGATCCACGCCCACCCCTGTGGCTGCCGTCCACCCACCAGCCTTGTTCACTTGCCCACGGAGCACAGGCTATCCCAGGGCTGGACTTACCTTGTCTCGCTCCTCAGCATCGTAGTTGCCAGGGAAGGTGGCTTTGTTCTCTGTTTCTTCACTGATTTTTCTTTCCTCCAGATAAAACTGCCATTTTGCTTCGAAGTAAAACCAGTGCTCTTGGTACTCTAGGTGCAAGCACAGAGTAGGAGGGTTGAGGGCACCTGGTGGAGGCAGGCAGTGCCTTCTCCCCACTGAGGGTGTGGGGGATGGAGCGCCTGTGCCATGATAGGTGTGGCTGCTTCCAACAGTAGTGCAGAAGATGGGGAGGAGGCAGAACAGTGCCCGGGTTATTTCACTGCTCTCTAAAGCAGAAAGTGGTCACAGGACAATTATGAATTCATAATTGTAATTAATTAGGTCTGGAGATGTAGCCCGGGGTTAAGAGCGCTTGCCTAGCATGCGTAAGACACTGAAAAGAAAAGAGAAAGAAAGAAAGCCCCCAAACTAAAGAAACCCAGAAACCCAAAGCCAAATCAACAGGGAATTCTGTGTTTTACTTAGCTTAAATCTGGACCTGCACAGTAAGGGGGGAAGTTTTGTTATTACTGATAATCTGAAACCCAAGCCGCAAGGAAATTGCAGCACCTCTGGCTGGCGCATCAGATGAGGAGGGCACTGGCTGGGCAGTGGCCAGCAGCCACTCATCCTACAGATGACCAAGCCCTCTGCAGCCTTGGAGCAGCAGGAAATGGCGGTGCCTGCTCTAGGAGGGTGACAGCTTGTCTCCCCCTGGAGGCAATAGAGGATGGGGACTGCCTTTAGGGGTTGGTAGGGTCTGGGGGACATGGCTGAGGATAGCGATCTAGACCCTATTTTCTGTCTATGGCTGGACAGCTGAGAGCAGAGGACACAGCAGAGAGAGTAAAGGACTATGGGGGCCGGAACGGGGCAGCGGCAAGCAGACGCTGCAGCAGAGAAGCCAGGAGGTGCTGGGACAGTTTCTCTCACTAGCATATTGGAATTCTGGACCTGCTGGGCTTCACAAAGTTGAAGTACTGCCTGTTTGAATACCACTAAAGGCAAAACACCTGTGTGGGGCAGCACCGCCTGCCTCTACCCAGGGAGCAGGTGAGAGCAGCTAGGCAGGGAGATTTTCAGACCCAGAACCCCTTAGAGAGGGAGCTCCAGGGGATGCTCTCCAAGGATGTTTACAGAACAACACTTTTTGGGTGAACTTAGGTTCTGTTGAAAGTTATTTCTAAGGAGCTCCTAAAACTCTAGTTAAGCAAACTTAAAATCAAACAGACACAACAGGACTGTTTCTCCGGGGTCACCTCCCAGAAAGAGTCAAGTCCCCAGATCTTCCGGAAGTGAACTCTGTTCTCAGGTTCATGCCCTCATGGATGGCACACCTGAAAAATAACCACCCGGGTTCTGGAGTCCTGGGGTGTTCCTTAGCAGTATGAATGCTGTGTTGTAAGGGTCTGCTCTATCATAGTAAGTGTCTTCCAGTCTTGGGGGGCATCTGGTGACCCTGTTTAGATGAGAGAAACAGCCTGCTGGCTGTAGGCAGCATTGGGGGACCTTCAGGGGACATCAAGGTCCATTTGAGACAGAGGGACCAGGGAATGATGGCTAAACAAAACAAACTAAACTAAACAAAAATAAATGCAATAAATGTCGCGTGGAGGCCAAGCAAGCGATGGACAGGTAGTTCAGAGATGAGCTAGCTAGGATTCCCGGCACCACCCGGTAAGCCCAATTTCCTCCAGTGCTGAGGCCAAGTGACTGTCCTCCTGTGTGTTATGTGTCCTTGTAAAGTTGTTCTGGAATCCTGACTTTGATGTGACTCTTGGAACTGCCCAAGAGTCATTCGGCTTCAGGCCGCTCCCTTCTTTCAGGACACCCTGGAGGGCTTATTTTAGAATGTTTACTCCCACTTAGGTGCACAGCAGGACACGTGGGGCCACCTGTGCTTGCCCACTCACACGCATCTCCCTTAGAGTGGAGAACAGCTCGGGGTAAGAGGTATATATACTCTGTGACGTGGGGTGCGAGCCCTGAGTTTTCTGGGCCTGCACTGGGCTCCTGCATCTGTATCTATGGCTACCGCACACACCTCCGAGTAAAGTGGGGGAGGGTGGGGTATACTTTGCTGCTTTCGCGCCCTAACCCTGGAAGCTGTAGTGCATCCAGGACTTTTGAATAACAGGCTGACCATGCCCACTAGGTGACAGGCTCTGGGTTAACAAGGGCAATGGAAACTGTGGGGATACATGCCTTTGGTGGTCTCTGGGGACGCATGACACGGGGATCCATCTTGGTACAGATGGAAGTGTGTGGCACGGATGCATCTCTTTGGTTAAGTACAGGCTAGGGTGGGGCTGTGTAAAATGTAGGGGCAATGCATTCCTCTATGAAGGCAGAGACAGTTCTCTGTCGCACTAGACACTTGGTGTCAGCTTGGAGCTGTGGAAGGTGTGGGTGTCTTAGAGACCTCAGGCTACTGGGGAAGAAGCCACGCGTGTGGCTGTGTTTCTCCGTGAGGTCCTGGTACCATTCGGAGCAGGTGTCTGCCCTTGGCCAAGTGAGGACGGTTGCAAAGTCAGATCTTCGCTTACTGACTGAGGGCTTCTCCAGGCATTGCCTTTGGTTGAGCACCTAGAGCTTCTGTGTGGCTGGTGCAGGACTTGGTGAAACATGAGCATATGTGCTTTGGGCAAGTGGGAAGCAGGGGCAGGAAGGCAGGCTCACCTGCCATGTGCCGGATGGTCTTCCTGCAGTACTCCTCAGCCAGCGGGACTGCCTTCAGCATATCTCTTCCCCATTGTACAAGGGGCTTTCCTTGTACTGCGTAGGAGGCGAACAGAGCAGTGCACAGGGACCCAAGGAAACCTGGAGGGTGGGGGAAAGAGAGGGACAGCTGTTACCTGGGCCAGGGGCTTTCGAGTCCAAACACAACCCCCAGAGCTGTGAGCTCTGCCTCTTCTCTCTGCATAAGAGGTGAGACGCTCATCTTTCCAGGGCTGCTACAGGACCTAGATATTAAGAGGAGAAGCATAGGCCAGGCCATGGAGAAGGGCGGGAGCCCATAGTACTGACTGGCACCTACTTAGACTCGAGCCCAGCTTCCCCTCAAGATCCACACCTCTCTTTTGCTCTGCCATGTATGATACAGGAATGATGAGAATTCTCCCCCTCGTGTCGTCTCTCTAACATGGCCACACTTAGTGACAGTCCTGTTTCCAAGCAGAACATCATCCTAACAGGACCCACGCCCGTCCAGTACCCGCTTTACCTGTGGGATGGTTGTGGGTCATTCTACCGCACTCAATACTGACTTCAACGAGGGTCTCCAGCCGGCCTGGCTTCCAGTACCGCATCCCGATGCACATTGCTTTAGTGGCAGCTCCAAACCCCGAACCTAAATGGGTGATAGACACCTGAATTCAGGTTTACTCCCATAGCCCCTGGAAGTCCTGCATTCCTGATTCCTAAAGTACAAGGTTTAGGTAACTACATGCCATTAGAATATCATTAAATGAGTAAACAATTAACACTGCCCCCAATCCCAGACAAGAGAAAAAGAGATCTATGGGTCAGGTTGCAAGAAAGTGGAGTTATTTAACCCTGACAATGGGCTTTCTCTTGATCCCCGGTAGGATCATAATGCGTGTCTATTGGGGAATCTCAGAAGCAGCGTTGAACCAGATATGACTGCTTCCTCCCGTCTTCCCTTTCTCTCTCTCTTCCTTCCTTCATTCCTCTTTTGGAAAACAGAGTTTGGTTACATAGCCACTGTTACTGGGAACTTTTTTCTTTAAAAATAGTGTCATTCAGTCACAATGGACAGAGAGTCCTCTGCTGGCCTCCTCGGGCACTCCACATATGCC
>NW_004949105.1:4970852-4993595 GCF_000317375.1 Microtus ochrogaster | reverse complement strand
GTGTTTTTTCACCAGTCCACAGTGGAGAATTTCCACCCCAGCACACTGAGCTGCCTCATTCTTTCAAGCAGCTACACAGCATTCCACCGTGTAGCTGTGCAGTTAACTTTCCCATTCTCTTTCTGAGGGACGCCAAGCTGCTTCCAGGTTTTTGCTGGTACAAATGATGATGCCAAGGGTCATCCACATACACATGCTTCTGAGCATTTAGTGTATTGTCATTATGGGTCTTTAAGACTTTTAGAAGAAGAATATCAGACCAGGAGGCATTGCCATTCAATAGTCTTCCGGTTGGTAGTTGTGATGGTCAATTTTAATTGTCAATGTGACACAATCCAGAATAACCTGGAAAGAGTCTCAGTGAGGGACTGTCTACTTTGGGCTGGTTTATGGGTGTATCTGTGGGGTTGGTCTTAGCTAAATTAATTGATGTGGGAAGACCCAGTCCACCGTTTACAGCATCGTTCCTAGTCAGGGGGTCCTGAACATTTAAAAGTGGAGAAATCAAGCTAAGGTAAGCAAGCAAGCAACTAGGCATACATGTATTTCTCTCTGCATTTGACTGTGTGATTGGCTGATTAAAGTTCCTGCCTTGAGTTCTCCGTAAAGGTAGGCTATAACAGAACTGTTTTTTAAAAAAATCAAAGTAGCAGAAGTGAAACTAGAAGAGAAGTCCTGTTACCCGCTTAAACTGCTCTTGGTAGTGACATGCTTCTACCTGTTCAAATGATCTCTCCTGCTGGTAACAGCTACATACACTTCTCCTGTTGTAGCTTCTACTGCACCTGAGTTGTTCTCTCTTAGCCTATCTGGGGTTTCAGAGCAGCTGACCTGGTCTTTCCTGTGCTCTGTGGCTCCTGTGCCCTTCAAGACATCCCAGGAACTACCTCTGCTGTTTGGGAAGACTGATGGAGCTGGAGAGGGGGCTGAGAGTCGCGGCTCCCACACTGGAACATGTCCACTCTGCCCCCTTTCAGGATAAATGCAGGGCAGTGGTTTCACTATTCTTAAGGGGTACTAGGAGAAGGGCCAGCAGGGGAGGGGAGGCTCCTGTGTGGAGAGGTGGGAGCTGGGGCTGCCTGTGTGTTGCACTTCGTGAACACAGATGGCACTTCTTACTAAATATAGGCTTCAAGCAAAGGCAGAGGAGAATATCCCTTAAAGTAAACTGTGGTGGATAACAAAAACCCCTCTGTGGACAATGTCTTTAACAGATGTGCAAGCAGGCAGGGCTGGCTGACAAGGGGATGCCCTGCCTGTCGAAGGATTTGATTCCAGACATATGGGGATGCTACGATAGCACCCACACTGGCACCCAAGGTCCCTAACAGCAGCTCTGTGAACAGAAAGCTGTCTGACCCTTTTCACTGAAGGGTGTATGCCAGGCGAGGAGGTAGTTATCTGGCTTCAGCTGCGAGCAGCCCTCGATAGTGGAAGGGTCTGGCCGATGTTCCGCGAGCTTCTCCACGGTCTCCACGTAGCGCTTTACCATCTCACGGTACAGGTCATCCAGGCACCAGTAGTCTGTGGGGGAAGGGGTGGGGACAGATGTCAGTGAGGGTGGAAAGTGGGGGTGCTGGGCATGGGACCAGCTTCCACTGGTGGCAAGGCTACACCAGTGTGCTTAGAGCAGAAAGTCTGGTGAGTGCATTTTAGACTGTAGCAGACCATTGCTCCTAGTCTGGTTGTCTTGGCGTTTCTGTGGCTGTGAAGAGACACCATGACCACGGCAACTCTTATAAAGGAAAACACTTAATTGTGGAGGCTCAGGACAACACCATCATGGTAGGACATGGCAGTGTGCAGGCAGACATGGTGCTGGAGAGGTAGTTTTGAGGCAACAGGAAGTGAACTGAGTGTCACACTGAGTGAAACTTGAGCAAAGGAGACCTCAAAGGTCCCCCCCCCCCCGCAGTGACACACTTCCTCTGACAAGGCCACACCTCCTAGTAGTAACACTCCTTTTGGGGGCCATTTTCTTCCAAACCACCACACTGGTATCCTGAGAGTCTAGGGAACACCTACTACCTTCATTTTCACTAGTGGTTTTGTCCACTCAGAACAAACTACGTCATGCTACACTATGCAGAGCAGTAGCCTCACTGACCTGGAGGGACACCAGGTGACAGGGTGATCCCACTGAGCTCCAGCTCCCACCACCCCCTTGGGAAACCCAGGCTCTATGTGGCTGTTACTGCCAAGCTGTGCCTTGCTCCCTTCAAGTGTGTTTGGGAGACCAGAAGGGGTCAAGCCCCTGAAGGTCATGAGCCACTGGGGGTGGGAAGAACTAGTCTGTACTGAGCATCTGCCTTTGGCCAGCACGGGGCCTGGCCCACCTCTCCTTCATGAACAGCCGTTGTTGCCTCCAGGAAGACTCTTTGCCTGACTAGAGCTGATGGGTGTTGACTGCAAAGCCAGAGTTTTGCTCACTAAATTAATCCATGGACAAAGGCCACACACACCCAGACAGTGGAGGCCGGAGTGCTTGATCCTCTGGAGAACAGGCCGTAGTTCGGGTGCCCAGTGAGCATGAGGGTGGTGCTTTCCCCTGCCCTCTCTCATGGCCACCAGCGGTTTTCATCCTTTGTCAAAGCTGCACTCAGGATGGAGAAATGCCTTTACGAGACAACCACTGGCCCTTTCGTGGCCACGGGTGACCCGTCTTTGTTGAGGGCTGGGTGGCAAGAGACGAACGGGGCATGGCGAGGGGCTGGTGACCCTGTTCCAGAGAAGAGCAGGCTGGAAACCTCGGACTCCTTGTTGCCGGGAGAAGTGAAGCACCTGGCACAATTGCTCCCTGCCCCATTGGGAGCAGAGCCGCTTAGCCACAGCTGTGGGCTCCTGGAGAACTAGCCTTTCTCCCATGCTGCCCTCGGTGCCCCTGGAATGGAGGTAGCCCTGCTGTTCTTCTTCCTCTAGGGCCCATGCCTAGCTTGGAACTGGGACAGGAGAAGATGGGCAGAACTTTGTTTGGGAGGAGGGAGTGCCACATGTTCCAGCCAGGCTTCTTGCGGCAACCCTACAGGAATAAAATTAGCTTCATCTGCCTGCAAACCCCTGCTGGGAGGCAGGACCTGTGCCTGGCCAGGTTGCTGGTGAAGCCACAGCATCTGGCACTGATTCGCCAGGGCTATCTGCTTACCGACGGCTGTGTCCCCTCCGTCCTGGCAGCCCAGGCCTCTCCAAGTCCTCTAAAACAATGATAAGGCCAGATACCACAAAATCTCTGCCTTCGACCGTAACCGAGCTTTTCCAGAGTAAGAAAGGTCTATAAAAATCCAGCACCCTGATCTGACTGCTACAATCCTCTCCCTACCTCCCTCCTCCATCCTGAAGGTTAAGTCAGTTTAGAAAACTGGCCAGCAGCTCTCAACCGACCTTATGATATATATAGATATATATATATACATACATACATACATACATATATATGTATACACACACACACACACACACACACACACACACACACACACACACACACATATAACTCTATCTCAGCTGTCAGAGTCCCTGAAAGGAAGAGAAGGAGCAGGCCTGGTGCACCCTTATCCTGCTGGTCTCAGGTCCCTTGTAGACTGTACACCGAGACACTTCCTGCCCCTTCCCCTCCCTGCCTTGCTGATTGGCCCTGGCAGTCAACAATCAGCCAAAATCGCTCCCCCCACTGGCATAAAATCATCTAGAGTCCTGACCCCAGCCTGGTGGCCGAGCACCACTGGGCACCTCATCCTGTGGCTCTGTTTGACTCCCGCAGCCACAAGGGTTTTAAGGAGCAGGGATGTGAGCACCCCACCGCTTTCCTAGGCTCAGCAGCAGCTGGCAGGAATGTGGAGCTGCATGCCTGAGCCCTGGAGCAAATGGTCCTGAGATGAGCCACACTTGGAGCCTGGTGTGACCGCTCATGCTCACTAGACGTTCACCTGGTGACATGAAGTCACTCAGTCTTTGCACTCCTGTGTGAGGGGCAACACTACCAACAGGTTTTGTAGGCCCTGCCTTTGTTTCCGCTCTCATGTCCTGAATGTCACACACTGCCCCTGAATGGGCTGTGGCCAGTGGTGGCAGCTAAGCCATGGCTTGTAGACTGCATAGCCATTGCTGGGTGATGGAATCATGAGTGACACTTGTTTAAATACGCCAAGAGGGGTCCCACTCTGGGAAGCAGGCTACAGGGCATCCAAACGCCACAATAAACAGGCAGTGGGCAGGGGCTGCAAAGAGTTGTGCCTACCATTAGTCGGATGGTAGCCCCTAAAGTGGGCTACAATTGTGAAAAACTGGGCTGTTTCAAGTCAAAACCTCGAGTTTAAGTGAGCAGGGGAAAAAGTGCCTTCTCTGCCTTCCTAACGCTGCTACCCCTCAGTACAGTGTCTCATGTTATGGTGACCCCCAACCTTAAAATTATTATAGTCCATTACTATAATTTTGCTACTGTTATGAATCATAGTATAAATTTCCAATATGCAAGATGGTCTTAGGCAACCCCTGTGAAAGGATCATTTGATCTCCAAAGGGGATACAACCCACAGGTTGATAACCTCTGGTCTATAGGATTGACTAAGGGGGTGTTCAACAAGTGTTTTCTCATGACCTACAATGAGAGGCCATAACAGGGCACAACATAGAAACACATGCTTGGTACTCCTGGTGACTGGCAGGGAGGCTCACCTCTTCCTCAGAAAGCCAAACCAAACCAAACCAAACCAAACCAAACCAAACCAAACCAAACCAAAAAACCAATGCTGCAAAATGATCCAAACCTTGCTAAATATGCACACTTCATCTTGAGTTGACTTTGGTCCATCGATCTAATCCCAAGTACTCTGTGCCATTACACAGGGCCTGCCTGTATCAGGGGCTCTCAGAGGAAGCCCCAGAGACAGACACGGTCCTAGCACTCTGCACTCACACACAGAACACCCATCAGAACTGAACACAGACAAGGACCTTGATGTGGCTGTGCAGAAGTGTCTACACAGCACTGGGGGAGCAGAGGCATCTACACAGTACCAGGGGAGCAAATGTCAGGAGAAAGTACTGACTGCAGTTTTGATGGAAAAGTCACGCTCTCCTGAGGTTGTGAGCCGTGGTGGGCTCTGAGCTGTAATACTGACTACAAAGGCACACAAGTAAGACCAAAAATATCAGAAGAAATAAACACTTGGAATCCAAAAACTTTTAAGACCCCAAACAATGTTTCACTACTTCACATACGGCGATGCTGTATCGTACCGCGATATGCTTTACTTTTCCCCTAGTTACTCAGGGGCTAGCTGATGAGATTCCTATACAGTGACGGCAGAATCCATAAATACTTGGATTCCATAATTATACCCACTCAGAAAGATGCTTCACCACTTCAAGAGGCTGTGATACCATATCTTATCAACGGGCTTCAGTTCTATTTAGGGATGTGACATTGGTGGCATTCCTATACAGTGACCACAGAACTAAGCTGAGCATGTTCACGACAGAAGAGCAGAATGGTGAATGCAAAAGTGAGATCTGTTGGCTTAACTGCTGCCCTCAGACCTTCATTTTGCAATGATGGCTATCAGACCTGCAGGACATTAACACACCCTGCACAGGAAGGACACACTATGTTTGTATATGTACTATTCTCGGAAATCTATGTAACGTCTTGTTGATCTTAGCACTGACCTGCTCCTAGCTGAACACTTGCTCTCCTGTATCCAAATTACCCTTTCTTATAACATTTACACATAAACAATGTCCAAACTGAATAGCTCGGATGGATATTTTAACCTTAATTATTTGGAACCAAGATGCAACCCCAAATTTCAAGCTGGAAACGTATTCTTTTGTAGTAGATTTAGAACAAGACACCTCATCCTCTACAGCTAGAACCTTTGCCTGTGCTCGGCCCCCAGATCTGCTCCCAGAGGCTTGCTTGTGGTGCAACAGCAGAAACAAGGGGAAGTTGCTCTTTAGAATCTGGAGTTTAATCATCTGTGAAACGCTGCTGTCCCCAAAGACATACAGGAGAAACATGACCTGCTGCCTGTCAGGCTCCAGGTCTCTGGTGGAGATTAAATCACCAGCTTCAGCAGCAGTGTCAGGTAACACGGGGCACCAAGCACTCCCTTCAAGGTTCCTGGTGCTGGTTTGTCATCAACACGGGAAGCCACACACCCGTCTTTCTACCCCAGCGCACCTGGGGCAGAGTATGCCCGTCAGTCCTACCTGTGGTGAGGGCCTCGGCCGTTGCCATGTGCATGATGGTGTTGTCACTCACTGGCCACTTTCCAGCTGACAGCACAAGGCTGTCCAGTCCCCCAGTCTTTTGCAGCTCCTCCTGGATTGAGCCTAAAGCACTGTTCTCTCTGCAGACATTCCCATAGCCGAGTGCATCACCGACACCCCCCAACAACATCGCAGCCTTGAACTTCTCCATCTTAGAAGGTGACTCTTCTCAGGCTGCAGCTGCCTTTGTTCCTTCCTGGCCAACCTTAGCCAGCCTGGCTGACATTTATAGTGGTCATTGTATCACCATCCAGCACTCTCCTTCTCTGCCTTGGCAGGTGGCACCAATGAGATAAAGCTCTGAGCTCACCACGTGGGAGCTGTTTGGACTGGTTCTCCAGCAAGGGAGCCTGCTGGCGCAGGTCCACACCCCAGCCGCTCAGAGCCCTGGAGCTGTGCTACTGGGTCAGCTCCTTGACGGTATGCGGCCCCTGCAGGCAAGGAAGTGCATGTCACGATGTGAACATTGCTGCCTTGTCTTTGCCATCTGCTCTGCCCCATCTTCAAATAGCATTCATCTCGCCATTACCTAATACATTATTAGTGGCCCCCTTTTATCTGCCCTCTTTCACTCAGAATAATGTTGCGATACATCCATTGTAGTTTTGTGTAGTTTTCTGATTATAACATTGGGAGGGCTGTGGGAGCAGCACCATGATAGAGCTATTATCTGGTGTACATGAGGCCCTTGGTTGAATCTTCGGCACCATAAAAAAAAAAGTCACAAAAGGAAAGTTTAGAAGATGCAGCCCTCCTAACTCCTATGAAGAAATATGATTTCACATTTTCTTTCTTTCTTTTTTTTTTTTGGTTTTTCGAGACAGGGTTTCTGTGTGGCTTTGGAGCCTGTCCTGGAACTAGCTCTTGTAGACCAGGCTGGTCTTGAACTCACAGAGATCCACCTGCCTCTGCCTCCCAAGTGCTGGGATTAAAGGTGTGTGCCACCACCGCCTGGCATGATTTCACATTTTCGTGTCCAGCAAGGGGCTCCAGTGCTTGGCTTTAGAGTGGCGCATGTCTCGGCAAGTGTGGTGAAATCTGGTTATGCCACCTCAAGCTTCATGTTGTAAACAATCTTGCCTGTTTGTGGAATTATTAACTAATATAAGGCTGGGTAGGGTATACTTTATAAAGCCAGGGCTCTTGGTTTGAAATGAACTTGGAGGATGGGCACCTCCCTATTCTCTCTCAAGCACAAACCCTGCAGCCATAGACCCCAGCTGGCCCTCCTATGATTTGGTCTGCCACACCCAGAATGGGCAGGGGGCCACGTGGGCTTCAACTGGTAAGAACTTTGGTGTGTAGCAAGCTGCATTTCCTGCAGGCACAAGTCTCAGTCAGAAGCAACCCCTCAAAACCAGGATGTATATGGTTCCCATCGTGGTAAGCCAAACAGTAGGAGCAGGCAACAGACAACCACCCACTTCAGGTAGACGGAGCTAAGCTGGAGACTCAGGGAGAGGAACTTGGTTAAGGATGTTTGGGAACTTCCACAGTATTTGTCTATCTGACACTCGTTCAGAGGCCTCCTGTTACAGGGTGCTAGACACAGCAACAGGCGCTGGAGGAGCTCTCCCTCTGTGCCCAGAGCATCGAGTTCAGGATGCACTGAACATAAACTAACAACACTGCACCCGTATGGCTTAGACAGCGACGATGCTGGCTGTTCTGGAAATGCCTGGCAGGTACCAAGTGGGGCAGATTATATGCATTTCTTAAACCTGCTGTGTTTGGCAAACGTGTTTTAAACATAACTATGGCTCTTCTGGTATACCGATGTGCAGGTCCCACATGTCCAGCATATTGTCCTGAGTCAGAGACCCAGACAAACGAAGCTGTCTCCAATACACTCATTTGCCTGGTGAGGCGTTAGAGGCAGTGTGGCCAAGGGTTTGCTACAGGGGGCCTTTCTGCTTGTCCAAGCTGAAGACCAGGGCCTTGATGTGCACAGGAAGGTATCTGTGAAACCGAGAACAAAGGACACACAACACCAGGGAAAATACTTTATTTACTATTTCTCAAGTTTTCAGCATTTTTGTTACATGCGCAGTTCAAGTGTAAATGACGGAACCGAAAGCACAGTTCTTTGAAAAGCTTTCATCAGTTACTAGTGCATCACAGCCTACTGACAATCCCATAGAATTGAAAATTTTAAAGTTATGTTTATTTATTTAATTTGTTGTGGAAGTACATGTGTGTGTAGGGGGAATACATGCATTTCATGGCACATGTGTGGAGTCGGTGCTTTCCTTCCACCATGTGGCTCCCAGGGATTGAACTCGGGTTGTCAGGCTAGGCAGCATGTGCCTTAGCCTGCTGAGTCCTATCGCTGGTCTTCCTGAAGAATTTTAAATCTTAAGAATAATAGTGTATTGCAGACCTTCAGAATTTAGTTATTTGTACCCATAAATCTCTCCAAACAGAGGTTATCTATATGTCAGGAACCCACAAAGCCTGGAAGGCTCCTTTGTTTTCCAGGTTTCCGTTAGTTTGGTTACATACACTCTCAAAGATGCCCCAGTTGTCCCTTTTACGGACCTGCGTAGACAGGTCACTAGATGTCACCTCACACAGCGAGGGCTGGCTTTGTGGAGACTGGTCTCCTGTCCCAATTTGCCATTGCCTCTGTGAGACCCATCCACCGTCAACAGTCCATCTCACTGTAGGACACACAAGCTGCTTCCTAAGTCAGGAGCATGTTCCATCACAGAAGCCACCCCAACAGCACGCTTTCTGCATATAGGCATTTGGCCAGTTCCCAATCCTGAAGTGGGCCCAGCATATCTGCTCCATGGCCACGCTGTAGGCCGGGCAGCAAGGCACGCTTGTGACACCAAGTCTTGGCAAGTGTGAGGTAGGGTCGGCACAGTGATGTTCAAAGCTTAACACCAGATGAGCGGACGGTATCCAGGCCCTCCATGCCTGTGTGCACGAGGGGATCTTGAGCAGATAAACACCAGAAAAGCAGACAGTGACATGGTGCAGTCCCATGGTACAGACAAATGAGGCGGAGGCTTTGTGGGTAGACGCTTTCTGATGATGTGTGTTTTTGCTTCCAAATGCATATGGCTATCCAAGGGCTGGACACTGGGCACTGAAGACATTATAGACAGGTGAAGGGAACCAGTGCATTGATTTGTAAACCTAATTCATCACTCAAAAAGAAGTATTTCTCATGGAAAAATGTCCTTTTAAATATAATAAAATATATTAAAAAAATAAGAAACTTCTCAGGAGGCAGCATCCAGGCCTAATAACCATAACCTTATTAGAAGTAAAACAGGCCCGGCAGCTTGTAAACAGTGTGAAATGGACCTGCTGGACTCCATCCTGCACCATCCCTGTGCAAACTGCAACAATGTCTTCTAGAGAAAATAAAAACAGAGTATCTAGTAAATCTAGAGACTTGATAATTCAGAACTATCAATCTTGAATACCAAGATTAAAAGCAGTAGGCTCTCTGGAAAGGCTGTCTTCATCAGGGTCGCTTCTGACAGCTTGGACTGGTGAGAAGACACACCGTTCCGAGGACACGGATGCTATTTTGAGGCATAATTACAACGTGATTCCACGGCCTTGGAAACCGCTGGTGCTCACCTTCACAGCGTGAACTGAACTGCATGCTCTCAGCCCTGCCAACAGGTTCTAAGCTGCTCTCTGTAAAGGCATGCATGCAGGCGGCTCCTAAAGCAACAGCTCTGACGACACGTCCCTAACTTCCTGAGGAGTTTCTTGGCTCCTACGCGGCAGCCGCGACAGCCTTTAAGCGGAGTAAGGATTTGTTTCATGAATGGACGAGGAAGACTTCTGAAGTCAGCAACAAGTGCACACAGCAACCAACCCGGGTGTCTCATTCGGGATCCGGCTCATCTTACCCTCCATCTAGCTGGTTTTGCTTAGAAAGGGCGGCGCTTCCCACGCGTGACTACTGGTCGCGCATATTCTACAAAGTCATCTATGAGGACAGGCCAGGCTCCTGAAGGAAAACAAACAGATTTTTAAAATAAGTCTTAGAGCAGTATTATATGAAAAATATTCTTCCCCAATTCTATCACCTAAAGAACCAAACAATCTGAAGCTTCCGCAGCCTGCGTCTGATCAAACAACTCAGTTCTGCTGTTCCAGGAAGTAGGGTCAGAGAGCGGTGGGGGTGACGGCCTTGAGACCACACTCCCACTGCCTGGGCCTACAAGGTGGCCTCTCAGGCCTCAGCCAGTTTATGGGCAGTCAGAACCCGCTGACTGGGAATGGGAATAAACGGACCCACTGCTTCCTAGGGGCCAAGGAACATTCCCCTTCGCCATGGGCGTTCCTTCTCTGGCTCCTCATCAGACTCCCCAGCCTACCAGGGGCAGGGCACCCGGGCTCACATGGATCCTCTGGCAGCACTGGCCACCTCGCACTCTAGCTGTTTTTACCAGGGACAGTTATGGTTCCTGAGAACCAAGCTGTCTACCGTCAGCTATTCCTTCCTTTACACAAGAAGCATTCATTAGGTGTTTGGTATGAGTTGGGCACTGTACTAAGTGTAGAGGACACAGAAGGGAGGGACAGGACATGAACTGGATGCTGTCAGCTACAGGGTAACATGCCACAAGGCTTGAGGAGTAAAGGGAAGACCAGCTGCCAGGACCAGGCCTTGCTCAGGGAGCAGTGCTACTCTATGGGAGGACTTAACTGTTTCTAGTGTGGGGTTCCCTGGCATTAGGGGGAATATGCAGACTTATGGTAACATCTCCAGTCATCCTAACCAGGTTTTATGTCGTTCTAGAAGCTGACAAGGAAGTCAGTCATTATCTATCCCCATGGGTGGGTGACCCTTCTGGGTTGGTGTCTGTCCCTCACTCTGGAGGTGGTCCATTAGCATCCACAGGTGTGAGCATCTCTGGTAACCCTCTGAAGTCAGTTCTACAACTTCTAGTACCTTCTTCATCGTAGTTAGACAAATCATCCGCAATCATATTTCCAAAATCTAGGAGGAGGTTCCAAGTGTCCCTGGGAATTGATCGTTTGTGGTGCTCCTAATATAGAAGAGAAAAACATCCACCAGGTTAAGGTTCAATCGGTTGGGGCACACTGCCTTAGCAAGGGGTCCTCCTCAGCGTGACGAGGGGCATGGATTCACAACTATCACAACTAAAAGTAATAGTCCCTCAGAGCAACTGGATGTGCTGTGTGCCGAAGTCCAAATAAAGAGTACTGATGTACTTTAAAATATTAAAATTACATATTCCTGTCTGGTCAGACAGAAGGCCAGTCCTTCCCACTCCCCTAAGCCTGTTCAGAAACGACGCAGGAAGATGTGGAGTCCCATTTCTACTTATCTTATTTCCTCATGTTTGTATTTCTATATATCAAGTATTTCTCGAATGGGATGAGATAATTATCTAAAAATATCTTTGTTACTCAATATTCCAGGTATATCACAAACATGGAGACTAATATGATGACTGTACCACAGAAAGGCAAGTTCTGGGGCAAAGCCGGGCCTCCGTGGCTCCTGTAAACACCAGCTCTCGCCTCACCTACAAAAGAACCCGTTCCCTTGAACTTAACACTAACACGCCAGCTTTTACATGCCAATACATGCACGTAACATAAAGAGCTTCCATACTTGCTATGTGCGAATGCTATCATTCAATTTTTTCCCATTTATTTCTACACATGTGCATAGGTCAGAGGACATTTTGTGGGGGGGACTGGGGGTCAGTTCTCTCCTTCCACTGTTTAGGTTCTAGGATCAAACTCTGGTCACGGGACTTGGTGGCTGCCACCTGTATCACCATCTTGCCTGGCCTTGTCTTGTACCTTTATTTTTTTTGAAGCCTGTTTATTTATTAACTTTATTCTTCATATAGTATGACATCGACTGCTGGACTGTCAGTGGTTTTACAGTTTGTTCCTCCGCCAGCTGGCACGGCGATCTAACTCCGCTGCTCTGTCCTCTCCTCTACTGGGGAAATACTCTCATCTTGATGAGTCCTCCATCGGTGGTGCTGGTGCTGCATCTGTTCTGCCAGCACCTTCTTACTTCTGCACGCATGACTGTGGAGGCCTCTGGACAATGTCCCATAATTTGGGTGTAACCAGGAGATGAGAACCTGGTGAAATAGGCCAGTAATCCTAGATACTTAGTAGGTTAGACTGGAAGATCCCAAGTTCAGGGCTCCTTGACCTCAGCAAGACCATGCTTCAAACACGAAGGGAACCAGGGATGGAGTTCACCTGTCTAGCATGCAGGAGGCTGCAGGCTCCATCCCAAGTATGAGTAAAGGAAGAACTGAGCATTGCTTTGTCAACACTAAACATTCTATAAGTAACATGACATAGGATGGGATGAGCCCTTGACATGAACGTTCCCAGGCCACTAAGACAGGGCTTGGTCTCCCCAGGCCACGCTCGCGACTGCTATCACTGAAGAAACTGAGGCACGTAGAAGCAATATGCTCAAGGCCACAATCTTGCCCATGGCTGAGCAGGGTGCATGCCAGCTTGGTCACAGATAGAGAAGAGGAGGGGTGTGCCCAGTCTGGCCACAGGGTGTGCTGTGGGAAGTGTGACCTTCTTTGATGGATGTGACAGTGTGGAAGGTCTGGGTATCTCTACTGTCCTCAGGACCATCTTTTGTGGCTCCAGGACATTCTTCTCACTTCCGTTAGCTCACAACTAACCTGGCTGTTCGACAATACAGGCTCCAGCACAGCCACAATGTCGTCCTCACCGTGCCCGACAAAAGCCTCCTGTTCATCTTGTGTGTGGGCAGAACAGATTACAGACATATACGATGGCTAGGGCACCTCTAGACAAGACCTGGTCCACACTCTAAAGTGCACAGCAGTGTGCAGCGAGTGTGAGCTGACATCAGCTATAAGCTGACCGACAACATTCTAGAAAAAGTAGCTGTGTAGAGAAGAGCCTTGGAGCAGTTTCCACCAGCAGCTCTCCACTGCTGTGCTGCGGCACTCAGCAAGCGGTTAATCTGTGCAGCTGGCCTGATGTCTGAATGCCTGTATAATCATATTTTAATCAGATGCCTGCATTCAGTCTTAGCATTTTATTTATCTATCTGGTTACTGACTTATTTTGAGACACAATCTCACTATGTAGCCCAGGCTGGCCAGGAGCCCACTATGTAGATCAGGCTTGAACTCACAGAGATCCACCTGACTTACCCTCCTGAGTTCTGGGATTAAAGCGTGTACTCCTATGCAGGGCCCAGGCCTTAGCATTTTAAATAAGAGAAACTTCTCGATTGGGCACACAAGGCAAGAAACAGTCACTTACCAGCAGAAATGTGTTCCAAAGATCTAAAAATTTAAACCTTCCAGACAATACTAACTTCCAATATGCAACAGCCATTTCTAAATCTGTCAGAGAGAAATGGGAGTGGGGGAGAAAGAGGGAGGAAGGGAAGGAGAGGGAGGGAGGGACAGAGGGGGAGAGAGAGAGGGATTGATTAATAAATCAGTCTTCTGTTCTATGGGATAAAAACAATTATTGGCAGCTTTACCCAATCTCTACACAGTGTTTCTGGAAATGCCATGTAATCTAACTCTATGAACCCGAGGAAGTTCCTTAGGCAGCACTTGTGTATTATTTGGACTTGCAAGCAGCTGCCCCCAGTTAACCAGTTCTGGAGACTTGCATTCCCCGTGAATCAGACTTAACCGCCTGATCCAGTCTATTACTACTATTAGCATACATCATTTATTCAAAGTGCAGGCCACTGCCATTTCCGAGGGATAAGCTGAAAATTAAAGGACCCATTTAGAAGGGAGGGATCGGTTTTCTCCAGCAGACTTGTCTCATGGTCGTGTACACCTCGACAGATTGAGCTGTCTCAGAACTACCTGATCCACAAGCAAACTGGACAGCCTAAGGACCCTGAATTTCTCACTGCACAGTTAAGACAGATTTCTGCATATAGAGAAAACTATTCACTACACAGTTAGTAAAAATTTAGGTTATTTATCAATCAAAGCCTATTTCCTCTCCCTCAACCAGAAGATGGTGATACTTCACCATTCTGAAGCAAATCTACACTGTAAGGTTCATCTTAAAGCTGTGTATTTCATGGAACCCGAGGGCTGGGTTTCAGAAGGCTCTGGGACAGACTCTCCAGAGTTTTTTGGGAATAGCTGTCTACTCCCTGCTCACTGCAAACGAGAGCTTTTAGTACCTTCTTCTTACATGCTAGAAGCAGCAGGCCTATCTCTAAGCCCATTTTAATCCTGATGAATACTGCTCACCAGAGGCAATAAAAAGACAGCTATGCTGAAATAATCTCCGAATTACATTTCTGCATGTATGTCAGATAGAGATATGCGAGAAGCAGATCCACAACTATATTAAGGACACAGATTAGCATAAATACGAAATCCACAAAGAAGCATTTTTCAAGACTTTCTCCTGAATCTGGTTTGATCCCACCTGGAGGAAAAGCCACTGCTCCAATTTGAGCTGACCATTACTAACACTAATGAGCTAGAGACGAATGGCTAGTGACCAACGGTGAATAGGACGGTTATTCGGTTATTCCCTGTGGGCTTACAGGGTATGCTGCAGGTCTGATCCGTCCTAATCACCCTGGAGTCACCATGGAAAGGAGCAAGTCAGAGAGGTCCAATCATGGCGTGTGGAGGGCTTGCTAGGCCTTACCTATGGGACCCGTAGTGTAAGGCTAAGATGATTAGTCTTGTCCTGCTTCTAAGTCTACATCCTTATCCCTTAGGAAGGACATTAAGTGAGATCTAGAGTCAACTCATCTTAATGATGTAAAGCGCTCACACTGGGAAATGGAGGCGAACCTGAGGAGGAAAGGAAAATAAAGTTTTATGGCATACTTTAGAATCTAGTTGTGTCTGGGTTAGTGTTGGTCCTAGAACCCTTCTTATAAATAAAGTACCTCACATGGACATTCATGAGTTACATGACCTTAAAGTGAAAATACATTTCCAACATTTAATATGCCTCTGCAAAAAATGTCCGGCTATCCAAGTGAGCTTGGGCCGTTTGCAGAATAACTACAAAATTCTCAAACAGCAGACCTTGAGGAAATCAGGGGCCATAGTTACTCTGTAATGAGAATATTTGACATCAATTTTTCTCAATGTAAAAAGTCCATTTTGTGATTAAGAAAATGCTAGTAGGCACTGGGCGGTGGTGGCGCACACCATTAATCCCAGCACTCAGGAGGCAGAGGCAGGCAGATCTCTGTGAGTTCGAGGCCAGCCTGGTCTACAAGAGCAAGTTCCAGGACAGGCTCCAAAACTACAGAGAAACCCTGCCTTGAAAAACAAAAACAAACAAAAAACCAAAACAAAACATAAAAGAAAAAAGAAAATGCTAGAAGGCAAGGCTAGTTAGAATTACACATGCAATGTTCCGCTTGACAAAGCAGCCTCTGTTCAGGAAGAAAATAGCTAGTTAGTATGAAACCTTATTTCCTCAAAGTCAAGGTTCTCAGAGCTCACCGATTTTCAGATGGCAGTCAGCATGAACTCACCTAAGTTTCCACATCACAACAAAGCACCACACTGAGGTGCAGCTCAGCAGCCAAGTACTCACCCTAGTGTGTGTGAGGCTCTGTGTACAAACACGGGAGCAAGCATGTGTGTTCCTGCATGCGTGTGCACACACACAAACATACCCCAAAAAAAGCCTAATTACCTCTTTGTGTTGCCAGAAGGCTTTTCTGCATCTCCCTGCTCCACTGCACGAGTTTCTCTACACCCTTAGCTCCCACAGCCACTTAGGAAATAACCACTCTGAGGCTTACTATCAGCTACAATTGTTTCGCCAATGTCTTTCTTACTGGCTAGTTCTAACTACTGAATTAACCTATACATCTGTGTATTGCCACTGGCTTACCAGTGAGGCACGTTACTCCTTTGGCAGCTCTGTGGTGTCTCCTCGACTCCACCCACTCTCTCTCTATATCTTTGTTTGAACTTCCCACCTAGTTTTACTGTTAAGCCATTGGCTAAAACAGCTTTATTCGTCAACCAACAAAAGCAACACATATACAGGACATCCCACATCATCCTAGCTGAGATTAACTGTCTGCTGAGTACAAAATGAGGAGCCATTGCACAAGCATGTGGTGGTAGAACAGGTGCACCAGGTAGGCTTCCACCCGTCTGCGTCACAGCCCTTTCTAACTCCCTATGTAGAGTTCAGTCCGCTCTGTTTCTGCCTCTGTGCCAATTTTATCTTCTAAACATTCCTTCTAACACGTAAGAGGTTTCACAAAAATACACAAGGCCTTTTACAAAGTCCAGGCAAGTCATTGTAGGTTGATACAGATTCTTCTTAGGAGGAAACAAGCCAGAAATAAGCCAGTACTCAGATGCAGAACTAAATAAAACCCCCAATAAATCAAAACCTCAGACTGAAATTTTCAGCTATGCTTCCCAAACGTGCACATCTGCAGTGAAGCATGAGTGGACTGCACAGCTCTGGGAGGAGCGGTGGTGAGGTGTGGGACACAGCACAGTCGGCAGAGCCACCACACGGAGGACAAGCCCCCAACACTCAGACTGTCAGCGGACTTGTAACAACAGAGATAACGGGAAACACAAAGTAGTTTGCATTTCAAATTTAAAACATTTAAATTTGGAAGCCAAGAGACATTCTCAAGTGATATTTCCAGTTACATGAGAACAAAGTGGAACAGAGAACCTAAGAGACAGCACAGTCATGGATGTCTGTCCGTCTGCTGGAATTCCACTGATTCTGTGCACATACAACAGGACTCAGATGGGCACCTTGCAATCCTGGAGTTCATACTCACCTAAACCCTTCTGCCCAGGGTTCTTGGCGAAGGTGAAGGTGAACTGGTAAAAGTCTTTAAACTTGGCCGAGTCCTTAAGCTCTTGCTCCAGTCTGGGAAGAAGAGCTTTCAGTTTCTCTGTGCTGTCACACCTGCGACGACAGAGAAGCTTGTCACTTGCCACCTGCCTGTCCAGTGTTCCTCATCTCCCGGGTTCCCTTGCTGTCGAGCTGCAGCAGCACTGAGGCCTCTGGCTGTGCACGTTGAACGCGTGAAAGGACGGCATGTGCTGCTTGTCTGCTTGTTTTTTCGAGACAGGGTTTCTCTGTGGAGCCTAGTCCTGGAACTCACTCTGTAGACCAGGCTCACCTCAAACTCAAAGATCTGCCTGCCTCTTCCTCCTGAGTGCTGGGATTCTACCTGGTGGTATGGGCTGCTAAGTCAGGAAAAACAAAATTGTGTCCTGTCCACAGCGAGGCCAAGTGAGGTGGCTCAGGGACAAGATGCAGAGTCCACGTTTATTCACTGACCATGAAACTGGGAGCCCCTGTCAGCCTGGGCCATTGCCACCAATGCGCTGCATTGCTTAAGCATTTAACATTAACTGTAGCAAGTTCAGTCTGAAATAGCCAGGTGTTAAAAAACCTGTTTCATTTTGGTGTTTTAAACCAGCCTTTCTATATAGTCCTGGCTGTCCTGGATCTCACTGGGCAAATCAGGCTGGTTTTGAACCCACAGAAATCCACCTGCCTCTGCCTTCCCAGTGCTGCAATTAAAGGGGTGCACCACCTTGCCCAGGCTGTATTGTTTTAAAGATTAGTTTTCCTCTAAAAAGACAATCACCTTTAAAACCAGCAATCAGCCTGGGCTGGGGTGTGGCTCTGCAGTAGAGGGTTTGCCTACTATAAGTCGGCCCTGGACTCCATCCCCAGCTCTGTAAAACAAAACAGACAAAAAGCCCCCAGACATAAAACAATCCCAAAACACCTCAGTAAAAATATTGTTCTTTAAGGCATAAATGTGGAGTAGCGAAACGAATTGGTCTATTTTGCTTCAACTGTCTAACAGGGAACAGAGTAAGAATGGTACTCAACCACTTATCCAAGGTGTGCTTTAATCTAAGGAAGACAAACTGGAGGAAGTCCTACAGCTCCCAGACTATCCACTATTCCACACCCTTATGGGATGTGCACTCAGGACAAATGCAGTTGACTCCCATTGGTGACCACATGCCCCGGGCACCACCTCCAGGTAGCACAGCTGAGTGGCAGGCACCCAGGTCCACAGAGGCTGAGCACTTCCCCTCTGGAGAGGCGGAGCCCACTCTCTTGTTCTTCTAGCTCTACCACCCTGACAGCACTGCTATACCCTGGAGCTCGACAAAAACGTGAACTCACGCTGTTTCGTGCCTGGTCTTTTGGCCTACATCATGTGTGAGGTTCATCCTGCGGTGTGTGCAGATACAATTCAGTCATTGTCATAGGACTCATACTATGTAATTTATAGAACATACTGATAGTGATTTTCTTATCACAAGAAATGCTGTTAGTATTTCTCCCATCCAAGTACTAACCAGGCCCGACCCTGCTTAGCTTCTGAGATCAGAGGAGATCGGGCGCGTTCAGGGTGGTATGGCCGTAGACTGCTGTTAGCATTTCTACACACGCAGCCTGAGCACACGTGAACACACCTCTCTCCAGGCGTGTCACTGGAAGAAGCAGAGTCAGTTGTTGGGGACAACTTTACAGACTTTCAGTTGCAATGAGCCATGGAATCATTAATTAATCAGCCTCGTTTCACAAAGTCAACCCATCAGAGTCAGGGACTCTGTATTGGAGATTAGGCCAAGATTCAAGGCATATTGGAATTACTGCCTTGTGAATAAAGTGGCTGTTTCTTGAGATAGATTTCTCTGTAGTTTATCCCTACCTGTTATAAACTTAGGACTTACCCCCACAGTTCAGCACTATTTGATCATTTTACTGGGCACGATTTCCCCTATGCATTTGGGGTTTACTGATTATATCTCCTAGCTATGTGTGAAGACAGTCTCAGTCAAGAAACCTGCTTCCACTACCAGGTCTCTGTTTCTTTCTTCAGTGTAAACATGGAGATCTGCCTTCCTGCAATTATATTTATTGTCAGTGTGCTGGGTCCAGGAAAAAGCATTCCATTTAAGACATTCCCAGACATCAAAGGACATAGCTGTTGATTCATAGCTTCTCAGACAGAAAAAATAAGCAGGCCCTGGTTACCTGACTTATAGATAAGGAAAGCAACGACCTTAAACTAACCTCGCATTAAAAGAGCCCTAACTCCTCACCTCATCTCCACCTCAGTCTACTGATAATCTGAGTTCAGGAGATTTACTGCCCGTCTTTCACTCTGAGGAAAAAGAACTAATCATCAACCCACAGCCCGGAGGAAGACAAACCTCCACTGGCGCCTCTGATAGGCATCAAGCCCCAGATCTGACCATTTAGAGGTTTGAGTCTCCTCCTTGTTTCAACCGCTTAGAGTAAATGGTGTAAACTTCAGATCTAAAAGTCCCTTAGAGCTTGCAACATGTGGGAAAAGTGCTAATGGACCAAGGGCCATAAACTGCCCTTGTCTGTGTACTGGAGTTGCCTGGTTACTCTCTGTGCCTGCAATATTTTGAGGGTCTTTCTAGCTGGGTAAGAACAAGGAGAGTTAGCAGAAGCTGGAGCAGAAGTTGGAGCAGAAGTGTCCCAGAAATCAGCAGCTAGGAAAATGGAGAGGAAAAAGAATGTAGCAGAGAATTGGAATGGAAATTAGAACTGAGACAGAGAATTGGAGCTAAGAAATTATACAGTTAGGACAGAAGAATTAGAAGAGACAGCCTGAGGAAGAATTGTGTGTGTGTGTTCATTTGTTTCTCCCCTCAGATCCCCTTAGTCATTTTCCCTTCGCTGGCTGTGGCTCTTTAGCTGAGCCTTGAAGGGTCTGAGGGGCGGGTACCCCCAAAAACCCTGTTTTTCAGCAACTCAAAACACTGACTCTGAAGTATCATCAGTGAATGAGAGAGTCAGAAATGTCAGCAAGGGGAACAAGTTGGCCTTTATACAACCTCACAAAGCAGTTCATAAGTTTAGCAATTAAAAGGTTATTTTTGTTGGACATTTTCATTTATTCTGTGTCACATCTGCTAAACGAGCAACATCTAAAGTCATTAATCCTAACTCTGTTAGGCAGAATAAAGAAACAAAAACCAAAATGGTATTATTTTATTAGCATTTAATACAACCACATAAGAAATTATATATTTAGTACAAAAATGAGTGGTTAAAAATTTTACCCTATTATTCACTGTTAATTCAAACTTGGAAGAATATTTGTTTTAAAATTTTAGACTTTATTTTTAGTAATTTAAATTATGCATGTGTGCATGAGCACACAATTGTGTATATATGCATGCATGTATGCAGATACCAGAAGAGGCCAAAGGGGTCAGATCCCCTACAGCTTGAGTTACAAGCCGTGGATGTGAACCAGCTGACAGGGGTGCTGGGAACTGAACTATGGTCTCTGCCAGTAGTGCAAGTTCTTAACCACTGAGCCATCTCCTCCCCAATGGAAGGAAAATTTTAAGTTTAAAGAATAAGAAGATTTAATGTGAGTAAAGATAGTAGAAGAAAACCTGAGTCTGAAAGGAAACTGAAGGCTTATAATACACAAAGAAAGTGCACGTATATGAAATTAGGATTTGTAAGTGGTTGAAAAATGATCTAAGTAACTTTCCTTCTGAAAAGTTTAAAATGAGAAATTTACTTACCCCAGCTCTGTCATGCCATCCACAAATTCCTTTTTGCTAAATTCACATTGAGTGGCAGCCCTGAACTTCCATGCTACGACCAAAACGCTAATACTGGCAGGGTCCAGGTTCAAATCGTCACAGAACTGCTGGATCCCATCAACTCCGATTTTGTTTTCATCCTGTGGGTCTGTTGTTAAAATTGGGGGGGGGGAGGACATCATACTACATTGAAAAGCAATCCTAAAATAGCTTGTTAGAATCATACTATATCATACAGTTCTATCAAGTATTTCAGTCACACCAGTCAGTGAACAACCATTTTCTATTAAGTATGAAATAAATACAGAGTTAAAAATCTCTCCAGAAAACAGTTCATCCTTAACACCTAGAAAGAAGACCGAAACTCTTGTAAAGAGATGTCATCATTAAGAATTTAAGGGCTGAGCACAGTCTCAGGCAGGAATGCTTGCATGGTGTGCTTGAGGCCCTGGGTTCTAACATCAATACAGGAAAACTAAAACCAAAGCCAAAACTCTGTTTAACTTCCAGCCGAGGACGAAGCTATGTAGTGGAGGCTTGCTCCACGTGGGCACACATGCTGTGGGTTTATCTCAGTTCAGACTCTGGAGAACGGAGGGAAGGAAATAAGAGTGCTCACAATTCTGCCAAGGCAAAAGTGATTGGTTTTCTTTTAAGTAACTTCATTTGCTAGCTTCAATGTGTTGGGAGCTGTAGATCCTTGGCCCCTTGACTTTCTTTGCCTGCAGCTGCTCTGAGCACAAGACCCTGATGGCAGGCTGATGAAGCCCACTGCTGAAAGATCCCGAGAGTTGGGCATGGCTAAGGATCCCTATATAAGCTGCCCCTGAGCACAGTAAAGGGGGATTGGCATTCTTGTAACAAGGATGACCCGTGTCCGCGTCTGTGTCTCTCTCTGTGTCTCAGTGTTTCTAAGTCTCCAGTCCAGTTCCTGGCTCGAGTACTAGTCCTGTTAGTGGCATGGGCACTACAGGACAGTACAGGACCATTTGGAGTGTCGGTTCCTCTGGAACTGTAATTACAAAGGGTTGTGAATCACCACATAGATACTGGGAACCAAATTCCAGTCCTCTGTAATCCAGCAAGTGCTCTAGCTGCTGAGCCGTTCCTCCAACCCCACCATCTTACCTCTTACATAGGATCTCTGAGGCTGAGCCTGCAGTGTGATGCTTTGGCTATATTCACTGGCTAGTGAGCCCCTGGGACCCAGCTGTGTCTACTCTCCTGGGAGTGGAGTTACCGGCATGTGTCTCCACACTCAGCTTTTATGTGGGTGCTGAGGATCCGAACTCAGGTCCTCATGCTTGGACAGTAAGTCCTTGGCAGCTCTCCAGCCCTACCTCTACTCTAAATGATACCCCTGCTGTCTTTTGAGATAGGGTTGTGTTGTGGATCTCAGGCTTGCCTTGAATTTGCAGCAATTCTCTTGCCTCAGCTTCCCAAGTCCTGGGATATACCATGGTGACCAACAGCAAAGAAAAATTGATGACACAAATGAAATTAATAAAACCAGACATCTTTCTAATTGTATTATACGTGGAGTAACCCTCTCCATGCTTATGGGACAAAAGGCCTATTAAAAACCAAACAAAACAATAAAAACCCCTGCCTCAGCCTTAACAGAGAGCATTTTGGGAAAATGCGTTCACAGGTACAGCACGGCTGAAACAGTAGCCTGCAAAGCCCTGCTGGACATCCTCAGCATGCACAGAACAGGGACTGAGGGGTGAGGTAAAGGCTAGCGACTCCTCTCATCTCCAGCCTCTCTGCTAAGGAGAGTGGACTCTAGAACTACACACAAGGAGGAGGCGTCTGAGTCTTTGCTGCCCATCCACCAGCATCACCCGTGTGCCCATCCACCAGCATCATCCGTGCTCCTCGTCCACCAGCA
>NW_004949105.1:4957361-4970432 GCF_000317375.1 Microtus ochrogaster | reverse complement strand
CAGCATCACCCGTGCTCCTCGTCCACCAGCATCACCCATGTGCCCGTCCACCAGCATCATCCGTGTGCCCATCCATCAGCATCATCTGTGTGCCCCAGCATCATCCGTGTGCCCGTCCACCAGCATCACCCGTGTGCTCGTCCACTACCATCATCCGAGATGCGCACTATAGCGTTTGGTTGGCTTTGCTGCTATTGTACCCCTTACCTTTGTACCTGCCATAGAGCTGCTCCAGTTTCTTCTGGTCCACCGCACTCTTCATAGACTCTCGGTGGAACGCCTCTGGGTTTTGGAAGAAACTATCTGTAGCCTCATCTAGTTTCCACTCATTCTGTGTCAGGCAGTAGATGGCAGTTTTCTCGCTAGCTTGTGTGCATGCCATGAACTGGCGGACTTTGTCCTTCTGAGTTGATTTAAGTTTATGCTTTGGGATGAAAACAAAAAGGTGGGAAAGCCAATGAATACATGGTTGCTCAGCCTTGATTCTTTGTTTTTTGAGACAGGGTTTTACTGTGTAGCTCTGGCTGTCCTGAAACTTACTTTGTAGTCCAGCCTGGCCTCAAACTCACAGAGATCCACCTGCTACTGTCTCCTGTGCGCTGGGACCAAAGGCGTGCACCATCACCACATGGCATACGTCTATTTTTACATTTTACACCTACATTTTAACTGGATTTATTTTTCTTGTTGGACCCAACTTTCAGAATAGCAGGGACCAAAACCTTGCTCTTCATCAGTCAAAAGACTGCATAGTCTTCTAAAAATGGAAATGAAAGCATAGCTACAGTAATAAATATATAAAAGTTTAACGAAAAGTCGATGAAAATCAACCTTTTATAGACAATATACTATAAGCCAGGAGTGGAGATGCACATGAGTAATCTCAGAACTTGGGAGCCAGAGACAGGAGGACTATGAATGAGTTCAAGGCCAGCCTCTACGCAATGAGCTCTAAGGGGCTATACTGGGAGTCCTGTCTATAAAAAGTAAATAAATAAATAAGCAAGCGAGCCAAGTATGGTGGTGCATACCTTTAATTGCAGCACATGGGACGCAGAGGCAGGAGGATATTCAGAGGCCAGTCTGGTCTACACAGAAAGTTCCAGGCCAGCCAGGGCTACGAAGTGAGTCTGTCTTAAAAAAGAAGAAAAAAAAAAAAACCCAAAAAGAAAAGCATGTTCCCTTTGTATAAAATACTGCTCCCCTCCCCCTTAAAACATTAGCACAATATCTCAGTAATACGCATCTGGTACCCTGCCAACAACACGGGGACTTGATGATATCCCAGGCCCCCCCCCCTGCAGAATCAGGAGCTTCCATTAAGTTCGGGCTCCAGTGAATACTGAGGAAACAGACAGTTTGGAAGCACTATTGTTTTAAGGCTTTTCTTAGTTTAGGAGCAGAACGGTGCTGATGGAAACACACAAATAACTAAGCGCTACACTGGAGGAAATTACAAAGGGCCACAAGGGAGCACACAAACCGTGAGATGAAAAGTGAAACAGAGGCTGTGGGGAGACAGGAATAGCACTGCCGAGGAACGGCGCTATATATAGTCTGCAGCGAAAGAGTGCATCTGCATGCTTGCTGACCAGCACAGCCACGCCTCTAAGGTAACTCAGGGAAAGCAACACCAGAAGTGATGAGCTCGTTTCTAGAAATCAAAACAGACTCCATAATAAACAGTTTCTTTCTTTATTCAGTAGAAATGGGGATCAAACCTGGGATCTCATGCACACTAGGAAAGTGCCAAGCTACAGTGGTCTGTCACCTGTCCTGAGGATTCTTTTTTTTTTTTTTAAACAAGAAGCTTTAAACAATAATAAGGGAACAATTTTTACTTAAGAGGACTGCACTTTTTTTGTTCAAATAAAGATGAGAATTTATAGTAGTAACAGAATAAATTTTAACTTACAGAAATACATAATGAATAGCAAGGTGCAGATGAAGAAATAAAGGGGGGGGGAGGCAAGAAAGGGATTAAAACAAAGACATGCATACCATGTACAAGAGCTGAAAATGGGCTGGAAAGCAGGCTCCAAGCCGCTAGCTGCCACAGCAAAGAAGAAAACGGGAGTAGGTTAGGAAAATCTGGTGCCCATAAAAGCCAGAAGAGTGTGACAGATCCCCTGCAATTGGAGTTAAAGACAGTTGTGAGCCGCCACATGGGTGCTAAAAACCAAACTCGGGTCTTCTTAACTGCTGAGCCATTTCTCCAGCCCCAGTAATAAATGTTTTTAAAAACCAATAATCCACAGCTAAATCTAAAAAGTGTTCGCTTTGCATTAAAAACCAGGTGGTGGTGGCGCATGCCTTTAATCCCATCACTTGGGAGGCAGAGGCAGTAGGATCTCTGTGAGTTCGAGGCCAGCCTGGTCTACAGAGTGAGTTCCAGGACAGCCAGAGCTTCACAGAGAACATCTGTCTTGAAAAACCAAAAAAGAAAAAACAAACAAACAAGCAAACAAAAAAACAGCTAAGAAAACTCAGGTCCAATGGGAAGAAAGGTGAATTGGTAATAATTTCCTTAAGAAAAATGGCTTATAAACTAAAAATTACAGGAAAATAAAAGAGCTCCAAGTCCATCCATGTAAGCAGATGAGAAATCCATGCCAAGGTCTACTTAGGCAAGTGACTTTAGATAAAGTTTAGCATGTCCCGGGAACCAAAGTCCTAGAGGACATTTTCTATGTCTCATTATTTTATTGTTTAAAATGCACAGATTTTTATTTTTTATATTTATTTATTTATTATATATACAATATTCTGTCTGTGTCTACAGGCCAGAAGAGGGCACCAGACCTCATTACAGATGGTTGTGAGCCACCATGTGGTTGCCGGGAATTGAACTCAGGACCTTTGAAAGAGCAGGCAATGCTCTTGACCTCTGAGCCATCTCTCCAGCCCTGCACAGATTTTTTTTTTTAGTGCAAGTTGTTTACAATTACTTAGTGTGTGTGTGTGTGTGTGTGTGTGTGTGTGTGTGTGTGTGTGTGTTAGGGTTAGGGTGAGTGTGTAGGTCAGAAAACAACTTGTATTGTTGGTTTTACTTATTCACCATCTGGATTCCAGGATTACAGGGATTGAACTCAGGTCATTGGGCTTGGTGGCAACTAATCTTAACGGCAGAGCCATCACTTCAGCCTGGACTGCTAAGTGTTAATTAACCCTTTTGCTCTATTAAATTACAATAAAACATTTCATTTTAAGAAAACCATCTCAAGAAGAGATGTATGGAGCTCCTTCAGGGACAACCTTTCGGGTGAGTTCTCTGCCCACTGTTTTCAATGGCTCATCTGCCTCACTCCTCACAAGTTTCCAAACTACATTTACAGTAGCCCACTGAGAAAGTGCCTGAAGTCACTGACCAGTGTTTCCATAGTCTCCCAGAGCTCAGCACAGTGCCTCACACACAACCGCAGCTGCTCAGAATCATTTCAGCAAGGGATAATCGATCAGATATACAGAAAGCAGGACAAGTGGACCTTTTGAACAGCAGAGGCTGGCATGGAAAAGGACAGGGGACCTGAACAGTGGAAGCGGGAATGAAAAAGCTTCAAACGCTTTATGTGTTACCTTGTGTACAATAAGGCACAATTTAGGCACAAGGGTGCTTCGATATAAGATTTAAAAAAAAATCTGTAAAATGTCCTTCCGGAGGCACCTCCTCTTAGGCTCACAGGACAACCATTTGATCACATAAATTTGTGGCCCACTTTAGGTTGACTGTGCTTTTGCAGGTCCAGGCCTGGAGAGTGGGTCCTTAAATCCAACCGCTTCCAGATTTTCAGCCTCCCAGTTAAGGGCACAGGCATGAGGGGCTTGGCCGCTGGCTCTGCTAGCCGCTGGTCAGGAGAGTCTTTCGGCTGCTCTTAATCTCTTGGTTTCTGGGTTCGTACCTTCTAGTTTTCCAGCCTCACCCTTCTCAGTATCCATTCCATCCCCTCTTGCCTCCCTAAGAGGCTCTCCCAAAGAACCCTGTGCTTTCCTTTGCACAAACTCCAAGACAAGCAGACATCGCTCTAGAAACAGAGACAAAACTTGTCTCCCTGGGTTCCCATCCGCCCGCAGCCTCTCAGAGCATGGCTACCCCAAATCCAAGGAAAGGGGTTGTCAGGTGCCTCTCCCGCCATCTACGCCTGTGCACAGATCTTCTAAGCTAACCCTCCTCTACCTCGGCGTCCTGCCAGTCTCTCCCATCTACAGGATCCCCAGCCTGATCTTGGCTTTGGAAAAGAGCGAGCAATTGGTGACATCCATTCCCGGCGCCAGCTGCGCGGATCGCAAACCATCCTCACCCTGCAGAGTCAGGCGCCTGCACCACCTCCCCGGGATTGCCTCCTTCCCTCTCTTCCAGAAACCTCCGCGGACCAAGAGCTGGCAGAGCTCGGCCAGCTCCGCCCCCGTCGGCGTCACTGCCCACTTCGACGCGGGTTGGCTCCGCCCATCAGGCAGGTGTCACCCGTCGCACTCACAGCCCCGTCCCGCCCTCTGGTCAGGGCAGCACTGGGCCGGTCAGGAGCCTTTGCCCTCCCAGAGACCCAACCAGGCTCCCCACACCTACAGGCAGAGCCATGCCTCTCCAAGTCAACCGTGTCCCTCCCTCAGAGCCCCTACGGGGACACCCGGACTCCTCCGCCCAATGATCCCGAAGCCAGCACAGAGCAGTGACCTCCGCGCTCGCCTCTGGCCGCACCTGCCAAGCGCAGACGCTGCCACCTACCATGCTCCCCAACGCTGCTGAAGCGGCTTCAATTTTCTGCGCAAGCGCACGCCGCTTTCCTCTGCGCGGGCGACCGTCGCCGCTGCTAGCAGCAGGTTTTCTGCGCAGGCGCACTATACTGACTTTCACTTTGGCCGGCTGGGAGGCTAACTCAGCCTCCCGTTCTCCGAGTGCAGTGTAGACAGGCGCCCTTCCGGCCTGACGTTCGGCGTTTTGGGCAAACCGTGACCTCTCTTTCGGAGGCTGTTGCTGTTTTCTGGCTCTTAGGTTACGCACTCACTGGAAGGAGACAAGCTGTAGAAACTACTGTTCCCGGCATGCACAGCGCCGTGCAAAGGCCGACGGAGCTGTCCACCGGCAGCTTGCTTAAAGGGGCCGCGACTACTTTTCAGCAGCACGTCTGAAGAGCCTGAAGTAAAAAGAGGGCGGTGCCGTCCTCCGTGTCCTGGACCCACGCCCACGAAAGGGATGTGGGCAGGCCCACGTCTGTCCTGCTGGCTGAGCCAGGAAGCTCCCGATCGGAGACAGTGATGCTGAGGTCTCAGGTCCAGGGAGCGGCCTCCTCCATTGGGGTGAGCTCTGCGATTGCGGGACTCCTGTCCTGAGACTGGTTACACCGGGGTCCCTTTCCGGGGAACTCAACCCTAGGGACTCCTACCCGGGGATCCTTCACGGTTTGTCGCTTCCAAAGGGGGAGTGTTCCCTCGGGGGCTGCCTTTGTTTCCTTTCCTGTGGGGGGCTCCTTCCCGGGAAGTTACCTTTCCAGTGATTTCTTTTCTGGGGCTCCTCTTCTCAAGACTTCACCTAGACTCGAGGATTTAGCTCCCCGAGGTACTGAGAACCTCTTTTTAAAGGTATACCTGGAAACGGGCCCCCCAAGATTGTCTTGAGGAAGGGTGCGGTGCAGGAAGTGCGGTGTCCCGCAACACTTGGAAGCTTATACAGCCTGAGAGGTGTAGTCAACAAGCAACCAAGGTTTCCACATTACTCAAGGAGTCCTAGTTCTTAGTTTGGGTGTAGGATTTGTGTGTGTGTGTGTGTGTGTGTGTGTGTGTGTGTGTGTGTGTGTAACCAATCAAGTCTGTTGAAAGTGACTTGGAAGGTCTCTCTAGCACAGTAGGTTTAACCTCTGGCTCCAGCCTTTTGCCAACTCTTAAAAGGAGGGTAGGACCGCATATACCCTAGCACCTTCGTTTTCAGCATCTAGCTCGGCTATGTGGGGCACAGAGTAGATTTGCTTACACGGAGAAATATTTGCTGCCCACGAAAGGGCCTCGTTCTTCACAGTCTCTGTCTCCTCCTTGGCTTCCCTAACAAGAGAAAGAACAGACACAGGCAGCTGACTAGCGAGTAGGTTCCGTCTCCTTTCTTTGTGGACTTGAGTTGGAACGTCCTGAACAAAGTAGCTAGTTGAACCTTTTGTACACCACCAAGAAGCTATGGTTCATGACATCTTATTCCTCTTCCATATTATGTTTTGTTCTTTTCCAAAGTAGTTTCAGGGATTGGTCTACTAGTGAAATGCTTCTCTCCCCTGGCTAATAATTTCACACAGTACTTTTTTCACTTTTAAAAATTTCTTTTAAGGCTGGGCGGTGGTGGCGCACGCCTTTAATCCCAGCACTCGGGAGGCAGAGACAGGCGGATCTCTGTGAGTTCGAGACCAGCCTGGTCTACAGAGCTAGTTCCAGGACAGGCTCCAAAAAACCACAGAGAAACCCTGTCTCGAAAAACCAAAAAAAAAAAAAATTTCTTTTAAAAGGAAGACAAACTATCTTTTTCATTATATATGCCAATCCCAGTTCCCACTCCCTCCCCTCCTCCCATTCCCTCCACCTGCCCTTCCCCCATCCACTCCTCAGAGAGGGTAAGGCACGATGCTTTGGGAACGGTTCAGTGCCCTCCCTACTGTATCTACGCTGAGGAAGGTATCCATCCAAAGAGAATAGGTTCCCAAAAAGCGAGTACATGCAGTAGGGATGAATCCTGGTGTCACTGCCAGGGCCCCACTGTCTGCCCCAGCCATGCAACTGTCAACCACATTCAGAGGGACTAGTTTGGACCTATGCTGAGCCCTTCCCTGTCCGGCTGGAGTTGGTGAGCTCCCATTAGCTCAGGTAGACTGTCTCAGTTGGTGTCCTCATCATGGTCTTGACCTCTTTGCTCATATTCTCATTCCTCCCTCTCTACAACTGAACTTTGAGAGCTCAGTCCAGTGCTCCGATGCAGGTCTCTGCCTCTGTTTCCATCAGTTGCTGGATGTAGGTTCTATGGTGACATTTAAGATATTCATCAGTCTGACTACAGGGCAAGACCAGTTCGGGCCCCCTCTCCTCTATTGCTTAGGGTCTTAGCTGGGGTCATCCTTGTGGATTCCTGGGAATTTCTCTAGTGCCAGGTTTCTTGCTAGCTCTATAATGGCCCCCTCAATCAAAATATCTCTTTCCTCGCTCTCCTCTCTGTCCTTCCTCCATCTGACTATCCCGTTCCCCCAAGTTCTCCTCCCCACTCTTTTCTCCCCTCATCTTCCCTTTCCAGCCTCCCTATTCCCCCAACCCTGTGCTCCCAATTTTGTCAGGTGATCTTGTCTATTTCAACTTTCCAGGTAGATCTATGTATATTTTTTTTAGGGTTCACCTTGTTACATAGCTTCTCTAGAATCAGGAACTATAGGCTCACTTCATTGAACTATAGGCTTCTTTGTTTACAGCCAGTGTCCACTTAGGAGTGAGTTCATACTGTAGTCCTCTTTTTGGGTCTGGGCTACCTCACTCAGGATGTTGTTTTCTAGTTCTATCCATTAGCGTGCAGATTTCAAGATGTCATTGTTTTGACCAATGAGTAGTACTCTAATGCTCACACAATGCTTTAAAACTCTCCTCAGGGCTCATGAGAATTATCCTGTCATTTACTTCCTCTTTCTTGTTTTCTAATTCTTGTAGTCCTTAGGTATGAATTCGTAGACTTTGGCTTTGCCAACTATCTGTTGTGTGTATATGGGGTATAAGTGCCCCTTTCAAGTGTCCTTTAGAATTTAAAATAAATTTTGCTGTTGGTAGAGTACACTTTTAATCCCAGCACTTGGGAGGCAGAGATAGCTCTACGAGCTTGAGGTCAGCCAGGGCTACATATTGAGACTGTCTCAAAAAATAAGTAAACAGATAAATAATAAATATAGTTGAGCACATGTCCTTGTGGCACAATTGAGCATTCCTTTGAATATATACCCCAAAGTGGTATTACTGGGTCTTGAGGAAGGTTGTTTCCTAGTATTCTGAGAAATCGCCACACTGACATCCAAAGGGGTTGCACCAGCTTGCATTCCCACCAGCAATGCAGAAGTGTTCTCTTTTCCCCACAACCTCTCCAGCATAAGTTGTCATCAGTGTTTTTTATCTTGGCCATTTTTACAGGTGTAAGATGGAATTTCAGAGTTGTTTTGATTTGCTTTTCTCTGATGACTAAAGATGTTGAACATTTTCTTAAGTGTCTTTCAGCCATTTTCGATTCCTCTGTTGAGAGTTCTCTGTTTATTTTATTGGATTATGTGATCTTTTGGTGTCCAATTTCTTGAGTTCTTTGTATATTTTGGAGATCAGGCCTCTGTCTGATGTGGGGTTAGTGAAGATCTTTTCCCGTTCTGTAGGCTGTCATTTTGTCTTGTTGACCGTGTCCTTTGCTTTACAGAAGCTTTTCAGTTTCAGGAGGTCCCATTTATTAATTTCCAACTCAGTTTTAAGACTAATAAGAAAAACTAGGTGAAGTAGATCCTTCACTTGTTCTCTCTAGAAGCAGCATTTTGCCCTCTGGGCTGTATAGTAGCAGGAAGTTGTCAGCAGTCACATTTGGAATGTTGTTCATTTGCCTGCTGTGGAGAGTGGCTTAGCTGTGCGAGCCCCAGGTGAATAAGTGTGTGTAAGCATCTTTGCCCTCGTCTGTTCAGGCCTGTCTAGCTCTTGGGAGTCCCTCCTACTCCTTTTAGCAGCCATTGCCACCACCTCCTGCTCCTAACGCTAAGGACCACTCATCCACGCGGCCTTCCTGCCATGCTGTCATTTTGAGAACACTAGGTGGACTTTACAGTGTTTTGCCTTTGGGGGATCTCTCCACCCAGTGTTGTGATCTGTCCAAGCTGTTGTATGTGGCTGTTCAGTATTGCAGAAAACCAGAGAGTCTTTCCATTTTATTATTATCATTATTGCTTTTGGGGGAAAATGTGTTCTTCTTATGTAACCCCGGCTGTCCTCAGACTTTCTATGTAGTTCACAGTGACCTTGAGCTCCTGGCTTTTCTGCCTTAGTTCAGCTTCCTGAGTATTGGGATTGCAAGTGTACACCATCCCACCTGCCATCAAAATGTCTTTTTAAGCAATTAAAAATAGCAGCAAACTAAAAATGTTTACTAATTTACTAAATTTTAAAAAATACTATATAAAATATATAGGGCCTGTTAGGCAGATTTGAAGGTAAAATAAAATGAACTTAGGAAAAAGGTGCCATATTTTATGGGTGTCTAGATAATTTCAATCATGTTTATAAGTATCTTTTATGAAAAATATTCCTGTTTACACAACTAAATCCTCAAAAAGTTGTTATAAAAAGTAACTCTCTCCTGTATGAACTGGAGGATGACTGATTCCAGGGACCAGGTTGGGGAAGGAAGCAGAAATGAGTGCAATACTCCCTTCTCACACACACTGCCTTCTGAGGCGTGACATCTATAAAATAGTCACATTTGGAGATCTTGATGTGTGGGGGACGATGAGTGACGGGAAGCGAAAATGAAGGATCCCAAGTTCCTGCCCTAGTTCTGGAGAAGCCCCCGTGTGCCCTTGTAAAGCGGGACTACGCCCCTTGGGAGCAGGAGGAGGGCAGCAGGAAGCATAGAGGTTACAGATCCGGTTTATTGCCATGTAGGAGGAAATAGTCAGTTTGCTTGTGAGTTGGTCACCCGGGTGGGTAAAGCTTTGTTGATACTGGCACAGAGTAAAGCTATCGAAGCAGTGAGTTCTTTCTCCATGTGTCTCTAGCCAGCCTGAGCAGCCAGACTGCTCAAGCCCTGCTGAAACCTGACAGTTGGCTTTCAGTCACAACGTGGTCTTTTCTTGGTGATTTCGATTGTTTGATTAGCTAAAATCATCTGAGAGAAGGAAGCCTCAATTAAGAAAATGTCTCAGTTGTACAAACATTAATATTTTTCTGTCCTTGTGACCAGGGTCCATGTCCAGCCGGTTCCATGGGTGACTCTTAGAGTTTAACTCACCGGATCTATCTAATCTTTGTTTCTGATTTGGTCTGTTTTTCAGCCTCCAAGGTCATTCCTTCTCAGGGACCGTTACTGAGCACTGCAGCCACCAGCTTCTAAGACACTGCTGTCACCTGCCTCGGGCAGCGTCTTCTTGTCTCAGCTCCACCTGGCACCAAGACCTCCCCACGCCCCAAAGCGAGACATCAGAAACCAGGTTCTCTGTTCTTTTTGCCAAACACTGATATGTGGTGTTAGTCTCCCTTCAGAGGAAAGGAGGATGAGCCTGAGTCTCAGTGGTGGAAAAGGTTTGAGCCTTTGGTCAAATCCTAGAGTTCCAGGAGCGTCAGACTCTGGAATGTCTGCTTCATTAACTACGGCTGACCTGGGAAAACTGACAATAAATACTCCCTAAGGCTCCAGGAAGCAGAGTGGCTGAGTGTGCCACTCAGCACCTCCAAAGACAGTGGCTTCCCATGTGATGGGAAAATTGACTTTTTTCTTCTGCTTTTTTTTTCTGAGACAGGGTTTCTCTCTGTAGTCCTGGCTGTCTTGGAACTCACTCTGTAGACCAGACTGGCCTCGAATTCACAAAACTCCGCCTGCCTCCGCCTCCTGAGTTCCGGGATCAAAGGCGTGCAGCACCACTGCCCAGCAACAGTGGTTCCTCTTGAGTGGACAGGTTCTGTCTATCACACGTGTCAGTTTATGAAGCTGTATGATTTACTTACTGCTCTAGCTGTTGGCTTGTTTCGAGACAAGACATTCTGTGGTGTAGACTGGCCTTGAGCTCCCAGCTGAATCTTCTTTTTCCCTCTCCTACATGCTGGGATTGCAGGCGTGTGACATGACTGCCTAGCAGGGCTGTGTTTTCAGCTTTTAAAGTCGTCTCTAAAGTCGAGGAAGCTCCTTCACTCGCCACTTATGGTGCTTTAACTTTCGGTGTTTGGTTGTAATCTGAATACAATAGTTCAGAGGTTGATGTAATGTCTCATCTGTTTCTTCAGCTGAGAATGTGCGTGTAAGATGCAAGCTGGATGTAGCAGAAGGCCCTGCACCCCGACCCTCGTCCTTGGACCATGAAGGTCCTGGATGAGAGCCTCTTCTGGATGCTGCTTCCATTCTTTCACCTGATAGCCAGCGCTGCCGAGCACGAGGAGGTCGCGAAACATGCCATCAAGTTACACCGCGGGAAGGGGGCCACCGCCACCCAGAGGAAGCAGTGGGTCCTGGACAGCTGCCGGAGGCTCACTGGGCTCCTGCGGCAGAAGAACGTCGTGCTAAACAAACTGAAGAGTGCCATCCGAGCGGTGGAGAAAGACACCACACTCTCGGGGGAGGAGAAGCTCTTCCAGGTGCACACTTTTGAGATCTTCCAGAAAGAACTGAATGAGAGTGAGAACTCTGTCTTCCAGGCCATCTATGGATTGCAGAGAGCCCTGCAGGGGGATTACAGAGATGTGGTCAACATGAAGGAGAGCAGCAAGCAACGGCTGGAGGCTTTGAGGGAGGCTGCCATTAAGGTCAGCTTCCAATCTGGGGGGAACCTGCCCTGTCTAGGGATCTGGCAGGGATGGGAGATCGGGGTGGGGTGACACACAAAATTAGGAGGGCTAGCTAGAGGGAACCTTTCTCACAGCCCTGTTTGTGCCATCATTGCTTCCAGAAGGCACCTACCCATGTCATGTAAATCTTAGTGCTCAGCTCAGACTGACTGGATCGGATTGTATGTTACCTGTAAACTCAGAAAGTAGCTAAATATTCGTGATTGGCACTATGATGCTTGCGGCGTTGCTGTGCTCAGCACATGGTTTGCTGTTAGCAGAGGACCTCCATGGGTGGTGAGCAAGCCTGCTTAGGATGCTTC
This sequence comes from Microtus ochrogaster, assembly GCF_000317375.1. Taxonomy (NCBI): domain Eukaryota; kingdom Metazoa; phylum Chordata; class Mammalia; order Rodentia; family Cricetidae; genus Microtus; species Microtus ochrogaster. Next base: position 4,958,598 of record NW_004949105.1, on the reverse strand, counting down.
TTTGCTGTTTCCTTGTTGCTTGCCCTGCATGTCTTTTTTGCTATAAGCTCAGTGTATATATATGAGCAGGTAAGAATGTTTGACTCCCTCTGCTGGTCAGAGTTAGAGTTGCACCTGTACAGATGGCCCCTTGACCTAGAAAACTGGTAGGTCTAATCCAGATCAGAGCCCTTAGTGGACGGACGTGAGGAAGTCATAGCCTGGTGTAAACCCTCACCAGATCTTCAATTCTTACAAATCGTTAGGAAGAGACAGAGTATGTGGAACTCCTTGCTGCAGAAAAACACCAAGTGGAAGCCCTTAAAAACATGCAACATCAAAACAAGAGTCTGTCCATGCTCGACGAGATTCTTGAAGACGTGAGGAAAGCTGCAGACCGTTTGGAGGAGGAGATAGAGGAGCATGCCTTCGACGACAATAAATCAGTAAGCAGCACTCCAAGTGACTTCTCCTCCTGCTAAGCCGTTATGATCTCATGGGCCCTGGCGTGCTCAAGATGCTCACATGTGCATCTTAGGGAAGCTGAGGATGAGAGGGTACACTAAAACACCTCTGTGCCACATCAGAATTCATGTGGCATGTCCTCAGAAGTGAGCTAGCTAGCCTGCTTTCTCTTGTAACAATTGCAATCACTCCCATATGAATGACTTATCTCAGGCCCCAGCTTTACCACTCAGCTTGGGTCGGGGCTCTAGACTCGGGATTTGGGGTGGTTGAGTTTTTCGTGCTTATCTACTGGGGCATCTGTTAAATTCTGCAAAAGACAGGTTTATAGCAGAAATAGGATTTAGGCTTCTCATTTGTCCGATGTTGAGATCATAAGGGAAAATTCATACTGATGCCAAGAATTGTGGGTCTTGGGGAACCTATAAACGGTTATGGGTGAAAACAAATCAGAGTAAATGCCGGTGTGTGGGGAGAATAGAAAACAGGGAGGGAAAGGGGCACTTAGTTCATTCTGGGTTCGAAGAAGAGCTCTAAGGCTTTTCTAGAGCTGCAAATATTTGGAAGAATATACCATAAATCAAGGAAAGTGGATGTTTGGAAGTAGCATAAGTCCTAATATTTTTACCTCTAAATTCTTTAGTTGAAAGATTCCCTAATTCTGGCTAATGGATGTTATTGGGTTTGTTTGTTTTGGTTTGTTGGAAGTATGGCATATTGAAGCCAGAGATGTGCACATTGCTAGAAAAGTACCTATTGAAGCCAGAGATGTGCACATTGCTAGAAAAGTACC
>NW_004949105.1:4953286-4956771 GCF_000317375.1 Microtus ochrogaster | reverse complement strand
AACTTGCCTGTGCCCCCCCCCCCTTGAATTTACTCAGTAGTCCAGGTAGTTCTTGAACTTTAAATCCTGTGCCTCCCTGCATAAGATGGGATTACAGATCCTGGCTCCAGACTTAGCATCACTGATCTCTTTGTCACAGGACACTAAAACATTTCAGTTACTCTTTCAGTCTTGTATTCTTTAAATGCTGATGTGAAAGCCCTTAATTCTAATTATATAATATTGGTTATGCTTCTAGGTCAAGGGAGTCAACTTTGAGGCGGTTCTGAGAGTGGAGGAAGAGGAGGCCAGTTCCAAGCAGAATATCACAAAGCGGGAAGTGGAGGATGGCCTGGGCCTCAGCATGCTTATTGATTCCCAGAACAACCAGTATATTCTGACCAAGCCCCGGGATTCCACTATCCCGCGTGCGGACCACCACTTCATAAAGGCAAGCCGTAGCCATCAGCCTGGGGCTGGCCAGCAAGGTTGAGCCATCTCCTGCCTCAGACCGGAAGCCAACCTTCTTGCTGTCAGAGGCTCCACCTGATCACTCCCCTGTTCTCTGAGAAGCCTTCCTTGTCTTCTTTTCTTTTGTTGAGGTGGGCTGTCACTATGAAGCCTGGGCTGGCCTGGAGCAGTTTGGTCTGAGTTCTCACCAGGCCTCCTGCCTTAGCCTCCCAAGTGCTAGGATTACAGGCAGACAGCACCACATTTGAGTTTTAAGCAGCCTCTCTTGATTGGGCAGACAAGACAGGATGCCCAGGGGCTCTGCCCAGCTCACGGCAGGTGTTGCTGTCCGTGGCTATGACTGAACTGTCCTAGAGCTGATTCCCCCAGCGGACACCATCAGTTCCCTCCATGGAGGTTGGGGGCCCTCTGCAAAGTTCTCTTCCCCTCCTCTTGTGATGAATAAATAATTTCTATGAAATATTGGAGGCTGGATAAATAACTCGCCCCAAGTCTCACTCACCTGGGTGCCCCAGCACCATGCTGGATCTTACTGTATCATTTACCAAGTAGTGAGAAATCCAAGGTATCATGAATTAAATGTGAGCTCTTATGGCCCTTGGGCCAGAACGCTCAATGGGATTCAAGTGTTCTTGGATCCTAGAATGTTTTTAGAGAGCTTGAACAAACAGACCAACCCGTTCAGAGCTGAACCTCATCTCTTAGAGCATAGTTTAGGGTTCTCAGCATCTGTGAAACATCAGGAGGGAGAGTTTGCCCTCTGACTCTCCTCACTCGGCTTGTATTCTCGCGGGAGGAGATGAAATCAACGCTCTCCGTCCTGTTCCCCCTTGCAGCCAACCAGCCTGTGTTTATTATTATTTTCTTTCTGTTAGGACATTGTGACCATAGGAATGCTGTCCTTACCTTGTGGCTGGCTGTGTACAACAATAGGCTTGCCTACCATGTTTGGTTATATAATCTGTGGTGTGCTTCTGGGGCCTTCAGGACTAAACAGTATTAAGGTAAGAATAATTCTCACTGTTTTAGTGTCTAATAAGGTGCATGAAACAGATCTGAGCTCAGTCAGTGAAGATACCACTCTAAAATGTCTTCAATGCTTTCTTTAATCCATGGGAAGTCTGCATTTCTTGGGGCAAGAGGGCTTTATGACAGGCTGTCTGTCTCTTTAAATTATGCTAACATTAAAAATTGCATTTCTGGTGATATGATGGCCGGGGTTGTCCAGACTAACATTCAGACAATAAATCAACTGGAAATGTTGATTTCAGTGTAATTTTATGCAGTTCCTGTGGTTTGGGGAGATGGCTGAAGTCCCAGTCTCAAGAGTCAGTAGACCTGAAGCCATCTCAGGAGCAGGGTGATTGATCCCTGTCATAAGGAAATAAACACACTTCCGGCAGGAAAGAAAGGGTTCCTGGTCATTTTTGAGTACGTCACTTAAGTATACTTGGTGGTGGTGGAGTGACAGTGGGAAGAGGCTGCTCAGAGTGGGTGCTGTTAGGGAACAGTCCAGGAGAGCACAGGACCAGCCTCAGAACCCTCCTCATTTCACTAAGACACCCTGAGAAAGTGGAAAGAGGCAGTGCGCTCTAGTCCACAGTTCTCAGTTCTCAGAAAGGATGCAGTGCGCAGGGGCCCCGTGGGGCGCTCTAGTCCACAGTTCTCAGAAAGGATGCAGTGCGCAGGGGCCCCGTGGGGCGCTCTAGTCCACAGTTCTCAGAAAGGATGCAGTGCGCAGGGGCCCCGTGGGGCGCTCTAGCCCACAGTTCTCAGGAAGGACGCAGTGCAGTGTGCAGGGCCCTGTGGGGCGCTCTAGCCCACAGTTCTCAGGAAGGACGCAGTGCAGTGCGCAGGGCCCTGTGGGGCGCTCTAGTCCACAGTTGTTGAACTGGGTCGGAAGAGCTCAGTGACTTCAGGCTGAAGACTGATCTGAACAGTAAATGATCTTTGGCCAGGAAAAGGGCTGTCTGCCTAGCTGCTCAGACTCCGAGCCTGCTGCCTTCTAGGAAAAAATAACCTGATGTGGTGGAGGTAGCCCTCCGTCCCGGGAGGGTCTCAAAGGCTTCACAGCACAGTGAACTGTGCTCCAGGTTCATATTCTGCCCAAATGTTTCCACCGACTTAGAACAGTATAGTAAGATTAAGGAGAAAATCCCTCTGCCGCATCTCTTTCCCATCTAGAGTGTCGAGGGTAAAAGCAAGCACGCAGGAACAGAGATCTCACAAACTGCCAGGTCAGAGTAACTGGGCCACACAACACCTGCATACTGCGGGTACTCAATTACCTGTACCACAAGAAGTGATGTGATTATGAGTAAAGATCCAAGAGCATGCTAGTTAAAAGTGGGGCATGGTCAGCAGGACCAGACCAGTAATGTTTCCCTCTAGGAGTTTGATAGGCTTTCATTGTTGAGAAATGGAGGTTTAAGTGTATTCTTTTGGCATCGTACGATGATCTGACTCATAAAAGGGAAGGGAAATAAAAAGAAAATAGGAGTAAAGTAAGGAGGCATAAAAACAAGATGTCAAGGAAATAACATCTGGCTGGACAGTAAGTGGACAGGTTTCCTACGGAAAGACAGACCTGATGGCATACAGACACCATAAGAGCATGGTGAATGAGGTGTGGTAAACGTAGAGCAGTAAGAAAGGCTGAAGGCAAAAGGTGTAGATAAACACGGAGCAGGGGTGCTGCAAACTTGGTTCATGCTGGGTTCAGGACGGCATGGGGACTCAGGAACACTGTACCAACCACATGAACACCTTAAAAAATTAAAACCTAAATATATCATCCTGTTTCTTTTCGTTTAGTATGACAGTATTAAAAACAACTGACAAATGAGCCAAGAAAGAGAGACACCAGATTACATAACAGAATTTCTGGGATGTGGCCAAATAGGGGAATTCACTTCATGAGAAAACCTTCCCTACTTAGACATGCTCATATCCAAACAAGTCAGGGTGAATTGGTCTTAAACTCTGCCTGTTGCTTGTCCGTGTGTGTGTGTGTGTGTGTGTGTGTGTGTGTGTGT
>NW_004949105.1:4930160-4953076 GCF_000317375.1 Microtus ochrogaster | reverse complement strand
TGTGTGTGTGTGTGTGTTGAGAAAAGGAGTAGCAAAGACAGAAGTGACCATGTATTTGAAAGTCAGTGAACCCCACAGCTGCTTCTCAATAGAAACTATAATGAAAATAAATATTTCTCTAGCAAATCTAGAAAGTGTGTGCGTGTATGCATGTGCGTGTGTGTGTGTATGTGCGCATGCATGTACAAGCACAGGCAGGAAGTCAAAAAAAATCTCCGATATAAGGGAAATTCACATAATTCATTTTTTAAAAAAAAATTGGGTTTTTTGTTGGGGGTGGAGGGCTGGGGAATACACTCCATAATCAGCGTGTGTTCTTTTGTTAATATGTGCTAAGTAAAGAAAGCACCCAATAATAAGCTTCCTTGTTCTCAGTCCATTGTACAGGTGGAGACACTGGGAGAATTTGGGGTCTTCTTCACCCTGTTTCTTGTCGGCTTAGAGTTTTCTCCGGAAAAGCTGAGGAAGGTAAGGACCCAACCCCTCTGCTGTTGCCTGGGGGCAGCCAGGTTTACTCACTTTTTCTTTTTAACTCACATAGAGTCTGCTTGGCTAGTAAGTGTCTTGTTTTTTTTTTAACTAATTTCTTAAAAATAATAGTTAAGAATAAGTGAATTTTAATTTAGTTTGATACTTTTTTAAGATAATAAATTTGAAAATGTCAAAACTTAGTGAGTGGGATGAATTTTCACTTGGCTTTGTATGGGTCCCTCTAGGGAAATGTGAAACCGAGGGTGAAATATGATAGGGACTTAATCCGCAGTGTATTTCTCTAGAAGAACGTTCCTAAGATGGAAAATGAATTAGAGATTTTTACCTCAAAAACAAGGGAAATAACTTCTTTTTGTTGTTGTTGTTTTGAGTTTTTCAAGACAAGGTTTCTGTGTATAACAGTCCTGGCTGTCCTGGAACTTACTCTGTAGCCCAGTCTGGCCTTGAACTCACTGAGATCTGCCTGCCTCTGCCTCCCAAGTGCTGGGATTAAAGGTGTGAGCAACCACTGCCTGGATTGGGGGGGCGGGCAGGGAATAGCTTCTTAAAAATTGAAGGTGTTAGGGAATAAAACGAGTACTATTGGAGACCTGGTTTGGTGCTCCATATCCCCAGTTCTAGTATTTAGAAAGTGGAGATCCCTGGCCTTGCTGGCCAGCTAGTTTACCCTAATCATCCCCCAGGACAGGGAAAGACCCTGTCTCCAACAGGTAGAATGACTGAGCATGTGTCCCCTGTTCACTGCATGTATGTGCTGTGCACGTACACACACACATTCGCTGCCTCTCCCTCCTCCCAACTTGCACACACATATGCACACAAATTTACCAACAAGGAGTTTTAACTCCTCATGTTTAAGAAGTGTTGGAGGTAGGTATGGTGGCACCTAACCTAATCCCAGCGCTCAGAATGCAGGAGCAGGTGGATCTCCATGAGTTCAAGGCTAGCCTGCTCTACATAGTAAGTTCCAGGCCAGTTAGGACTACATAGTGAGACCCTGTCTCAAAACAATAAGAAAAATAAACAAAACAGGACAGCTGGGGACTGGTGCAGTGGTGCAGCATGTACAAGGGATTGCCACCAACCCTGACCACCAGAATTTAATCTCCAGGACCCACACTGTGGAAGAAGAAGATCAGCTCCTGCAAGGTGTCCTCCAACCCACCTAGGCAGCCCGTGGCACTTCCCCACAAATCAGTACATATTAGAAGATGCTGTAAATGATCTGAATAAGTAATGGCTGACCAGCAGCCTAACTGCCTGATGGAATGTTAGGTAGCCATGAAATACTAAAGTATAGAAACAAGAAAAATGTTTGTTATGGCACTCACCCTCAGCAAAACTGGGGGCTGGCGAGATGGCTCAGTGGTTGAAGCGATGGCTCAGTGCTGAAGTGATGGCTCAGTGGTTAAAGTGATGGCTCAGTGGTTGAAGTGATGGCTCAGTGGCTGAAGAGATGGCTCAGTGGTTAAAGAGATGGCTCAGTGGTTAAAGAGATGGCTCAGTGGTTAAAGAGATGGCTCAGTGGTTAAAGCGATGGCTCAGTGGCTGAAGAGATGGCTCGGTGGTTAAAGAGATGGCTCAGTGACTGAAGCGGTGGCCTTTGAGAGGGTTCCAGCCTGGGCTGCATACAGTCAGAAGTGATATGGAAAGAAAGCATATTACACAATAGCAGTATAAAGAGGCAAGTACACACAGGAGACAACGGGACAGCCGTGGTTGCACCCTTCTCTGTTTTTCAAATTTTCTACAGCACTTCTTAAAAAAAAAAAGACACATTTATTTTTGGAGGCTTTTTAAAAATCTATTTTGTTCATATTTGCTCCCTCCCACATCTCCGCTCATATCTACCTCCACTCCCCTAACCCACAACTTTGTGTGTCTCTCTCTCGTTTTTATTCTTTGAGAGGTTCAAGTTCATATAATACATTTTGATCATATTCAGACCCCCAACTCTTCCCAGATCTGCCTGCCCAAATTGGGTCTGTTTTATTTTTTAACCTGTAAATATAAATTTATGCTCCCCAAATATCCTGGGATGTATGGTCTTCAGATGGAACATGGTCATCTTATAAGGGGCTGCAGTCTTAGAAAAAGCCGTCTCTCCCTCTCCCAGCAGTGAGCAGTTGCCATCCATGCTGTAGCTAGGGGTGTGACTGTGTGCCTATCTCCATGCTGGGATTTTATCTGGCTCCGGCCTGTATCCGTTTTGTGCCTGCTGTCATAGTTGTGGTGTCAAGATGTTTCTCTGTAGCCATCCACTGCCTCTGGCTCTTACACTCTTTGACACTTCCTTCTAAGGTGGTCCCTGAGCCTTGGGAGAGGAGCTGCGGTATACGTGTTCCCTTTAGGGCTCTGCAGAGACTGCACCCTGCAGTCTCTCATTCTCTGCACTTTGGCCAGTCGTGGGTCTCTGCGTTACTAACCATTTCCTGCATTTAGAATATGCTCAGGTGATCTGCGGGTATAATTAGGAGTCAGTTTAATGCTATGTTCATTTACCAGAACAGCAGTGCTAGTTCCCCCTCTGGAGCCTATGTCCCATCAGGCCATAGGTTCTTGGCTCAGTGATGGTGCCAAGTTTGGGTTTCACCTTATGGATCGGGGCTTGCATCTAAGCAAGAGGTGGTTGGTTACTCCCATAATGTTTATGCCACTATTGCACCGGTGGGCATGTCTTGCCAAGCCAGTCACTGCCGTGGCTTGCATGATTGATAGCAGGTTATGATTAATCATTCCTTTTTTTCTCTAGTAGCCTGCACGGCACCTTGTAGTGCTGTGAAAGGGTTTTTGTTGCTGTTGTTCCTGAGATTCCCCATAGACTCTTGATAGAACCTGATATTCACTATTTAGCCCAGGGTTGCCTTAACATTGTGGCAATCCTCCTGCCTCTGCTTCTACGTACTGGAATTACAAATGTGTTCACCCACTCCTAGCTGTCTGCTTTTCTTTCTTTCTTTTCCTTTCTTCCTTCCTTTCTTTCTTTTTTAAAACTTTGCTGAAAGTTCTGTTAATCTGTCTTATCTCACCGCCTGCATCTTCTGAAGAGTCCTGAACTGTTAGTGCCGTCTTCCAGGGAATCTGTCTGATCTCACTGCCTGCTTCTTCTGAAGAGTTCTGAGCTGTGTTAGTGCCATCTTCCAGGGAATCTGTCTGATCCCACCACCTGCTTCTTCTGAGGAGTTCTGAGCTGTTAGTGCTGTCTTCCAGGGAATCTGTCTGATCTCACCGCCTGCATCTTCTGAGGAGTTCTGAGCTGTGTTAATGCCGTCTTCCAGGGACTCTGTCTGATCTCACTGCTTGCTTCTTCTGAGGAGTTCTGAGCTATTAGTGCCATCTTGCAGGGACTTTGGTCTCTTCGTGTGCTTCTGACATCATAAACCACAGATGTTAATTTCTAAACTCAAAGAAAATTAACCATTTTTCTAGATCCTAAATTTTAAAAAAGGCCCCATTTTTCCTATGCATTCTCTTGAGGAACATGGGGTAGGGAGGGAATAAGCTGGGTAGAGGGATTTCTGGGGTGCCCAGCCGTGTTAGCGTAAGCCAGGCTCAGCCATCACAGGTGCCATCTTGGGCAGGCTTCATGGGAACACGTGCCCTCTGTTTCCAAGTACACTGGCTCGTCTGGGATTGTATAATTAAAGACATTCAGTGCAATTCATGGAAAGCAAGGCAGGTAAAGTTCTGTTCCTCTATAACGAGCCACAACACCTTCCGCAGGGCTCTGACCCTCCTGGATGTCAGTTGGGACATCATCTGTAGTGGGGAATTTTGTTAATGTTTCCCCTGGTTTCCATAATTAAATTTTGTGTCTGTAGTGCCCAAGGGTCATGGTGAGAGACATTCTGTGACACTGCTAGCATCATGGCTGTGAGCACTGTAAAGGCAGCTTATGGTTGGTAGAAAACATGTGATAGTGTTTTCCGAAATGGTAGCAGTTGCTGGACACCCTCTGGGGACTCTGAATCCTCAGATTAGAAACAGCCAGAGTTCCTGGGGTCTGGAAGAGCTTCCTAGTATGGCAGAGAATGCAGTCTCCCTACCTTGAGTGCCCATCCCTGCTGAATGCTTAGTCTGGGTTCTTGAACCTGCCAGGACCTTTCTCACTTTCCTGCTTTGAAATCGACTTAAATTGTTCTCTTTGTTCTGAGACACTGGTCTAACTGTAGTTAGGGCTGCCCTGGACCTCAGATCCTCCTACCTCACCCTCCCTAGTGCTGGGATTACAGGCTCGTGCTACTGACCCCTTTGAACCAACTGTTGTTTGTTTTTATCTTCAGTTCATCAGTTACTACCTCTCTCCAAATAAATTATGAATCATGGGGAGCCAGAGTTGTTTTCTTCTCTTATCTTCTGCTCTCCTAGCAGGTTCTTGCTCTGCACCCGTGGTGTTCAGCCCCTTTGCAGCTGTGGGCATGGTGCATTAGCCCCGCTGTATTGCTTGACTTTAGGGTTTCAGAGGATGTGCCTTGAAGAAAGAGAAACCTAACCAGCCTGTGGGGCTGGTACCCAGCTGTCTGGGGATTACAGGTATTGTGGGAAGTTTGCCAATCTGAGCTTCCTAATTCCTCTTTGTAGGAATCACCTGGGGATAAAGCTCACATGGTCTGACCCAGGGTGAGCTGTAGGCTGCATTTCAAATGCATTCTGGGCCCCATGCTAACTGGAAACGGAATGTCTGACTGACCCCACTTGTACCTGAGCTGTGCCCCCCTCCGCACCCCCTCCCCAGCAATCCACGTGCTGGAGAAGTGCTGGAGATGGTCTCCTCTCACAGGGATCCCAGAGTCCTTCTGTCTCAGAGATCATTGAGTCTCACTGTTCCTCCCTCCAGATGTAGAAATGAAGCTGTAGAGTGTGTTCCTGAGTTCATGGCTAGTGATTGACAGTCTTCAACTCCAGGCCGTTTCGGAAGCCAGCTCAGCAGTTCAGCCTCATGAATTCAGGGCAGTTACTCCTGTGAGCACGGTTGGCAGTTTTTGTTTTTTTTTGTTTTGTTTTTTAAACAGTCTCACCAACCCTCAAACGGCCTGGAGTGCCTCTGTTCATGGCGGGAATGTTAAGAAGGGAGTTTGCTCCAGAGCACCACTGTGCCTGCCAAGTACAGGATTGGAGAGAAAGGACCTCTGGGCATCCGGAACCAGCCTCCGTGGGGCTGCCCATCCCTACCCATAACTGGGCATTGTGGGCGCTCAGCTGAGTGCTCAGGTGACAGGAGTTGGAAATCTCAGTCCCTAACTTTGGAGCATGTGCACCTTCCTATTTCCAGAAGAATGAAATTGTTACCCAGCAGTAGAGCAAGGATGCAAAGGTCCCAGGCTGCAAAGCATCCACAGGAGAGCCATAGGAGGCTAGCCCTGTAGAAAACCTCTGTTGGCCTCCGCCTCATGGCTCCACAGGGTAGAGGCAAGTGGATCTCTGACTTCAAGGCCAGTACAGAGTGAGTTCCAGGACAGCCAAGGCTACACAGAGAAATCTTGTCTCAAAAAACAAACAGTGTTTATACATATACTAGAGGGAACAGAGAAGTCACATGTATAAATGACCCATAGTCAATGTTTCATATTGTGGGTTCTGCATACATGGACTCAGCCAACTGTAAAATGAACATATTTAGAAACAGGTATTTCTATATTGAATATACAATAGGTTTGTTTTGTCATTAATACCCTTATTAATACAATATAAATATTTGCATAGCCTTTATATTGTATTGAGACTTATAAGTCATCTAGAGATGACTTAAAATCTACAGGAAGGCATAAGTATTGCCCCTTTTTAATAGGAAGATTTGAGCAGAGTTGGAGAAATGGCTCAGTGGTTAAGACCACTGGCTGCTCTTCCAGAGGACCTAGGCTCATTTCTCAGCACCCACATGGCAGCTTACAAGCTTCTGTAATTCCATTCTCGGGACCTGACACGCTCTTCTGGGCTCCATGGGCATCAGACATGAATACGGTGCATTGACAAACATGCAGACAAAATTCCCATATACATAAAAGTAAATAAATAAAATTTTAAAATAAAAGACTTAAGCATCAGAGGATTTCAGTATCTTGTATTTGGTGGGGGTAAGGGAGCTATACCCAATCTCCAGGGATACTGTGAGATGCTCATACTTAGTGTCTGTGCCTGAGTGTGTTGCAACCTGCGATGTGTGTTTACTATGTCTGAGTATATGGGCCGTGAGTTCCTTCTTTCCTGAAATATCAGTTCTCCGCTCTGGCCCTAGTTCAGAGATAGCCTCTTGTCCCTGGAACGTGCACAAATCTATGTGTTCTTTTCAAGGTGTGGAAGATATCCTTACAAGGACCTTGTTACATGACACTACTGATGATTGCCTTTGGCTTATGGTGGGGGCACCTTCTGCGGATCAGACCCACCCAGAGTGTCTTCATTTCCACCTGTTTGTCCTTATCAAGCACACCCCTGGTGTCCAGGTTCCTCATGGGCAGTGCCCGGGGCGATAAAGAAGGTAGGTAAGCAGCATGTTCTAAGTATGTGCGTAGCTAATGTTCGTGCGCAGCTTACCTGCAGACTCATGACTGGAGGCCTGCGAGGACGAACTGTGAGCCCTCCTTCACAGGACTGTTCAGCTGTTAGTGGCTCCTCAGGTACATGTTCAGCCCTTCAAAGGGCCTTTCTGCTGCTGACGTCAGTGCCTCCATGCGTTATGCTGGGTTAAAAGGAGCCCCCATTGCGTGCTCATGTGCTTATCATCACTAGAGAGCTAGAAAGAAACCAGACCAGGACCAGAAGACCACACATCTACAGCACAGTGTGTGGAGCCTGTGGAGGTGGTAGCTTATGAAGGCGCCCATGTTCTTGTTGGTCTTTTTAGTTGTAGCAGCACGAGGCGCTCACACAATTGGTGAATTTTTCTGTGAAACCAGAGCCTTTCAGCAGTGACAAAACCGTTCTCGGCTCGGTTTGTTCTCTATGTGTGTGAACTGTGGTCCTCTCTGAGTCGCTGCTTGGGGTGGTGAGACCAGAGCAGCACGGAGCAGTCACAAGAGGCCTTAGAGTCAAGCTCCGCGTCTCTGGCAGCGGTAATGTTTTCACATACACTTGTTCACGGGGACGTCGGTGTTTGATTCTTACTTACTTAGTTACTTCGTGAGTAACTCACAAGGCCAAAATGCCATGGTAACATCAATTGATGCCTTGAATACATCTGGATTAGAAGAGGAACTGTAAAAAAACAAAACAAAACAACAACAACCAAAAAAGGCATGGCTAACTCCTCTAGTGAGATTCAAACTGCTGTACTGGGCATAGAGCTGCCCCCCAGCCTCCTGAACTCTAATCTGGGTGGAGCTCTGGAGAACCAATGGAACTGTCCCCAACACTTGTAGTATGACCTGGGGGTAAGGGGTTTCTCACTGGTGAAAGAGAAAACTGCAGATCCTGTGAGACCTGTGGGCTCATGGGGTATGGGTGTGACATTTTCTCGGGCGACGCATCTTGCTGTCACTACCATAGTGGCCACATCAGTGGGGATCCAGCAGACAGGTCCAGTATCCCTGTGGATATCATCCCAGGTATCACTGAGATACAGAGCTAGGGACACAGGCAGAGAAGGCGGGGCAAGCAATGAAGTACGAAGTGTCTTCTGACTGGTGGCCTGCATGTGAAGAAATCTGCTTCCAGAAAGGACAGCTGTCAGCCTCTGTCCGTGAGTCCCTCCTTCACAAGAGTATTCACTAGACCATACTGGCACGATCGAGTGCCTGAGAACCTAAACAAAGGTCACGTCTATAATTAGATCACATTCCAAAAGCTTAGACAGGCAAGAAACCTTTAGATGCAGAAGAGATGGAAAGTCTGACCTGTGTGTAGGAGAAGTTGCAGAAAGTGGCTGGTGGTTTTCCAGACCTGGAGGAAGACAGGAAGCTTGGGTTTGAAGTACGTCTCTAAAACTGAATGGGAAAATTGAAGTTTGCCCTACTCATGTCATCTCTAGTCCAAGGAGGTCTCAACACTCAATGGAATAGACAAGTGGCCCAATAGCACGTGCCTTCTCTGTACCATGAGGTCATGTCAAAAGACGGAGCACCTGGGAGAACAGGTCACAGATGCAGAGATGTGACCGAGGGCAGGGCTGGTGACATCGTCCTATCCCACACTATAGGGTAACAAGAGTAGAGGGTCCAGAGGGCTGGGGAGCATGCCAGGGAAACAGTGAGGAGCATGAGATTTTCAGACCTGGACTACTGGGGACTGCTTAGCAAGGAGGCTGGTTTTGCTTCATTTTAAAGTTCACAAAGGTCACACCAAAACCATAGGAAAGGTCAAAGGACGTGCTGCTGTTGGTTCGTTTGGCAGGGATGCTGATACCCTGAGGACTGTAGACTATGGCAAGCAGTTTATAGTTTATTGTGTTATTAGGAAGGTGGCACCCCTCACTGTCATGAGATGTGATGGAGGAAGAGGGGCCGTGACTGGGAATAGAGCTCCATTGGTAGAGCACTCACCTAGAATGCATGAGGACTTGGGTTCAATTCCCAGTACTGCGTGAACCAGGCAGAGTCGATTGGGCCTGTAATCCCTGCACTTGGGTGGGAGAGGCAGGGGGGATCACAAGTTCAAGATCATTTTCAGCCATGTAGGCAAGCCTGGGCTAAAGATCTTGTCTTCTTCTTCTTCTTCTTCTTCTTCTTCTTCTTCTTCTTCTTCTTCTTCTTCTTCTTCTTCTTCTTCTTCTTCTTCTTCTTCTTCTTCTGTTTTAATGTATAGTAGTAATAAAATATAAAAGAAATTTGGGGAATCTCTCAAAAGGTGTGTGCTACCCTTGAGTAAGAAAAAAACATACTGCAGCATTCCTGAAGATTAATCAGGGAATTTGTCTGTGGTCATGGATAAAAAGGCCTAATCTATGAGATGTTATTTCTCCTTGAATTTATAAACTCACAGCAACTTCAGATTCATTAGAGGCCAAGAGGCCGGAATGGCCCTTGAGGACTGAGTGAGGAGAGGCTGGGGAGATGGTTCAGTAAGTAAGAGCATCTGCTGTTCTAGCAGAGGACTGGGATTCGGTTCTCAGCACCTACATAGCAGCTCACACATGCCCTTCTCTTCAACTTCAGTTCCAGGGCACCCAGTGACCTCTTCAGGCTTCCTAGGGTGCTGTGTGCACAGGGCACAGGTCCATATACACAGGCAAACCATTCACACACATAAAGTAAACATAATAAATACATTTGAAAACTATTGAGTGAAGAGCCCTCCAGATGACAGGACTCCCTGTGGCTGTGACAAGGTAGTAGAGCCTTGCCACAAGCACTCATGGAACTGAACAGCCGGCCCAGGTGCTGCAGGTACATTGGAGGAATTGGGGAGTCACTGATGAGAACAGCTGCCCTGTTGGAAAGCATGGAACCAGAGCCCTTCCCTGACCTGGAAAAAGCGAGCTCACATGACTCAGCAGCAGCACTTGAGGGGCGGAGCTTGAGAGCTACTGAAGGGGAGAGAGACCATAGTCCAGAGACCCAAGACCGTAGTGTCCACTCCCTAAAGTAAAAAACGCTGACCCCAAAGGAAGACAATGAGAGAGAGCTGTGAACACAGTAAAACATAGACTGGGCATGGCGGTGCACACCTTTAATGTCAGCACTCGGGAGGCAGAGGCAGGTGGATCTCTGTGAGTTCAAGGCCAGCCTAGTCTACAGAGTGAGTTCCATGACAGCCAGGGCTACACAGAGAAACCCTGTTGCAAAACCCCAAATAAATAATAAATGAGCACAGGCCAGTGACAACTTTGGCTCACTATGCAAAATAGTTTGTTTTAGTTACCCTCCTTGTTGCTGTGGCAGAAATAACCCTGACAAAAGCAACCCAGGCAAGGAAGGGTTTATTTTCACTCACGGTTTTGGGGAGTCGAGGTATCAGGAACTTGATATAGCTGGTTTGTCTGCAGTAAGGAAGAAAGTGCAATGGTGCAATGGATGTGCCAGCTAAGTTCCCTTTGTCCTGTTGGCAGTGTATGACCCAACCTGAGAAATGGCTCTGCCCACATTTGGAGTCGGTCCCACCTCCACCCCTTCAAGATAATCTTCACAGGCATGGCAAGAGGCTAGCCTCATCTAAATAGTCTCCTTACAGGTGTGCCTAGCAGGTGTCCCTCAGGTGGCTCTCGATCCCTGTCAGGTTGACAACAATGTAAGCATCCCTGGGTCCAGAGCAGGAACCTCTGTAAGGCCCTACAAATTGCTGCCCACAGGAAATTATCAGAACACGCCTTATGGGAGCAGACACCCGGGTGAATAATTACAAAGATTCTGCTTCTTGTGAGCACCCTAGAGAGATATGCTAATACCACCACGGTGCCATTTCCCATTGTCCTTTTGAGTGGAGGAGGAGGTGCTGTTCTGCTCTTGTTTTGTTTTGAGACAGCATCTCAAAATGTAGCCCAGGCTGCCCTCAGACTCGCCGTCTTCCTGCTGTATGTTGACTTTAACTAGCCTTGATAGAATGTCGAGTCTCAGGAGCCTCTGCACTCTAAGTGGACCCAATGTCTTTGGAGAATGATTTCAAAAGAGAAAATTCTCTTTCTAACTATATGCCCTAAAAGAGTCTTATAAAAGAATATTAAAGACAGCATTACTTTCAATAACAAAAATCACTAATAATGTAAGTGTTCAATCATAGACCAGACAATGCCATCAGTAGCCTAGTCACTGGGATACTGTGAAACCAATTGGAGCTAGTCTCAGGATCAGAGGAGACGCAGAGATGCAGCGCATGTCTGTGTTGATCCAATGTCAAGTTGGAAAACAAGAACTTTCACCCCAGCAGCCCAAAGAGACATCTGAATGATGAACCGGGTGTGGAGAGGGGAGGGCTTGCAACAGCAGCAGCAGCTGGGAAGACGGCAGCCCATGCCACTGAGCATCCTGTGCCGCTCTGTTTTGCTCCATCCACAGGTTTTGCAATTGCTTATAAGAACAAGAGGTAACCGCTAAGGTGGAAATGCAATCTGTAGTTCTGCTTTACTGCGTGTTTAAGAAGAGCCCCTTCCTGTAGAAGGACATGCCAGGGGAGGCGGAGGGGGAGGGACTTGCTCTGGTGGTTTGCAGAATGTGGGAACCTGCCACCTGAAGGGCTGAGTCTGGCTTGTTAGGGGCTGAGGGTAAGGACAGAGAGCTCCTGTTCCCATTATCCAAGCATGTCGTCTTGTTTGCCACAGTGTCTTTTGGTAATGGCATTTTGCTATAATTATATTAATAGCATGCCATAGAAATCAGGTATTTTGGTGAATTTCTTTATAAAATGTTTTTAGGGCAATGGTGTGCACTTGTAGTGCCAGCTACCTGGAAGACTGGAGCAGGAGGATTGTTTGAGCCTACGAGCCAGGCTGGGCAACATAGTGAAAACTGCCCATACCCATCTCAAGCAAAACTAGTAAAAAAAAGTCTTTGAGAGCAAACATTGATTTTAAAGGTTATAACCCTTTTAAGGTTTGTCTTGAGATAGGCCTCGTAATTATGTTGCTCAGGATGGCCCCAAACTCTTGTGCTAACAGGGTCCTTCTGCCTCGGCCTTGCAGTAGTAGTTAGGCCCACCTACTTACAAGTGTGCCCCACCTACTGCTCCAAAGAGACTTGAAAGTCGTTTTTACTAAGTTCTGAAGATTTTGTGAATTATTTTGAAAATATGTTAAGTCCTGTGATATTTCTTGCTTTAACTTTACTATTGTGCGGGTGTATGAGCATGTGCCGTGGTGTGCTTGTGGAGCTCAGACAGCAACTTTGTGGAGGCAGCTCCCCTCCCCCCTTGCCATGGGCTCTGGAGACTGGATTCTGGTTGACAGACATGTGTGGCAATTGCCTTTGCCCGCTGGGCAGTCACAGTCCCCCAGGGCCTTGGTTTGGACTGGGCACTGAGTCACTAAGCCTTGGTTCTGAGTAGCTGTCTCACCAGCAGGTGACATTGACTACAGCACAGTGCTGCTTGGCATGCTGGTGATGCAGGACGTGCAGCTGGGGCTCTTCATTGCGGTCATGCCCACACTCATCCAGGCCGGAGCCAGCACGTCTTCCAAGTAAGCATCCGTATTGTGTGCTTGTCTAACTTAAAGTCGTTTGTTTATAAAAATGTTGCACAAGACTAGGTGGTGATGGTGCAACCCTTTAATCCCATCACTCGGGAGGCAGAGGCAGGCAGATCTCTGATCTCTGAGTTCGAGGCCAGCTGGTCTACTGAGGGAGTTCCTGGATAGCCATGGCAACACAGAGAAACCCTGTATCAAAAAACAAAACAAAACATAAAAGCTATACAATACCTTTCCCAGTGTGGTCTCTAACTCATGTCACATGTGTCTCTGAGCATAGCCTGTGGTGACACCACCAGGCTGATCCTGGCTTTGTTGTCTACCAGCTCCTGGACTGGAAGATTACACAACCTCACTGCTCCCCTCTGTGGTTATGGAGTGGAACAGTAACTCACCTGTTCTAAGGCAATCGGAGGCTTTAGTGAGTCAGTAGGTGTACATGTCCAGGGTAGCCTTGGGAAAGCAGTGATCTATATACATAGATGTACATAGATAAATGCATAGACATATGTCTTTGCATGTGTGCCATGCCTGTGGTGATGTAGAAGAGATGTCGGGCGGATGTCAACTGCTGTGTCCTTCATTCTTTTCATTTTTCCCCACAAACAGCCCAAGCCTACTCAGCCCTTGCTTGGTCCGTATGAAAGGAAAAGTCAACTAAAAATTAACTTGACCAAAAAACCTTTGGTTATGTTACAAGTCCAGCTGGCCTCCAGGAATGGCAGAAAGAATATAAGCACAGATGAAAAATATAGGGAGCCCTACAGAATTAGGAAGGTGGAGAGAAAGACAGAGAGTAGACACACTCTAACTGACTCTTATAAACTGTGCTTATCTCCTGTAGACATGTAGAGTCCTTCTGACTCTAGCTTTATTATATAGCATCTCCAGAGACCAAAAGCTGTCAGTTGAGACTGTGTGTGTGCATGTGTGTACATGTGTGCGTCTATGTATGGTGTGTGTGGGGGGGGCTCTACATGAATGTATGTGGATAATGTGTATGCATGTGTGTGTGTGCATGTGTGTGAATGTGTGCATCTGTGTATGGCGTGTGTATATGTGTATGTGTGTACATGAATGTATCCTTATGGTGTGTGTGTGTGTGTGTGTGTGTGTGTGTGTGTGTGTGTGCAGTGTACTCATGGGGCATGCATGCTGAGGAGGATATCAGGTGTCCCACTTTATGACTCTGTCTCATTCCCTTCAGGTAAGGCCTTTCACTGAATCTGGTGCTAAACTGGCACCAGCAAGCCCCAGGCTCCCCCATTTCCGACCCCCACAGCACAGGGGTTTTGAGCATGCATGTGGCCATACTCAGCTCATTTTGGTTGCTGTTACTGTTTGAGACAGGGTCTTACTGTGTAGCTTTGGCTTACCTGGAATTTGCTATGTAGACCAGGCTGGCCTCAAACTCCCAGAGATCTACTTGCCTCTGCTTCTTGATTAAAAGGATTAAAAGCATGCATGACCACACCTGGCCTTTTTTTTTTTAAATGGGTGTCAGGTATTTGAGCTCAGATCTTCAAGTTTGTGGAGCAAATGCTTTCATCCACTGGTGTCTCCCCAGTTCTGCTGTTCTCTTAAACTTCCTAAAAAACTTATTTCTCAGCCGAGCAGTGGTGGCACATGCCTTTAATTCCAGCACTTGGGAGGCAGAGGCCTGCGGATCTCTGTGAGTTCAAGGCCAGCCTAGTCAAGAAGTGAGTTCCAGGACAGGCTCCAAAGCTATACAGAGAAACCCTGTCTCAACAAAACAACAACAAAACCAAACTTATTGACTCCAAAGCAGAGATCCCAAAACAATCCACATTTGAGGCATATGACTTAATTTTCTAAGTTAATGTAATACATAGATTGTATTTTAGCATTTAAAAACAAACTGTGTATGATTCAGTCATTTACCTTGTAACATGTTGAAGAAAATATTTTTAGATGATTTATAGACCTTAAAGGACTATATTTGGAAGTGAAATACCATCTCTCTCTTTTCTTTCTAGCGTTATCATGGAAGCACTGCGGATCCTGTTTCTGATTGGACAGACCCTCTTTTCGCTGGCTGCCATTTTCCTTTTATGTCTGATCATAAAGACTTACCTCATAGGCCCGTACTACCGAAAACTGCACGTGGAGAGCAAAGGGAACAAAGAAATCCTGATCCTAGGAGTGTCTGCTTTCATCTTTCTGATGCTGACGGTAATCCTCAAGTATCTGTAGTTCCTGTGGCCCTGTGTGCGGTCTGTTTCACTGGAGAAGCGGTTAAAGCATTGACACTCGGAATGTTTATCTCACACACACAGTTTATCCTACCGTGACTGAACCTTTGATCATTACCAACCACTTTGGAGAAATATGATTTCTGAGCGCTGCACTTATTTTGTTTGTGTTTCGAGACAGGGTTTACATTTTTTAAAAACAGACATGTATTCATGAAAAGGCACAGAAACACATAACTATCTTAAGCTTCACACAGCTTTGCATTCAAAATAGCAGATCAAGTTTCAAACCATTTTTTATTTTTTTCTGGTGAGATGAGCTGGTTAATGGTATGACTTCTGTTGCCATAAAAAGGACTTTCAAACAGATCCATGTATGCATTTGAAAGAGAGCAAGGGGACGGGTATAAGAGGGCTTAGAAGGAAGCAAGGAGGGAAATAATATCATCTTAAAAAATAAAAGAAGTGAAAATGTGGGGCTGGAGAGATGGCTCAGGGGTTAAGAGCACTGACTGTTATTCCAGAGGACCTGAGTTCAATTCCCAGCACCCACATGGTGGTTCACAACCATCTGTAATGAGAGATCTGGTTCCCTCTTCTGGTCTGCAGGTATACACGCAAGCAGAACACTATACATAATAAATAAATACATCTTTTAAAAAAAGACTTAAAAAATAAAGTAAGACAAACCAGATTTGTGTTAGAAAGTAGACTTCTCTTGAGAGAGTAGGGGAAGGTCAGGGGCATCCTTAAGTAGCCTAAATAGCAAGGCGGAATTGCCACACACCTCCACCGTGTTGCTCAGCAGCCGTGCAACCTGGCACTTACCCCAGAAAAGTAAAGGTGGACGTCCACTCAGAAACTCGTGAATGTTCATGGCCAAATCCTGTGTGATTGTTCTTCAGGGTGAGTAGTAAGACGCTGTGGTCTATAGGGCCGGGGAGACGGTTCTGTTGTTAAAGTGTTGGCCTTGAAAGCAAGCTTGGGTCCCTAGACCCACTGCAAAACCCAGGCAGTGACAAGGTCCTGTAATCCACAAGTGAGGTATTGTGGGGCAGGGGCAAGGGCAGGGGCAGAAGCCTCCCTGGGCTAGCTTGCCATGCAGTCTAGCTGAACAGCTAAGCTTGAACTTCAGTGACACACCCTGTCTCCAAAAATGAATACATAAAAGCAAAGCAAGAGGGAGTGTGGTTGGATAAGCACCTGAAGTTGACCTCTGGCCTCCATAAGTGCACATGCACACACATCAACATGCATGCACTAAATAAACAAGGAGAAACTATGGCATATCCATAGCAGGTAACGCTGTCCTACAGTAAAACTGTTGTCCCCACAAAGCCCAGGGAGCCATGCAGAGCGAAGGAACCATTCTTCAAAGGCTGTATATGGCTGAGCGAATCCGTTTGTTTAGTACTTATTAAAAAGCAGTTTCAGAAATTAAGGAAGGAAGTGAGTTCTAGGGGTTGGGAAAGGCTGGCAGGTAGCCTGGCCACACCGCTGAGCGAGACAGGACACTGCCCTGAGGAACCTAACTGTTCCTCTTCCACCGAATCTGTCCTGAGATTAAAGGTTTCAGTGTTTTAGAAAGTAAGTTAGCAAATTCTTTCTTTATGTGTGGGAAGCACACATTTGCTTCTGCTCATGATAACTATAATTATTTCAAGAATGTTACTTATTTAAAATTTCCCCTGCTTTGCCTATTCCAGACTATTTCCTTTTTGAAAGTAACCGCCAGCAAAGTTGTCTTGTCTGTGGGGTCAGTGTTGCCTTCCCCAGGGATACAGCAGCCAGAGTGACTGTCCCCCGGCCCTCCTTGGTTTCTTCCTCTGTTCACTCCACAGCCTTTGTTGGGCACCCACTGTCAGTGCTGGGTGTTAGGACGTGCTGGCCTTCTGCACATCAGACCCACTGTCAGTGCTGGGCGTTAGGACGTGCTGGCCTTCTGCACATCAGACCCACTGTCAGTGCTGGGCGTTAGGACGTGCTGGCCTTTTGCACATCAGACCCACTGTCAATGCTGGGTGTTAGGACGTGCTGGCCTTTTGCACATCAGATGCTCCCACAGTGCTTGTCGCTGCTGCTGCTGCAGTTAGTGGTGATGCAAGCGAGCTGCTGTTTGTTATCCCCATGGTTTTACTCCTGGATTTCATTTCTTTAATTGCTGGTCACCTTCCCCGTTGTCCTCTCTGTCCAAAGCCTAATCTGTGATATTGAGACTGATGGGAGCCAGGTTCGTCCACACCCTCCCCACACTTGGTGTTGTCTGTGTTTGACCTTAGCGTTTCTGTTTTGTGTGTTTGCGTACACATATGCAGTGGGCTCTGACTCCCTTTTCCTCAGAGCTGCTGAGTCAGCTCTCCTTTTACGAGATGCAAGACACCTGGGGTGTGCTCTGGGCTACACCTCAGTGTGGTCTGTTTGTTTCTCTATGGAACCAGTAATTTTCTTATTCATTTGTAGACTTTAAAAATATTTTTGTTAGGTTTTTTTGTCTCAATAAAAAAGCAGCTATGAAATTTATGTAACATAACCTTCACATTTAAACATCTTACTGTGTGATTTGGTGGTTCCCAGAATGCTTCAGATCTGTGCCATTATTGCCGCTTGTCAGTGGACTTGCTGCTTCCCCATCCCTATCAGCACTGGTCCACTGTCTGTCACTGTGGACTTGCTGCTGCTTCTTGGCATGTTTATATAAACTGGATCAGACACCATGTGGCTGTTATCATCTGGCTTCTTCCGGCCTGATGCCTTCAGGTCCACGTGTGGAATGTGCCAGCGCTTGTGTCCATATGGTTGCACAGTGTTCTGTGTCACGTCCATGTTTGCTAATGTGTTCTGATCCTGGCTTGCTCTTAATGGCAGTTTTTAATAAACCGAGGTTCTTAATTTCAATATAACCCAACAAACAAGTGTTTTCTTTATAGCTAGCACCTGCTGTTTTCTGTATGGATGTGTAGATGTTTGCTATTCTGGGCTCATGAAGATGTTCAGTAGTGTCTTCTGCAAGTGTCGTTGCTCCGCTTTTCTCCTTTAGATCTACAGTCCACCTGGGGTATGAGTTCAGTCTGTGGTATGAGGTTTCTCATGGTTATAAAAGAATCTTTGTCCATTGCTTTGTAGGGTAGCCTTGCCAGAATCCAAGTAGCTGTGTTGTGTATTTGTATGTGCAAGTGTTTGAATTCATTCTTTTACCTTTGTATGAGGTATACGTGTGTACGTGTGCGCTTTTGTAAATACAAGTGGATAGTGGATGTATACTATCTATGTATATGTACATAGTTATGTGTGTTTCTATTGGTTGATGTGTACATTTCCTTTGCTCATGCAAAGTGCTTATGCAAGGGTGGGGTGTTACTTTGATTTGCTACTGTTCGCCTGTTAATCCGTGACTGCTCTCACACTGTTTTGTAGCTTGGCATCCAGTAGCATCCTGACCCAACTTTGGTTCTGTATCAGGATAATCGTAGCTTTATTTGTGATTTCTTCCACTTCCTTGTAAGTGTTCAGGTCTGGCCTTCATCTTTCATGCATGCGTTAAGTCTCACCAGCATTCCTAAATCTGTCTATTATTTGAGGGGATATTGACATTTTCCTGGTGCAGAGTGTTTGCATTCTCACTGTTGGGATCTTCTAGTACCCCAGTGGCATCTTGTGTTGGGTACAAAGGTTCTGCCATTTTGTGAACCTGTGTCTTGATGTTTAATGGTGTTTTTGATGTCATTGTAAGTGGTACTTCTTTTAAAAAAAATGTTCTGTATTGGACTGTTGCTATTTCCTATAGTTTTAAAGTATCTTTGTGGTTGTTCTGTTGGGGATGTCCCAGAAGCCAGTCTTGAGCTCTGTGTGTAACAGGGCAAGGTTAAAGAACTGGTCTGTGATGCCCATCCATTCTGTCTGACCTTCTCATCCTCTCTGCACTGGTGGGAGCTTTCTCTGTACCCTGTCAATGTCGTCACCTGCTGGTGGTTGTCCGCCTACTATGAGGTTTGAGTCAGTTACAGGAATCGTTTTAGTGCTAAAGTCTGGCTCTTTCCTGATGCAGATAAAAAATGTATAACAATTATTCAAAATAAAGGTTGGCGTGGCTGGAGAGATGGCTTAGCAGTTAGAAGCACTGGCTGCTCTTCCAAAGGACCGGGATTCAATTCCCAACACCCACATGGCAGCTTACAGCTTTCTCTTAATAGTTCCAGGCTACCCAACACTCTCACACAGACAGACATGCAGGCAGACCACCAATGCATATAAAATTTTAAAAATTTAGAACTGAAATAAAGATTGGAAAATACCCTTACTTAAAAATATTACAGTGGTCTACATAAGTGACTGTTTAAAATATTAATTTTTTTCTCCCCAAGTGTGGTTAATTCAACCAATGTTAGTCTCTTGTGTATGGTATCTCTGGCCACTCATGGGCCCTTCTGGAGCTGCATATAGGAACCTGCGTCTCTGGGTGGCACTTGGATACTAGTCATTCTTGGTGTGCACTGTGGTTCTTGTATCGGGTTGAAGAGTGTCAGGCTGTGAGCAGTCTCTGGCAGTGAGCAGACTGGGCAGTGCATGTGTTCCTTAATGAAGCCGAGTCCCTCATCCTCAGGTCACAGAGCTGCTGGACGTCTCTATGGAGCTTGGCTGCTTCCTGGCTGGAGCACTGGTCTCTTCTCAGGGGCACATGGTCACAGAGGAGATCGTGGCTTACATCGAGCCTATCCGAGACTTCCTGGCCATCATTTTCTTCGCATCCATAGGTATTCCTCTCAACGCTGCAATTCCTTTGATACGCATGTGAGACACGTTTGTATGGTTGTATATAAATATGCTTTTCTAGAGTCTGAGGAAAGACTTACTTTAAAATAGGGAAAATGGACAAAAAAAAAAGGTCGAGAATTAGCTGGTTGTTCGTCAGGTTTCATCAGTGCGATGGGAGGTACCTACGGCAAGGCCTGCACCCTGGTTTCTTCCTGTGTGAGCCAAGTGAGGAATGACTAAGGCTGTGTAGTTGTGGGACATTTCCTGACCCTTCCTGTGGCTGCCGTGCACACACTCAAGCTGTGTGTGCGCGCTAGTCCCTAGTTCAGAAGGAGTGCTGGGTCCTGTGCCGACCTGGGAGTTTCGTGCATTCTCTGCGGGTGTGGCCTAATGGAGGAGGGCTGCTGGGCCCCTCTCTTTCCCCAGAAGAGGGAGAGGGTTTTGCCAAAGCACTCAGAAGAACTTGGGTTTCAGTTAAGTCTTCTGTAAGAGCAAGCTTAACGAGTAAGACAGAGTTGTAGACTTGTAGCTGAGAGATGGCTGGAGCCTGCTCTGAAGTCTCTGTCTCCCACAGGGCTCCATGTCTTCCCCACCTTTGTGATCTATGAGTTGACTGTGCTGGTGTTCCTCACCCTGTCTGTGGTCGTCATGAAGGTATGAAGTGAGGCTGGCTCTTAGCACTCAGAGATGGTGAAGTCCACACTGCTCTGTTGCTCACTACATAGTAGAGCACTTCCCATTGGCCCTCGTTTCCAGCCAGTCACTGCCTAAGTCCTACAGAACCCCAGTGACACTTGTGGCTCCCAGAGACACTCCCACCCACGCCCTTGGCAGGCCCAAGGAGGCAGGTCTGGGCCAGTGGTTTAGATGGTCTGATGATGTGTTGTTTCAGAATTGAGGTGTTGGGAATTAGCAGAAGCCAGGTTGGGGAGCATCTTTCTGGGTCAACAGGCTTGTTGTGGTTAAGTCTGAGGAGCCGCCATTGTCTCCTTCCTGATGGAGGTGTGTTTCAGCATACAGGAAATCCAATGGGCACTGCTAAATGCCCATCTTCATGACCACAAATTACTGTGTGACCTGAACTGGTGTCTTAAGTCACAGTGTGGCTGCCTGTTTAGCAGTATTTGGAGAGTTGCTAGTTCTGAACTGCCTGCCAGTTCCAGGCTTTTCTCATATATGGAATGAACCTCTTACTATTTAATGCTGTTGATTCAGTTTGATGGGGGAAGGCTTATTTTCTGTCACTGAATCTAAACTTTTTATTTTGCCTTCTTGTTCTATATGGATTTAAGACAGTTTCTATTTATTTGGTGCCTTCTGGCTATAGCGATATTTCATTTGTATTTTAATAAATAAAGTTTGCCTGAAGTTCAGAGAGTAAAACAGCCACACTGATCAGCCTTACGGACCAGGCAGTGGTGACACACACCTTTAATCCCACTAGCCACACTAGTTTGCCATAGAAACCTGTAAGTGGAGACTGCTCATTTGTTTCCAGGTGGCCAAGACCTAAATAATCACACAGAAACCATATTAATTACAACACTGTTTGGCCTATTAGCTCAGGCTTCTTATTAACTAACTCTTACATCTCAAATTAACCAATTTTTATTATTTTATATTTTACCATGAGGCTCGTGGTTTGTCACCTCTTGTTTATTGATCTGCTACATGGCATCTGCCTTCTTTGGCAATTACATTGTAGTAGGAGGAGGCTGCTTGTTGGTTTCCGGCCGCCCTGATAGCTTAGCCCCAAAATAATCACACAGAAACTGTATTAATTAAATCATTGCTTGGCCCATTAGTTCTAGCTTCTTATGGCTAACTCTTACATCTTAATACATATCCATTAATCTGTGCATCATCACGAGTTCGTGGCCTGCCAGCAAAGTTTCAGCACATCTGTCTCCAGCGGCTGTGCCATGGCTTCTCCCTGACTCCATCCTTCTTCCTCCCAGCAGACAGCCTAGCTTTCCCTGCCTCGTTCTGTTCTTCCCTGCCATAGGCTCAAAGCAGTTTCTTTATTCATTAACCAATAAAAGCAACACACAAACAGAAGGATCTCCCGCATCACTATATGGTGTCTCCTTGACTCCACCTACTCTCTCTCTCTATATCCCTTCCATTCTGGCTATATTCTGCTCTGCCATAGGCCAAAGCAACTTTATTCATTAATCAATAAAAGCAATGCATATGCAGAAGGACATCCCACATCAGAAACTGGGCTGTAGTGGTACACATCTTTAATCCCAGCCCTAGAGAGGAATATAAGACAGGAAGAGACAGCTCTCACACAGTTTCATTCTGAAATCCCTGGAGGCAGGATTGCCATTTCAGACTGAAATAGAGGTAAGAGCCAGTGGCTGGCTGTTTTGCTTTTCTGACCTTCAGGTTGAACCCCAATTTCTGTGTCTGGGTTTTTATTAATTGTGCTATATCTGATTATTTAACATGCTGCTGCGTGCACTTTCCTACTTGATTTGTGGCTAGAAACAATGGTAGCCACTGATGTTCTCCATCTCGGTTCTGGTTTATGAGAGTCGTTTTGTCTGCCTTTGGTCGTGAATAGTGATGTGATAAGCCATTCTTACAGTTTGTGTTGGCAGTGCTGGTCTTGTCTCTCATCTTGCCACGGAGCAGCCAGTACATCAAGTGGATTGTATCAGCGGGACTGGCACAGGTCAGCGAGTTCTCCTTCGTTCTGGGGAGTCGAGCACGGAGAGCGGGCATCATCTCGAGAGAGGTGAGAGTCAGTAAGTTCAGACGCGTGACAGTCCTGTGGAGCACATCGGATGCTTCAGTGCAAAGAGTGAACACTCCCCCTGACTCCCACTGTGCTGACTTGGGAGTCCAGGCACACCAGGCCTCTGGGACAGCAGCATGTTCTCAGTGGGTACTGAGCTGGCCTGGAAGGAAGCTGGACCTGGCTGCTTCCTTCTGGTTTAAGGTGTTGAAATTCTTAGGTGAAAATAGCTAGTTAATCCCTGCCGTCATCTTTTCGGCTTGATCTTAGCCCAAAGGCCAGGAAGTGATGTCACTGTCTTTTACAGTAATTATAATCAGCAGGCTGAGGAGAAGTGGGCTGTTATCTGGAGCCTACAATAGAAGCTCCCAGGGAAGCACAGGAAGCCTGCAGAGCATCTAGAGACCAGTGGTTGTCCCTGTGTAAGGAGTGTGAGGAGGTGGCAGTGTAACGGCCATGGTAGAGGCCTGTCCACTGAATGAGGCATCACTGAAGCTGACACAGGGCTGCACCATGGGAAGAGCATGAATCCAGTGTGGGCCCCGGAGGGGTCACCTTCAGGCTAGCAAAGAAACCAGGCCGCTACCCTGGAATTTACGAGACCTCACCACAGCGTTCCATCAGTGGTTAAATCCTAGCTGTTCCCACTGCAAATGTCCTTCCC
>NW_004949105.1:4928129-4930060 GCF_000317375.1 Microtus ochrogaster | reverse complement strand
ACTACTTCCTCTTTCTGTAAAGATGGGTAAGCTCTGCCACTCAGTGGGACCATGTGCTATTCAGTGTGCCCTCTGAAACCACAGAGCATCCTGGAGTCACCTTCCGGAACCCCCGTGACTGTGCCCATTGATCTGTTGCAGGTGTACCTCCTTATTCTAAGTGTGACCACACTTAGCCTCCTACTTGCCCCAGTGCTGTGGAAAGCGGCCATTACAAAGTGTGTGCCAAGACCAGAGAGGAGGTCAAGCCTCTGACAGCGCCAGATGATGAGGGACTGGACTGTGGGGCGGGGTCCTCCTTGGGGGGTTGTGAGTCCTGAGATGGTCTGTTGCTGCTCCCTCTTGCCAGCCTTCCATCAGAGACAGCAGCAGCAGCAAGGAAGAGCCAGTGTCTTCGTGTTTGCTTGCATTCAAAACCTCTCCCGTCGTGTTTCTCCGGAGTAATTTATTTGCCGTCAGTCAGTTATGTACAGAGTTTTAACACTGCATTTTACAATCACCTGAACTGTTTGCCTGGATGTGCCTTTTTTTTTTAAATGAAGATTATTAACTTCCTATTATTAATTCATCAGCTCGTGAGTTTTTGGTAAAGAAGAATTAGAAAGACTTTTTTATTTATTGTACAATTATAATCTGTTGGTCAAATATTTGTTATTGAGCATAATGGTTATAAGAGATTTTAATTTTATTTTTGAGCTTAGATGCTTACTTTTGATCTTTAAAGACTTGCTGCTTTCTTGTCACCTGTAACTATTTTAAATAAAACAATTTCATGCTGATTTTTATTAGTTTTACCTTTAAAACATTTGATTTGAATCATAAGAATATGCATTCTTAAATAAAAACTATTTATGATCAGGGCATAATTATTTGAAACTTACTAAGAATCTCATTTTTAAGTTATATTTTTGTGTTGAACTAATTATTGCACAAAACCTAGCCAATGTTTTTTAATTTTAGATTTGCTTATGTGTATGAGTGTTTGCTGCATGTATATATGTTATTTGTATGAATGCATGTGCACCATGTGTGTCCTGATGCCTGAGGAGGTCAGAAGAAGGGGTTTAGATACTGTGGAACTAGAGTTATGGATGATCTTGAGCCACTGTGTGGGTGCTGGGAATAGAACCAGGGTCCTCTACAAGAGCAACAAATGCTCTTAACTACTGAGCTATCTCTCCGGCCCCATCAGACATTTTTTTTTAAACAAGGATAATTCATATGTCATCACATAGTTCTTAAAGACCAAACGAGTGCATTAAAAAATGTTTAAGTTCCAACTTTGGAATTTGACTGGCATATTTTTGTTGTCAGGTGCCCTAGACATGAAGACCTGGCCCTGGCCAGAGCTTCCATAAGGGGCTATTCAGTCTCTCCATGACTGTAGCACAGGCCAGTGGCTGGCAGTCTCTGTGTGACTGTAGCACAGGCCCGTGGCTGGCAGTCTCTGTGTGACTGTAGCACAGGCCCGTGGCTGGCAGTCTCTGTGACTGTAGCACTGGCCCGTGGCTGGCAGTCTCTCCGTGACTGTAGCACAGGCCCGTGGCTGGATAATCTCCAGAACTGTAACTTGGACTCTTAGTTTTAGATCCTGGGAAGCACAGGATCAAGGGAGGAAGGCTCTGTCCCCTCTGGGATGGTTCCCTGGGGTTACATGCTGCATAGGGGATTTCAAGGAGGGACGGGTAGCAGAGAGAGAGCCCACTCCCAGAACTTTATATCGTAATTAATCCAGCCTGGAGGGTGGGTCCTCCCTGATTGAAACTTCCCTGGATCCCACCTCCCAACACTGTATTAGGGATTAAGCTTGTTAACACCTGAACTTTGGGTACAGAACCATTCACAAATACTAGATACTTTAATTTTCACTTGCATATATTTTCTTTTTTTTAAAAAATATTTATTTATTTATTATGTATACAGTATTTATT
>NW_004949105.1:4926982-4928029 GCF_000317375.1 Microtus ochrogaster | reverse complement strand
ATTACAGATGGTTGTGAGCCACCATGTGGTTGCTGGGAATTGAACTCAGGACCTTTGGAAGAGCAGGCAATGCTCTTAACCTCTGAGCCATCATCTCTCCAGCCCCCATATATTTTCTTAGTTACAAATATATATGTATACTGTAGAACACAGCTGTTACTTTTTAACAAGAATTTCTCCATAAATACTGGCTCTAAGATCAGGATGAATAGACTGTCATACTCTGAGGTAGAGGGACAGACTATTAGATGTGATTATGTATTACGTATGCATATTGTGGATTATAGCAACATAAATTGAACCTTTAAAGTCAGTTGAAGTAGACTGCATCTTCTCCAAGTGGCAACCAATATAAACAGGGGATTTTAGAAAACAGCGTTGCTTTTCTTTCTAAGTGGCATCAGATTGCTGAATCCACCCCCACCCCGTGTGTTTAGGATGTGCTAAAGGAGCAAGCAGGTGCAGTAGCTGGTACAAGTGACTAGAACGTTTTGTGACATCTGAAGAAGGCAAAGGTTGCTTGGAGAGACTGACTGGGTAGGGGCAGTGCCAGAGGTCCAGAAGAGAGAACAGAGAGGTCATCCTCACTGTCTTCCAAGAGCTTGGTCATCAGCTGCTGGGCCTCAGTGCTTCAGAAGAAAATGCATCCGTGGGCTTTGCTGTGGCAAACACTGCTCCTCCAGTTACAGGTGTGGGGACGCATACATTCAAGTCCTCCAGTTGCAGGTATGGGGGTGCATGTATGTGTCCAAGTCCTCCAGCTACAGGTGTGGGGGCACATGCATCCAAATCCTCCAATTGCAGGTATGGGGCGCATGTGTTCAAGTCCTCCAGCTACAGGTGTGGGGGTGCATGCATCCAAGTCCTCCAGTTGCAGGTATGGGGGCGCATGTGTCCAAGTCCTTCAGCTACAGGTGTGGGGGCACAGGTATCCAAGTCCTCCAGTTGCAGGTGTGGGGGTGCATGTGTCCAAGTCCTCCAGTTACAGGTGTGGGGCCACATGCATCCAAGTCCTCCAGTTACAGATGTGGGGGTGCATGTGTCCAA
>NW_004949105.1:4924815-4926857 GCF_000317375.1 Microtus ochrogaster | reverse complement strand
TCCAGTTACAGGTGTGGGGGCGCATGTGTCCAAGTCCTCCAGTTACAGATGTGGGGGCACATGTGTCCAAGTCCTCCAGTTACAGGTGTGGGGGCACATGCATCCAAGAGCCTACGTTTCCAGGAGATGGGGTGGTGGTAGGGGAGGACATTATGTTTGGCTCCCCTAGCCTTCATCACCTTGGCATAGTCTACATGCTACACACTGATCAAGACAGGGCTGCATGGATTCAGAGTGGGGAATCTCTTCCTGTCACCCACTGGGGCAGCCCTTGAGTAGCTGAAGGGATGGAGCTGGCTCACTGGCCTTCTTGAAGTTGGTTCTAGAAAAACCAAGGCTCTTGGAGCACTTGGAGACCCCGCTAAGGAGACGAAGGGAAGAGAGGTGTGTGTAGAAAGGTCTGCGAGGAGCTGACTTCAGAATGGAATGTAGGGGAAAGAAGAGGGCTGTAGGCACATTCCTACCGTGTCCGTGGGGTCTGGAGATGACATGACCCCTCAGAAAGGACTCCATGTTCTGGGGGGGAGGATGACAGATGGGGCTGCAGCCCCTCTAGGTAGGGAGGAGGACTCTGGCCTGGAGAGACAAACACAAGGCACAACATTCATGGATTTCTCCTACCTGGCTGGACTGGGCAGGTCCCTGTTTTTGGAGGATAGAAAGGATACTACTCTACACGAGAAGAAGTGGAAGTGAGGGACAGATCGGTCACCTAAGGGGATTTACTGTGTGATGATGTCACAGAGAAGCAGGACAATGGGCACAGGATGTCCCAGCTGAACACGGAGAGCATCTGATTTAAAATTCTCTTATCCTGATGGTGCTGAACTTGTATTGGGAACTCTTTTTCCCAAAAATGTGCTCTTGTAAGGTAGACTATAGTTACATTACAGAGTTAAGAGGTTGACGAGGTAGGTGTCAACTCGCCCAGAGCATGGTGGGCAGCCTGAAAGTGGTGGTTCACTGAAAAGGGTCAGTTTCTGTGACTGGCAGGCAACCAAGCCAGCTCTAGCCCCGCAGCTCTGGCTGTATCTCAGCCAGTGCTCACTTAGTACCACAGAGATCATGGTGATCCCGCAAGGTTGTCAGCTTTCACTTCATTGCTCATTTCACCCAAGTGACCATTGGTCTGTTTGACTCAAAAAGTGCAAGGGACCGCACTGTGGGAGCTAAATCTCAGGGTTGGATGACAATTGTCTCCATTCTTGGGACATTTCCAACATTTCCAAATAGATAGTTTTGGGTGGGTTCCCCGGACCACAGCACGCACACACACATGCACGCACAGACGCACCCAAGCATGCGCACACATATATGCACAGAGGAACAAATTGATCTGGAAGTTCACCTGAGCCTAGTTTCCTGCTCTTCATTCCCTTCACATCTCTCACAATACAAAAAAACAGTGAGCGCACACTATAAGAATTTCTTATTTATTTAGTTATTTGCTTGACATTTTCCTGCAGTGGTTTTTACCTGTGAGACTATATAAACGTGACCTCGCTGTTGCTGCCCAGGATAGGTGTCAAGTAGAACAGTGATTTCTATTTTCAACTCTTCAAGCATGCAGTTGACCCAATTATCAGGTCTGAAATACATTTATGTTTGCTTGTTAGGAGAAAATCTAATCTTGAAGCCTCATCTTGCAGTCCCTTCCCCATAGTACGGTGTTCTTGTCATCTGTATTCTCTCTGACCCAGCTATCATTTGTACCGAATATTCACAAAAAAGGACTTAACTTCCTTCCAAAGAAGGTTTGGAGTTTGTGCTAAAACCAAGCGCAAGTCACCATCCAACCCAGCAGTTATCACAGTTACCCACGTGCCCTGAGGACTGTCTTCACAGAACAATCTGCGAATGGTGCTTTATAGCAGTTTTTCATAACGGCCCAAACTCAGCCCAGAACCTGCAGTGAGTCAATAATCTGTGCTGCATCTAGAGAATGGAGCATGCGTTACTAAAAAATTAAAAATCATCAATTGCAGAAATACCTAAGATAATCTGTGTTGCATCTAGAGAATGGAGCATGCGTTACTAAAAAA
>NW_004949105.1:4916763-4924715 GCF_000317375.1 Microtus ochrogaster | reverse complement strand
TTACTAAAAAAAATTAAAAATCATCAATTGCAGAAATACCTAAGAGAACTTTAAATGATATCAAGTGAAGAAATCACTCTCACAAAACAAAAGTTTGAACAGATTGGCAAGTTTTAGCAAAAAATGCTGAGACTCTTTATTGAGACACCATGGAACCTATAGGATAGTTTAAGGATGATGGCCAACTTCACAACATTGAGTCTCCAAATCCATCAGTGTGATTTCTATTCAGATTTTGATTTTGACTTTTTCAAAACAATGTTTCATATTTTTTAAATCGATGGAATTTTGCAAATCTGAACTAATTTTAATGAGATTCCTTTTACATTATTATAAACTATACTTAAAATATGCTTCCAGTAGATTATTGTTCTGTAGAGATGAAGGTATTTATTTCTATGTTTATTCGTTACAGCAGGGTAGGAGCCCAGGGGCTCATGTATGCTTGGCAAGTGCTCCCACCAGAGTTGTGCTCTGGCTGCCCCCATGCATCTTGTATCCACGACACTGCTAAATCTACTGTAAAAAGAAAAAAAACACTGCAATAGATTTCTTGATTTCACACATGATGTGCAATCATCATCTGAGGATCAATAAGTCTTCCTAGGCAACATGTGTGCCTTCTAGGTTCTTTACCTTACCTTTTGAAATGCTTTTGGTAGGCTGTCCCCACCATGTTCGTGTGGGTGCATGGCGGACCCGGGAGTGAGAGCGTGGCATGCCAGGGTGCAGGGTGTGCAGATGGGGGTCAGAGGACACCTCCAGGAAGCTGTTCCCTCCTTCCACTGTGGTAAGCCAGGGTGTCCCTGGTTGTTTTCATTGCTCTCACCCTTTCTACAGAGATGAGCCTGCCTGTGAGCTTCTCAGTGATTTTCCTGTCTCTTCCTGCCCCATCTCACTGCTGGAGTGCTGGGATTACAGACACAGGTCGCTGCGTCTGGCTTTTGGGGTTCTGGGGATTGAACTCATGGAGTTAGGCTTGTGCATGGGAACATTTTTACCCACTAAGCCATATTGCCCACCCCTTTTTTTTGTCTTCTGCACTGTTTAGGATTTCCTGATTTATGCTGTAAAGAAGAGGTTGAATCATAAAATATCCATATCTCTCTCTCTCTCTCTCTCTCTCTCTCTCCTCTCTCCTTTTGGTTTTTGAGATAGGTTTCTCTGTGTAGCCCTGGCTGTCCTGGAACTTGCTTTGTAGACCGGGCTGGCCTCGAACTCACAGAGATCTGTCTGCCTCTCTCTCGGGTCCTGAGACTAAAGGCATGCGCTATCACCGTGCACTGTGCTGAAGCTTATCATTTTAAGCGTACAAATTCCTAGTGTTGATTTACAACGTTGCATGAACATTACTATCATCTGTCCCTAAAACATTGTTGTCGTTGCAAACAGAAACTCTGCGATTACAAGGAGTGACTACATGCTTCTTATTACCAACAGTGCTGGTAGCTACCCTGCCTTTACCTATGATAGCCTATGCTGGTAGACTCACAATGCTTGTCTGGCTTATTTTACTGTATAATGTTTTTAAGTTCCATTCCTAGTGTAGCATGTGTCAGAACCCATTACTTTATGTGGCTGAATGTAGTCTATATGTACATATATCCCATTTTGTTTATCCATTCGTCAATGACAGGGCTATCTTTTGTACACCCAGGATAAATTTCAAATAGTCATTATTTGATGAAAGACATGAATCTACATGCTACAAATGCCCGAAACTCAAGGAACTCCATATAGCGTAAACTCAAAAGACAAAAGCAAATAGATAATATTTAAATCATCAAGAGAGAAGTGATTTGTCCGCAACTAGTAACCTTCATAGGCTTGGCATCTCATTAGAACATAGCGAACAGAAGGCCGCAAGTTGGCATATCTCAAGTTCTGAAAGAAAAACAAAACAAAACTTGTCAATCAAGAGCTCTATAGTTGGCAAAGCTGATGATCTTCAAAAGCAAGGGACGTGGTGGCTGGAGAGAGATGCTTCATTGGTTAAGAACACTCCTTGTTTTTCCAGAGAACTGGAGAGCCCCTGGTGGCTTACGATTATCTGCTACTCCAGCTCTGAGGATTCCAGATCCTCTTCTGACCTCTGCAGGGACCTGCACACATGTACACAGGAACACATGTACACAGGCATGCATGTACACATGTACACAGGAACACATGTACACAGGCATGCATGTACACATGTACACAGACACACATGTACACAGGCATGCATGCACACATGTACACAGACACACATGTACACAGGCATGCATGTACGCATGAACACAGACACACATGAACACAGGAACACATGTACATAGACATACATGTACACATGAACACAGGCACACATGTACACAGATGCAGCACATGTACACAGGCATGCATGTACACATGAACACAGACACACAGGAACACAGGAACACATGTACACAGACACACATGTACACAGGAACACATGTACACAGGGAACACATGTACACAGGCACACATGTACACAGGCACACATGTACACAGGAACACATGAACACAGGTACACAGGCATGCATGTACACATGAACACAGACACACATGAACACAGGAACACATGTACACAGGAACACATGTACACTGACACACATGTACACAGGAACACATGTACACAGGCACACAGGAACACAGGCACACATGTACACAGGGAACACATGTACACAGGCACACATGTACACATGAACATAGAACACATGTACACAGGCACACGTACACATGAACACAGAACACATGTACACAGACACACATGTACATAGGCACGCATGTACATAGGCATGCATGTACATATGTACACAGGCACATAGGAACACATGTACACAGGAACACATGTACACAGGCATGCATGTACACATGAACACAGACACACATGTACACATAAACTTTAAAAATAAAAAGGAGGTAGATGATAGGACACTCTTCAGATTAAAGATAAAAATGCTGAGGAACTTTGTACCTTGTTTTTGTTCTTTTGTTTGTTTGTTTGCTTTGGTTTTTCAAGGCAGGCCTTCTCTGTGTAGTCCTGAATGGGCCTGAAACTCAGGAATCCACCTGCCTCTGCCTCCTGAGTTCTGGGGTTAAAGACAT
This sequence comes from Microtus ochrogaster, assembly GCF_000317375.1. NCBI lineage: Eukaryota > Metazoa > Chordata > Mammalia > Rodentia > Cricetidae > Microtus > Microtus ochrogaster. The sequence goes on along the minus strand of NW_004949105.1, from coordinate 4,921,610 downwards.
ATCACCACCTCCCAGCATGGCTTGGTGTTTTTAATTTAAAAATTTATGTTTGGGTGTTTTGCCCATCATGTATCTCTGTATGTGCGCCACACGAATGCCTGATGCTCACGATGGTCAGAAGGGGGCACTGAATTCCCTGGAACTGGAGCTACAGATAGTTGTGAGCCACCATATGGGTGCTGGGAATGGAACCCAGGTTCTCTGGAAAAGCAGCAGTGCTCTTAACTCCCAAGCCATCTCTCTAGCCTCATGTGGTTTGATTTTTAATTTCATTTCTTTTGAGATGGATGGTCTGAAGCCCAGCTCAGTCTGGAAATCACTTTGTAGCCCAGACTGGCCTTGAACTCATGACAATCCTCTTGCCTCAAACTCCAAATGCGAGAATTTTGGGTGTGGACCATCATATGTGGCTTCTACTCTTTTTCTAATAGAACTTAGAAGAGAAATGCATAAAGTAAATATGAATTTGCTAGTGAGCAAAACGTATAAAACACAAATCAGCAAAATGACAAAAAAAAAAAAACAGATCCCAGTATGTATGGATGATAAAAGATCTGGGGGCTGAAACTGAAAGGGAGCAATGTCAGTGCAAACAAGCAAAGGAGGATGAGAGTGGTTGCACCAACATTAAGACAGTTGGACCTCACATCAACATTGTCAAGGAAGAAATGATGTCAAAGGGTCAGCTGCTCTAAGAGCTGATTCGCCTAGATAATGTAACACTTATAAAGAAAGCATCAAACACCACAGCTCCCAAGTAGAGAAAATGGAGCAGAAGGCCAAGGCGCACAGTTTTAGAATACCACGTCCACGCTTTCGTTGCTTGCTTCAGAATCGAAGATAACAACTAGCCTGATGAATGAAGCAATCGACTGGACCCATCAAGCTGGTACGGCTCACACCTCACAGTAGCCGAAATGACAGAATTGTTCTCAAATCACAGGGAACGTTCTTCCAGAGAGGGCAGGGCCCACCTTCCTGATAACGTTCCCTGTAGTTTGTGGTATAAACAGCACGGATTGGTGAGCTCCAGACATCTGCCTGACTCTTCTCCATCCCTGGTCCAAGTTACAAATCTGTGTCCACCGGTATGGCAGTGTTTCTCATCCTGTGGGTCGTGACCTGTTGGGGGGAGGGTGGAATGACCTTGTCTCAGGGGTCCCCGAAGACTATCCTACATTTCAGGTTTGTGCATTGACGATTCATAACAGTAGCAATATTACAGTAGAGAAGTAGTCGTGGGGGTCACCACAACCTGAAGAACTGTATGTATTAAGGGGTTGCAGCGATAGGAAGGCTGAGAACCACTGATGTTACTGCTTTTTGTGTGGATTTCGGGGATCTAAACTCAGGTCCTCATGCCTCTATACCCACTGAACTGTCTCCTCAGCACCCAGGATGTAAAGTCTGTCAATGCGACTGGCTTAGGAAATGCCTAGATTATTAATGAAGTATACCTCTAGGAATGTGTCAGGGCATTTCCAGACATCCGAGGGCTCTGACATGGTCAGTGGGTTAATCCCTCAGTGAAGTCACCGCATCGAGAGGAGGCAAAACACAGGAGGTGGGGCCTAGCTAGGGAGTAGGTCACTGAGACATGTCCTTTGGGTTGCTCTCATCTTGACTCCTTCCTGTATCCCTGTTGTGTAACATGCTGTGAAAAAGAACACCTACTCATCCCCGATGGAGAACCAGGCACAGAGCAAAATGAGGTTCCCACCATTGTCCAGCTCTGTGAAGCAGGGAATTTTATGGGTGTTACTGCAGGCAGACAAGTGAGGGTTACTTACAGGAGCAGAAATGACTCTGAAGGGGGTAGGGAGGGTTTTGTGCTCACAGGACATGCACTAGTGCGACCTGGAATGTTAAACACAAGGGTTATTCCTTCCAGGGAAGGAATGCAAAACCTGTTTTACACCCAGAAGGCTGGAGTGGACGTGTTTTCTATCTAGCCGGCTGACCTTTGCACAATCGGCGTGGTCAAAGACTTTCTGGCACCAGGCCCTCCTCCAGACCCTTCTCATAAACAGGTTTTTCTTAGTCAACCCATGGAGCCCATCTTTAGGAAGGTGTGACATGCAGTCTATAGAACCCATTTTAGGAAGGTGTAACATGCAGTCTATAGAACCCATCTTTAGGAAGGTGTCATGTGTAGTCTATAGAACCCACCATTAGGGAGAAGTCACATGTACCTTGCAGAGAGTTTTGTTGTCACATCTGCTCTGTATTTAGCTGGCTTTGTTCCTCAAAGAGATTTAGACATGCTTTGTTGTGCGCATGTGAGACTGAGTTAATCTTCACAAGAAAAGTTTTCAGCAAATTGTGCTGTGTGTAAATATGCCAAAATGAAGCAACTCAGATTCAGACTCGGCTACCGAGTCATGTCAAGCTGATCTGCCCTCACTTCTGTGCTACCTGTGAAAATCGTGGAACTCCCTGCATGCCCCAAAGACAGCTGCACCAGCAAGGCCCACCCCAGAAACAACTCACGGCAACTGGAAACCTAGAGCCCACCGCACAACTTGCAGGCATCTTAAAGGCTGAAATGTGTATTTTCCTGCAGCTCTGTTGGTCGTCGTCTCTTCCAGATGGCTGGGCTTGTCTGAGTTGTCTCTCAGAAGTCCATATTTCTTAGCATTTGGTTTCAGGGACTTCCTGAGGCTCTGGAGTTGTTTACTTCCTGACTTTTTTTTAAAGATGTATTATTTTGTGTGTGTGTATATATATATATGTGTGTGTGTGTGTGTGTGTGTGTGTGTGTGTGTGTGTGTGTGTGTTTTGCCTGAACACATACATGTGCACCATATGTATGTCTGGTCCCTAGAGGCCAGTAGAGGGTGCCAGATCTCCTAGACCTAGAATTACAGATGGTTATTAACTGCCACGTGGGTTCTAGGAACCAAAGCCCAGTCCTCTGCAAGAACAGCAAGTGCTTGTAACTGCGGAGCCATCTCTCCAGCCCCTACTTCTTGAGTTTTACGGCCCCTCCCTTCAGAACGTTAGAGATCTTCCCCCTGGATGGAAAAGCTATACAACAATCCAGTTTCACTCTCTGCATCCTGGGGGTGTGGGTGACGAACAGCTCTCCTCTGCTGCATTCTTCTTCCACCGTGGTGTCCTATACACGTATTTGGGGCCAAATGACCATAAACTGAAACTTCGGAAACCATGCCAAAATACATCTTCCCTCACTTAAGCTAATTGTCCCTCTGGTATTTTTGTCACAGTGAAGACAACAGGAGAGTATGCCTCACTTGAAGTCCACTTGTTATACCGCTTCCTGGTTCCTCAGCATCCAAGAAACAGGTCTGTCTATCACATCTTACAAGCAAAAATCAGGAAATGAGTCCATCTTGATGCCTCCCCCAAACCACTCATTTCATGCCTGCTTTCTCTGGCTCCACTGTTCAGCCTGGTCACCACCGGTTTCCAATTCCTTTCAATTTGGTTTCCAGAAGGCTGTGAGGACCATCTGCATCCCATGGTGACTTGAGCTGATGGCTCTCTGAAACAACTGCCTGCAGAAGGCTGCTGTCATGCAAAGTCACTCCATGTAGTTAGGAAATCAGCCCTTGTTAAATATACACGGGAGGCGGGTGCCACTTCCCATTGTAGAGACCAGGGTGGTGGCTTTCTTTTATTTTCCTGTTTCCTGGGGGCTGGGAGGGGTGCTGGAGAATGGGAGGACTCCCAGCCATTTGAAGCCTTTCATGCATGAGTTCAATTCTGGCACGCAGAACCCATGGTAATTAAATGCCTGACAGCTTAAGAAGGTGGGGCTTAGCCGAAGTGGTAGGAGCAGGTGTAGTCAGCATGAAGGTGGTTAATTGTAAAGCCATGGAAAACAGGGGTGTCCAGTAATAATATGTTGCGTATTACTGAGGGAGGCCTTTGGTCTGTGCTTCTCAAAGCTCCTCACAGATGTTAATTAGTCCAGCTCTTGGTACAGCTCTGACCCCTGTATTACTAATCAGCTGGCTGGGGTCATTCTGCCTTACCCAGATACACATGATCGGGCAAGGAGATGATTCCCAGTGCTAGAAATCCCGGCCCCTACATGCCCAGAGTTTATGGGATGGACTGGCAGATCCAGAGGCTTACGAGTCTGCCCGCTGAGAGCCAAGGGCCTATTGCTCCAGGCTTTGGAAGCCAGAGGCTTGCGGCTCAATATATTGAAGTCAGAGTATTCTGGGCTTTACCCATCTGTGGTCACACTTGGCAGCTCCTGGAATCCTGAGTGTCCATCAGCAACCGGGCAGCGCCTATGTGATTATCGTTGCGGCTTTCAATCCTAGAGAAAGACCGTTACCCCTTAAGGGTTGGTGGCTCCCTGGAACTCTTCCAGTGGCTGGTACCCCATTTCCCTCCTCTGCCTCGCTATTGCCTCCTTCAGTCCTGCTGTCTCCTGTCTCCACCACCAGTGTATGCTGTTGCTCTGGCCCCATTCTCTCTCTGGAGCTCTTCAGAGTCCCCTTGCGACTGCCAGTGCTTCACTGATGTGTTTGTCATATTACTAGTCTAGCTTACATTAAAAAAAAAGTGTACCACCACTCGAGAGAAGTTTTTATTGGACAAAAGATTCACCCAACTTACTGAAAAAAAGGTGAGCGGAATAGCTTGTTTATATAGCCAGGAATGGGGCTTGGCGAAGATGCTTGCACCAGTCACAGTCCTTCTGCTGGACCACTAAAGGAAATGCTCCCTACACTCCCAACCCCTGTGTCCTGGTGGAAAGTGGTTACCAGAGCTTACCAAGGCTTGTGACGGCAAGAAGTCTGGTGCATTCTATTGAAAAGCTGTGTCTTAGATACTGCCTTCTGGACTCACAGTTAACTGAAAAGCTGTGT
>NW_004949105.1:4915272-4916588 GCF_000317375.1 Microtus ochrogaster | reverse complement strand
CTCACAGTTAACTGAAAAGCTGTGTCTTAGAGACTGCCTTCTGGACTCACAGTTAACTGAAAAGCTGTGTCTTAGAGACTGCCTTCTGGACTCACGGCTTTGCTTTAGCAGTAAGCAGCTGTGGTTGCAGTGGAGCTTCCTCAGAGAATCTAAGGGGTGCTCAGAACAGGACAGCAGCCATGACAGTTCAGTCAGATGCTAAAGAAGGGCAGTTTGGTTGAGTCAGTCCCATGACCAAGGCAGCTAGGTAACAGAGAAGGATGTGTCAGTCTGGGAGCCAAATCGACCTGGCCCCCAACATTTTGTTTATTTAAAGGAAATACGAACATTTACGTAACATCCCATCCCTCACATCTTCAGCTCTGATAGCATTCAACAGCACTCTGCTCTTCAGTTGTATATTCTTCCGGAAAGTTGGGTCATTTTACCCAACCCATTTGGACTGATTTGGAAGGCCTAGCCTATTGTTTTCCCAGGCTTTAGTCCTAAAGTAGGGGTCTCCAGGATGGACTGAGTCTTCAGAGCTCAGGGTCTACCAGATCCCTCCTGGGATGAAGCAGATGGCTTCCAAAAGGGCAGGGGCAAACACACCTGTCTTTCAATCATTGGCAACCCACGCTCAGGCTGTGTTGCTGTGGAGGTCAACAGCTGAGCAGTGGCAGGGGTCTCCACATCTCTGCAGTGTCCAGCATATCCATCCATCCCAACAGCCTTTGCTTTGTCCTGTGTAAATGCACAAGACTCCTCTCCCCGGGCTGCAAGTACGGGTACTTTAAGGCACTCCCACAACTGACCTCTTTTTCCCCATGTACATACAGTTGGCCCATCTATTCATATACACATGCCTGTTTCTGTGTGCAGACATTAAAAACATTAAATACATATTTGTACGCTCAGAGGGTTTTATGTATATATGTTCAGGAGTACACACACACACATGATTCATACCACATGCATATGCACGTGTATACATCTCTACACTATTTGCATATACACAGGTGTGGCCACATGTGGCCTTTCTACATGTACATGCAGATATGGCACACGTACACACACCGAAGCAGACACGTGGCCTTCTATTCCCTGCGCATGCACACAAATATGCATACAGTTGGCCCTTAGTGTACACACAGAGGAGCGCACACACGTGGCCTCCATGCGCACATGCCAGCGCGCGCAGCACTTTTCAGTGCGGGCGGTCTCCAGCCGAGTCCCGCCACCCGCGCACGCGCGCACAGGCCCCTCCCCTCTCCCAGGGCGGGTAGCACCGGCGAGAGGCGCGGGAGATGAGCGGCTGGTGGAAGAGGAGGAGGAGG
>NW_004949105.1:4911560-4914788 GCF_000317375.1 Microtus ochrogaster | reverse complement strand
GGGGGGAGCCCACCTGTCAGAGTGGTCGGCGGCATCTTGGGGTCTTGGCAGCCCGAGGGCCAGCTCCGGCCCGGCCTGGCGGAGCCGCACGGTGTCGTGTGCCCGAGTGGGGGGCCTTGTGCCTCGGTGGGGCCTGAGGTCAGACGGGGCCCGCGCGCCCAGGTGGGGTGAGCCTGACGGCTGCGACCCGCTCTGCCCGCTCTGCCGCCGAGGGGTCGGGTTCTGGCCCCCCGCTGCGAGTGGGAGCTGCTGGTGGCCGCAGGGAGCATTTCCATTTGGAGAGGTGACTTAAAGTCCCCGTGTGGGACCTGCTTGGCTAGCTCTCCTGTCGGGATTGTGCAAGAAAGGCCCCTGCTGCCTGGAGGCCTGCCTCGTGCTGGTGGGGAGATGTTTCCTTTGAAATGCGAGGTCTGTTAAACTTCGTTTTTCATTCTCACTCACTGATCGTCTCCTTCCTTTTTACCAGATCTGTCCGGTTTCTTCTGTGGAGGGTACGCAGTTACAGCCTTGATTTCCTGGATCTGGTAACATGGCAAAAGATGTAAGTATGATCGCTTCGTGCCGCAGACATGTTAGCCGACGGCTCGTTGCAGTGTTCTCTTTTTATTTCAGAGTGGCCATACTTGCATGGCAGTGGTTTATCCTCAGACATTTTACATTTTTACACGCAGGAACTGGGATGGAGGTGAGGGATGGAGGAACAGTAGGTGGGTGCCTCCCCCTTTGCACACGGGTTCTTTGTCATCTGAAGCCTGACACATTACTTGTGGTTGGATGATGTAGTCTTGATTTTTCCCTAATCTATCCAGACTGTTTAAATAATAATAATAAAAAAATCGAATACACCTCTGAGGTCAAATGAATGTGTGTCGGGGGGTGTTGTGTGTTAGTGGGTTTCCACACAGGAGAGCTGTCAACATGGAACTTAGGCTGTGCTTGTTTTATGTAGTATGTAGGACAATAACTGAGCTTTGATGGATTGAATATCAACTTGTTTGGGCACATTTTTGTCAGAAAGAAGACATTTGGCGATTAATGAAACATGGCGGAAATGCTGGTTGGTTTAGCTTTTATATTTACCTTGAAACTACTAGATTTTGAGTAATTTTTTGGGGGGGCAGGTATGGAGATGTAGGCTTTTCAGCTGCAAAACTATAGTCCGTGTGGTTGATCACATTTCTGCAACACCATTTTGGCGTCTTCCAGCACAGTTGGTCCACCTTTCCAGTGTTCCTCCGCAGTCACCGCTCTGTGAATATTAGATCCGTGTATTTGCTGTGTAGCCTCAGAAACACAGGCAGAGACGCAGCTAGAGTTGTGCCCAGGTGTAGAGACCCTGTGTCTGGTGTGGGACCAGGTTCAGGTCCTGAGTCCTGGCCACTGACTAAGGACTCAGCTATGCTTAAAGAATGCTCCACACGGGTCCACAGTACCTCTCTCCATGTCATCAAGCACTGGGCCTTCTTTTGGGAGTTATGTCACACCCTGGGAGACCACGTATAGGTCACCTGAAATCACCACCATGTGTGGTTTTAGCTTGATCTTGTCATGTCCGGTTGTTTACCTACACCCATGCCCCGACTCCCCTCCATATGTGTGCCCTACCTAACACGAGACATACTGCTGAGCACATGCCCACAAAGTCACTGGATGTGGTAAATGGTTTGTAAGTGGGGTACTGGCCCCCGTGCCTTTATGAGGCCAGCCTACTGGCATGGTCTCATTTGGGGGACCATTTTCACTTCAGTGAGTCTGCATGCTCAGGGGCTTGTCGTCTTAGTTTGGCGTTATTCACTCCCCTTTCCATGTGCTGTGTCCTTGGGGACAGGGTGGTGACAGGTGGTCAGGATCTCCCATCACACAGAGTATGGGCCAGCTGGTTTGGGGTTATCCACTGTGGTGTGGCTGGGCTGGTGCTGAAGCTGAGTCCTGCCCACATGCTCACAGGCCACCAGTACCCGGGCAGAGGGGAAGTGGCCCTCCCTGTTTTCAGGCTAGAAGCAGAGATTGTGGACAGTCAAAGGTTGGGCCTTTTCTGTAGCCAACCATGTTTTTACGTAGAATGTGATGTTTGCATTTCAGAAAGGGTCTTTGTAGCCTGTGCCGAAGGGAAAAAAAAGAGACACCACTTTGATGCTCAGGAAATCTAGCTATAAAGTACAGCTTGTAAGACCCGGCATGGAGCAGAAGTCAAGCTCTGGGTCATATGGAAAAGACTCGGAAAGGATAGAGTAAAGACGAGAAATAGCTTAGGGGTTTTCTGCTTCAGCAGATGCCCAGGCAGATGAGCAGGTGAGTTGGGTTCCCTGGGAACAGCAAGGTATGTGGCAGAGCTGGCAGTTACGAGGGAGCAGGATGGGATGGCAGAATATTATGTTGATCTGGCAAAGGATTTCTTCCATGAAGGACAAGAAAGCTGATCTGGGAAGATGTGGGAGTGTGCAGGAAAATAAGGAGCGGTGGCGGGAGGGGTGGTGAGTGCCTGCAGGTGCTCTGGGATGCCTGCCTGCATTGCTGTCCTGAGATGCTGCAGAGTGTCCCTGTGGAACGTGTATAGGACGAGCTGTGATGACCCTGCTGTAGGGGCTGGAGAGGCCTGGTATGAGGCGGTATGTCTTAAACTGTGAATGTCTTCTCCCAAGGTCAGCCTAATGCTTGCTGCCTGGGGAGTTGTGCAGTCTTACGGGGAAGACTGCATTCTTTGACTTGCCAGACATCAGGAAATTTCACCCTTATTGACATGCCCAGAGGAGGTTTCCTAGCTGATTATAAATTTGATCATATTGACAATGAGTACATCCCTTGTTAGCCTGACACCAGACACATCATTTTAAATCTTAACGTTCCATCCCTGGACCTTAGAGGCTCATCTCCTAAGGCAAGATGCTTTTGTAGTCCATTGGGCACTAGCCTTTAAAATCTTAACATTTCGAATACTGTTCAAAACCCTAAATCCCAGCTGTTGAAATGGCTTGCTTGCCAGACCTGACTACTTGAGTTTGATCCCTGGGACCTATGTGGTGGAGGAGAGAACTGACTCCCTGTTAGTTGTCCCCTGCTCTCCACGTGTCCTCTGTCTACTCCTATAACAGAGACCCGACCAGTGCAGGACCAGAATTCAGTAGGTCAGACGCCAAACCGTGCAGCTCCATGTCTGCTGTCTTTTTTTTTTTTTTTTTTTTTTTTCGAGACAGGGTTTCTCTGTGGCTTTGGAGCCTGTCCTGGAAC
>NW_004949105.1:4900232-4911460 GCF_000317375.1 Microtus ochrogaster | reverse complement strand
CGAGTGCTGGGATTAAAGGCGTGCGCCACCATCGCCCAGCTCATGTCTGCTGTCTTGGACCTGGGATGGAATCCTTGGCTTTGGCAGACTCGGATAGCCTTGCCCCTTTAGTACCACTTCCGGTAGCACTTGAGGCCTCTTTCTTGGGCTTGCTCTATTTTGTGCTTGCCGCTTTCCTTGGCAGATGTTCCTTGATCTTGCCCCGATAGACCCTGTATCTAGAGGTCTCTATTGCAGCTCAGGGTTTACCTTTCCAGCTTCACTCAGTGGCCTCTCAGCCCCTTTGCAAGGACTTCAACCCTGCCCCTTCTTATATTTTGCATGCCTGCAAAAATCAACCTGAGGACAGTGTCAGGTTCTGCTGCCAGTTTGAGATAGATGGCCCTTCCACTATGGCTGTAGTGACCTTCTGTGTCTTGTCAGCTAAATTTGGGGAAATGCTTCCCTAAGTGGTTGTTTTCATTTGATGTCATTCTCAGTTCAAGCTCTTTCTTTGAAAATAAATTCATTTTCTTAAAGAAAAAAAAAGCACTATTGTTCTGTGGACAAGTATGTATGTGTTTCTACATGTATGCGCAAATGCCATGTTGTATATAGATACCAAGATATAGATAACTTTATGGAATTATTCTCTCCTTGCCTCTTTATGTGGGCTCTGGGCATTGAACTCAGGTTGCCAGATTTGCTTTTACTTGCTGAGCCATCTTGCCATCTGTAGTTGGCATTTTTACCAATTGGATCTTTATTGTCTTAATGCAAAGTGTGAGCTGTCCTCTCTATTATAGATGTTTTGTTTGCATCTTCCTGACCTGCAGCTTTAAACTTGTTCGTGTTCCTTTATCTTCATGCTCCTTTTCACCATCTGACTGAGCAGGTAGCAGTAACCGTGCTGCAGCCTGGATGCCATCCATGCCTTCTTGAAATCTCTTTCACCAGACTGCTTCTTAGCCTATTACTTTTAAATTTGCCCTCATTCCGGTTTTAAGGGCATGGCCAAATTGTTGTAACACAAGTGGCCTCTACCCCAGTTCCCAATAGAATCCTTGTTCCCCTGTGACACTTTGTGAGCCTGGCCTTCAGTGTCCACATTTCCATTTTGAATGCCCACCAGAATGGCATGGTAAGTTTGCTTATAATATTCCAGGCGTTCTTTACACCATGAGCTGCACGTTATAGATCAGGCTTATCCTACCGTGGTCCATTCCTCAGTACCAGTTTTCCGTATTAGTTTCTTTTCTCATTGTTGTGACAAAAGCAACTTAAGCAAAGGTTTCTTTGGCCTCCAGTCTGAAGAGACTATTGTGGTAGTGAAGGTGTGTTGGAGGGTGCTAAGTCCGTGGTCAGAAAGCAGAAAGATGATGCAGGTGCCGGCTGCTTGCCTTCTATCCCTTTTATTTAGTATGAGGCCCCAGTCCATAGAATGGTGCCACTCACATTCAGGCTGGGTCCTCAAGTGAGACCTCCCTGAAACAGATGCCTGCAGGAGCACTCGTACAGCATCCCACATGCAGTCACCTGCAGGACATCTCATCGTTCTAGCCTTGCTTTCATACGACTGTCATACCTACCGTTTCTGTCTTTTTAGTGGTTGTTTGACATGTTGTAGAATTGGAAACAGTTGCTACTGAAGAAGCGAGTTAATATGGGAAATGAACCACAGTGTAGTTCAGTCCAATGGTTGCTGTTACAGCCTTTATCCACAGACCGAAACTGCTGTTTGGAGAGCAAGTCTACTTGCTTCCGTTTCCTGCATGTACTGTCCCTAGAATATCTAGTTCTGATTTTGTGGATAGAGAACAAAGACACTTGGACGTGGCACTCTCCTAGATTTCAAGTGTTCCAGGCTCTTCATAGCAAAGAGAGCTGGTGTGTTGGGATGGATAGGGCCAGGTTTTAGCTGCTCAAGCCCAGAGTACAGAGGTCATTCAGGAGGGCCTATTGACATTAGTATTCTGGGAAGGGGGAGGCTGGAATCTGGAGGCGGAAAGGCACCTGGCCCTCTTGCCTTGAACATGTACATTCCTGGGGCTTCTGTGGCTTCCAGGATCAGTCTTAAATGGTTACAAATCCGTTACGACCCTGAGGATAAATCATTGAAGGGTGATTGTGATGTGTGTGCACCACTGTACACGTGAGTTGTCAAGTTCTAGAAAGACCATTCCAGGTGACCACTGTGGTGGTACCAGGCTGTTGGAAAGCACTCATTTTAACTTTGCCTTTCCAGCATAGACTTCAGCAACAGCCACAAGCTGTAAAACTTGCTCAGCCTGATAGAATATAATGAATTGTATTTTGTCAAAAAATTTTTAGGAATGAGCCGGGCATGATGGCATATATCTTTAATTCTAGCCAGGCAGATCTCTGTGAGTTCAAGGCCAGCCTGTTCTCCATATCGAGTTCTAGGTCAACTAGGGGTATATAGAGGGACTCTTGACTTAAATATAAAAAGGATATAGAAATTAATATTTTCCTCATTCTTTTTTTTTTTTTTTTTTTTTTTTTTTTTTTTTTTTTTTTTTTTTTTTTGTTTTTGTTTTGTTTTGTTTTTCGAGACAGGGTTTCTCTGTGACTTTGGAGCCTGTCCTGGAACTAGCTCTGTAGACCAGGCTGGTCTCAAACTCACAGAGATCCGCCTGCCTCTGCCTCCCGAGTGCTGGGATTAAAGGCGCGCACCACCACCACCCGGCTTCCTTTTTGGTTTTTCGAGACAGGATTTCTCTGTGTAGCTTTGGAGTCTGTCCTTGAACTTGCTCTGTAGACCAGGCTGGCCTCATACTCAGAAATATCCACCTGCCTCTGCCTCCTGAGTGCTGGGATTAAAGGCGTGCGCCACCACCGCCCGGCTCCTCATTCTTTTTCTTGATCTCCCATTTTTTTTTTATCTGTTTATAAACTTAAGAAGAACATACTTTGGATTTAAAACATTTTAAAAAATGACGTGTACATGTGGGTATGTGTGTACTTGTGCATTCACGCATGTGTGTATGTGCAAATGCATACACCATGTCAGATGAGAGGGCAGCTTCCAGGAAGTAGTTATTTGTCCAACCGTTTGGGTCCTGGGTATTGAACTCAGGCCACCAGCTTGGTGACCGGTACCTTTACCCTCTGAGCCATCTCACTGTCCCCATACTTTGAATTTTAATACAAATGTCGATGATTTGTAGGGAGTTGGGTTTTTGTTTTGTTTTGTTTCCTTTTTTTTTTCTATAGTACTGAAGGTTAATTCTAGTGATTTGCTTATGTTGGATTCTGTCTCTAAGCTACATTGCCTGCCTGCTTTTTCATTTTATTTGAGGCATAGTCTAAGTAAGTTGTCCTTCCGTCCCTTGAATTCATTCTGTAGTCTACCTGGCTTTGAACTCATAACCCTTCTATTTGGCCTTCTGAGTACTAGAATTATAGGCATTTCTCATGGTGCTGGCTATAGTTCTTTGGCATGACCATCAAGATTTTCTGAGGCTGGAGCCTGGAACTTTGTGCTTAAGGCTACTTGCTGCTCTTGCAGAGGACCTGGGTTTGATTCTTAGTACACATATGGTATCTCCATGGTGACTCCATCTGCAACTCCAGTTCCAGGGGTCTGACCCCATCTTCAACCTCCAAGGGCACCAGGCCTACATGTGGTACACATACACAGGCAGGCAAAAAACTCATACAAATAAATAAATCTTTCTTTTTCTTTTTTGAGACAGGGTCTGTCTGTGTAGCTCTGGCTGTCCTGGAACTTGCTCTGTAGACCAGGCTGGCCTTGAACTCAAATCCTCCTGCCTTTGCCTCACAGGTGCTAGGTTTAAAGGTGTGGGACACAATACCCAGCAGGAAAATAAATCTTAAGTAAAACCAAAATGGTTCTCTGAGACCTAGCTTCACGCTAGTGGTTGAATATGATATAGGGTAGTGACCTATCAAACCATTTTAGCTGCTACATCACTCCTGCGTCCTTGGAGGTCTTATTTGTAGACTGCTTTGCCTTTTAAGGTGTTGGGTGTTGAAACCATGCTGGGAATATGCTGTAACTCTGGGAAGCTCTCGGGCCCTGGGATTTGGATTAAGATATTTTACTGTGCATAGAATAGGAGTCACAACCAGTTTTGAGTTGCCTCAATGGATACTGGGAAATGAACCTGGGTCCTCTGCAAGAGTGACAAGTGTAGTCCAGCTTCAGCCTCAACTTTTATGTAGGTGCTTAAGTCAGGTCCTCACGTATGTCTTCTTCCAAGTCACACCTATCTCTGGTCTGGTATGCTTTTGGGCCAGTCAGTTATTGACAAGGACTATTGGTTTAGAAGCTCTCTCAGCAATCCCTCTATTCTTTCTTCTGTCACTTGTTTGAAATAGCGTGACCTAGAAGACAGGCATTTGCCTCAACATGACAGAGATGGCCTGAGTGCTGTGCTTATAGGTTGGCTGACCCTCGGTTTGTGGTGTCGGTGTATTCCTCCATGCACAGAGCCTGCAGGTGGAGGACTAAACTCTTGAGTGCTGCGTTTCTAGGGTGTTACTCTCAGAATGCATTGCATGCCTGGTTTAGAAAAGTGGCAGGGAGCAAGGCAGCTGTTGTAGTTGAGTAAGAAAATGAAATTCTGTGCTGTGGGGCAGCCACTTCCTGCTCAGTGGAACCCCACCTGCCCTAACTGTTCCTGCGGTAATTACTTTGTGTGTCCCAGCCATCCACCGTTGGTAGTACTTCATTCTCCCTTTCCAGAGCTGCCCTGTGACACCAGGAAGTGGGACATAACAAACCTGGACAGTTAGCTACCTGGCAGCTCTCCCAGGTAGTTGTGTATTTGGGTCTGTTGTGTAATGAAGAATCATTTGGTATCTTCTGGAAGAATTAGGAATTGAGGCTGCAGCAGATTCTGTGGCCTGCCTGCCTCTAGGAAGACCAAATCTATAGTAACAGCACCCATAATGTATGTAATCTTGTTAGGAAGGGCTGAGGCTGGGAGGGAACCCTGAACCCAGCTATACACGGGCGCAGAACTGAAGGTGATTCTGGACATTGGGCTTATTGGGCTTGGTGGCCTGTGGGAGGAAGATGTGAACTCTGCTGTTCTGGAGGTAAGCACACACAGTGCTAGAGGGGCCATGTCCTGTCAGGCAAGGCAACCATGGTCTGCTGGTCTGGTCTTGGGTCTGAGCATGGGAGGAGAACTTGGCAGAGGCATGCTTGTGAGGGATGGTGCATGGCTGATTCCACCACACCCTACTCTCTTTTTCTTTAGGTAGAACTAGAGGAATTGAATCTAGGGCCTCACCTGTGCTAGTCAAGAGTGAATTTAGCTCAAACCCTCTGACTGTGTTCAAGGGCTCTCCTCCATAACTCCTGTCTCTGACCCTGCCATCTCTGCATCTTAACCTTCAGAATGCATGTAGGTCTCCTGCTCTGGCAACTCTTGATATGCCAGCCGTTCTCTCCCTTCTCCAGACTCTGGAAAGTTTGAATCTTAATAAATACTTTTTGAGTTTATCTCCCAGCCATCTGTGTGGTTTTTTTTTAATGCTTTTTACAAAGATTTTAAAATGTTATTTGTATGAGTGTTTTGCTTGCATATATGTATGTGCACCATGTGCGTGCCTGTGCCTAGTTCCTGTGAGACCGGAAGAGGTCTTTGGTTGTCTTGTAACTAGAGTTACAGATAGTTGTGATTCACCTTGTGAGTGCTAGGAACCAAATATAGGTCCCCTGCAAGAACAGCAAGTGCTCTCCAGCCCTTCCACAGGCACGTATGTGGCAACCCCCTAACTGTTTATTCAGCATTTTGCCCTAGGCTTTTTCATAACAGCACATATAAACATGTGGTTGATACTCTTCTATGGATTTTTTTTTTTTTTTTGAGATAGGTTCTTGTTATGTAGGTCTTGAGCTCAGGATTCACATGTCTCAGCCTCCCTCATTACCTGATTCTGAGGTTACCAGTGTGTACTATCACTACTGGCCCTAATAACATGTGCACATGCTTGTGCCTGAGTACATGTGTGCGTGCGTGTACCTATGTGTGTTTGTGTCCTTATGAGCATTTGTGCGTATGGGTATAGAGGTCAGCCTTGGGTGTTTGTCAGATGGCGTCCACCTTGTTTTCTGAGGTGGGACTCATTGGCCTTGAGTTTATGGGTTACTGTAAACTCAGTGCTGAGATTTTGTACCTGTCTTTTTTGTGGTTTCTGGGGCTTGAACTCAGTTCCTCATACTACTGAATGAGCTGTCTTTATAGCCTTTTCTAAGCGTTTTAAAAATGTTTATAGACACACAGAAGTGGAGAGATTGTGCTGGTGGCCGATATCTCTGTTGTCCTGTCTTAGAATAGCCATCAAGTAAGCTATATGTTTTGGAATAACTCTTTAAAACACCCAAGGCACGCATGGTTCAGATATGGCCAGGCATGACTTGGTGGAGACTACCTGGGTTCCATTTTCCCACCCCTTCCCCTACAAAGCCCCAAACAGAACCTGGCTAATATAAGCCAAGGCAGTTAGCAGCCATTCATTATTATTGTGTGTCAGCTCAGGACTTCCCGTGGTTTCTGGAATTTGACATTTTAATGGGCCTGTTGGAGACATTCTTGTTACTCTACCGTCACTGGTCTACTCCTGTACAACCTTCTCCCAAAGGCAGCAGAGTCGGGAAGGTATTGAATGAGGTAATGAGGCGTGGGCATGTCTTTCTGAATAGGTCCCCTAGTGAGGCCCAACCACAAGGCAGCATCTGCACACCTGACCCAGCTCCTGATCCCAGAATGTGAATAAGTGCTTGCTATTAAGATGGCCATGGTCATCTGCCAAGGACGTGACATGAACATTTGTCTGCTGTAGGGTGCCTTGATTTAAGCAAGTCTTTGATGGATGTTCTTGTAGAAAGGGGCTTGGCTTCCTGTGAATTCTTGGAATTATTTCCAGGTTAAGGATCAAAGGTGGGGAGGGGGGACGGCCAGAGGCAGCGTAGTCATTTCATTATTGAGGAGTCTGCAGAGTTTCTTCAGTGATGGTGAGGAGGACAGCTTGTTTACATTTTCCTGCCAGCCATCTATCTGCCTTTTTTTCAGTGCTGGCTCTCTCTGAGTCAAGCTTCTGACCTTCAGGGCTGCTTTGGTTTGCTGTAGAGTCCTTGCGTGCAGGCTGATTGCTCTTTAGAAATTGCGCTAGTAGTGGCTTTCCCCTTTTGTTCTTTCTGATTATATTGTTTGTAAAGGTATTTTGTCTTTTTTCTAGTATTCTGTAACTTAAAAGTACCTTAAGTGAGTAAAATGTACTGTAAAAGGCAGCTATGCATCTTTTTCTTTGAGACAGGTTTTCTCTGTGAAACCTGGCTGTCCTGGAACTCGTTTTGTAGATGAGACTGGCCTCGAACTCAGATCCACTTTCCTCTGCCTCCCGAGTGCCAGGATTAAAGGTGTGCGCCGCTGTGGCCACCTGGCAGCAGCTCTGAATCTTAAAAGGCTTTCCTACAGTCTGAACGTATGCATGCATGTGTATGTATCTGTGCCACACCCGTGTAGAGGCCAGTGGTTGGCATTGGATAGCCTCTCCAATCACTCTGTACCTTATTTTTATTTATTTTTTCAGACAGTAGCTCACTATCTAGCCTTGGAATTTACTATGTAGTCTAGGCTAGCCCTGAACTCAGGGAGAGCAACTATCTCTGCCTCATGAACTCTGTGGTTAAAGCCATGTGTTCCCATGCCTGGCTTACTGCCTCATTTCTTGAGATAGTCTTTCACTTAACCTGGAGTTTACTGCCTGGCTATAGACTTGGCTTACCATCAAGCTCGTAGGGTCCCTGTCTCTGTCTCTCACGGCTAGGATTTTATGTGTGTATTTATTCCCATTCCTGGCTTTTTTAGGTGGGTTCTGGGAATTAAGACTCAAGTCATCAGGCTTGCATAGCAAAGTTTTACCCCCTGAACCATCTCCCAGACTTGTGAAAGCTGTTTGACCACATGCTCATGTCATTATTTAGTTGTTTCTTCTTGTGTCCTGTGGCTATAATATAAATGACCCCCTATACACAGTAGATAAACACTCTGCTGATGAGCTATCCCATAGTCCTGTGTACAGCCTTCAGCGTCACACACAGGCTGTTGTATATTGATTGGTATTGTGTGGGCCATGACAAGCTGGCCACTCATGAGCCCTTGCACCTGCCCCTCCTGCCGTATTTGTAAGGATAATGCATGTTGTCTAGCTTCTTGGCAGGCATCTCCACATTGTTGGGTGTGTGCTGATAACACTGGTTTTAGTTTATGTTTCCTGGTGTCTGAGATGTGACTGCACGCATCTTTTGCTGGAGCCCTTCAGGTTGACCTCTAATATGCCTACTTAACATGTCTTTTCAGATGAGGGAGTCGGAGTGGTTATTGTCTGGCATGGTCCTGGATCAGAGCTCTTTTTTTCCATTTCTCTTTTGAGATCATCTCTTCCATGTTGCCAAGGCCAGCCTCGAACTCCTGGCCTCAGGTCATCCTTCCACTTGTGGAATAGTGAGGATTTTAGGTGTATTCCACTGTGCCTGGCTTCTATATTTTTTAATGGTTCTTTTTGTGGTGCTGGGGATTGAACTTGGGGCTTTTGCACGAGTTGGGCAAGCATTAGCATGCCTCTTTGTAGCCTGAATGTCCTGGAGCTCACTGTATAGACCAGACTGTCCTCAAACTCATAGACATCAGCCTGCTTCTGCCTCCTGAGTGCCGGTATTAAAGGTGTGCTCTTTTATACATGCCTCTTTTCATGAGAAATTTTTATTTCATCAGTTTTCTAACATTTTCAAATATTCCCCCCCCCCCCCCGATTTTGTTAGGCAGTTTTGTAGGGGCAGTGTTTTCCCAGCAGGTGTTCACAGGCCTGGTAGCAAAGCCTTGAGTCTTGGCTTTTTCATGTAGCTTTCAGGTCTAGTCTGGGGAGTCCTCACTCAGGACAGTGGCTTGGAGGCCTTGAGTCTTCCAGGTTGGCTTCCTCCCTGCTGATCCCAGCTTGCGGATTCGATGATCTTTTACAGCTGCATTGTACCCATTCTGCTATTACAGATTGGCCCTGCTCAGCCCTGTATCCACTTGGTATTCTCCACTTGGGGTATGTTTGTGATGTTTTGTTAGATGAACGTGGAATCTGCTCCAGATATGGTAGCCTTTGGTTTCATAGTGGCTGTGGTTGCCACTCTGGCACACCCTAATGAAGACCTAGGTGGCTTATAAGACTGTCTCTGTGGTAACCAAGAGTCTGCATCACACAGCACCTCTTGGCTCAGTTGGTTTGTGCTGAAGAGGGAGTGTGGCTGGTGTGGGCTGGCCTCGTTCTTCTTGCAGCGGTTCTGTCCCTCAGACTGGAGGGAGGGCATCCTTAGTTTCTTCTAAGACATTGAATCAGGCAACTTCTCAGAGTAAAGAACAGCACAGACAGAGCTCAGGGCTCCCCTAGGCCAGGATAGCCCATGCTGCAGGCACAGATGACTTCCAGAAGTGACAGTGACTCCCCAGGAGGTTGACTTCCCAGGTAGGGGCTGTGCCAGGCTCTTAGGTGCCTCAGGGCTGCATAGTTCCAGCCAGCTTGGCCTGTTGTGCAGCACGTGGGAGTCAGGAGAATACTGGAGTATGGTTTCAGGAATTAAACTGTTCAGTACTGTTGGAGGGAACGTTCTCCAGGTTAGTAGTGCATAGACAGGGGATTATGGGACATTACCCGAGAGGAATGATGACCAGCAGTGTCGTGTTCCCAATTGCTGGAGTCTAGGTGCAGCTTTTATATACATTTGGAGAAGCTGACTGACCACAATAGGCATGTTGGCTCTCAGGAGAATGCTGAGAGGTGGTGGCTGTTTTGACACCATGAGTGGAGATTAACATGTAGCCAGCAGGCCCAACTTTGCTAGGGCTCAGCTCTCCAGCAAGCTCTGAAGTTTACATGTATTTTGTGTCTGGTGAGGTCAGTGGCCCACCTTCCGCAGGGTGTGTAATGACTTCAGCCCTTCCTCATCTGTGGGGGTCTAGAGGCATCACTCGAGAGGTGTGCCCACAGATTAGGTCATGCACACGTACAGGCCTCTCAGGTGCCTGTGTGGAAGGGACTAGTGTCTGTCTGTCCTGACATGTGAAGGAAAGTAACCACAGCTGCCAGACAAATGAGTAGATTTCCCAGGAGAATCCAGTTTGATGCTGCAGGTTCCCTGACAGCCTGCCTAGGGGCCTCCTTCCCAGGTGTCCTCAGAGCTGACTTCTTGATCCCTTAGTCTACCCACACACTTTGAGCTTCTGAGGAGAATGTATTTCTGACACGATGTGGTTTTTAACATCTGCATGTTACTTTATTCATTTATCATCTGTATCCTCAAAGATGGCAGAGGTCTCTGCCTGCCTTCATGTGTTTCCTAAGGAGATTGTTATGTTTTCATGGTTGTCTTAGACGGGCTGGTGAAACAGGAAACTGCTGAGATAATACTTTTCCTAGTGGTTTTGATGAGGGCATGTATTCATGACTTCATGTCTCTATGTACTTAGCATGAAAATAGAACACAGGAGAAGTGGGAGGCTTGAACAGGAGAGCCTCAGCAAAGGGTTCCTTCAGGTCCTCCCTGCCTGGCCTTCATGGTAGGATACTTGTCTTGTGCATCCCAGCCGCATAGCCAACAGTGTTTCTGGCCAGAGGTCAGTGCTCAGGCTGCCAGGCAGTGCCCACACCCATCAGACAGGTGTCTTGCAGAGAAGAGAGATGGGCAATAGAAAAATAGATAACTGTAAACTGGGAAGGCCCTGGATTATGTCTGGGGAGAGAACCACCTCAAATGAGCTCTGGGGTGCAGCTGGGAGGGAGCAGGAGCACCTCTGTACCTCGTCCAGCTTCATTTGTCCTACTTAAAAGTCTGCTTTTGGTGCATCTGTTAGCATAACTGCAGGGCTATGATTGCAGTCACTGGTGCTCTTAGAAAAGGATGGTGGTGGTGACCACTCTGGACTGTCATTGAGACTGGTGCTGTCATGTTCGTGAAAGTTGGCCATTGGCAAGCACCAGCAAGAGTTGCTAAATGAACAGAGTAGCCTGTAGGATTCTGTTGTTTGCTGTTGGTGAGTTGACTATTCATCATGTTCTCGGGATGGGGGATGGGGATGGGGGGTGGTCGTTGTTGTGGTCATTGTGGTCATGTCATCCGCTGCTGTTTCTTACAGTACAATCCTGCCTAGGGCAGACTAGAAGAGACCAGCCAGTGTCAGCAGATATTTTTCTTTTCTTTTTTTTTT
>NW_004949105.1:4858766-4900132 GCF_000317375.1 Microtus ochrogaster | reverse complement strand
TTTTTTTTTTTTAAAATTCCTTTTTAATGAGAGCAAGGTACACAGATCCACAGGTTTATTTATGGTTTCCTTGAGACAGAAGTGGCCATTGCTCTCAGGCCAAAGTATCTTCTATTCATTTTCTTTTCTTTTTCTTTTTTTTTTTTTTTTTTTTTTTTTTTTTTTTTTTTTTTTGAGAATAGTTAATGTCTTCCTGGGAGTTGGCTGGGCTCTCAAGCATAAAGGTGTTGCAGGAGTGCAAAGTCCAGTGCACTTACTTCTATGTCTAATGTAATGGAAAGTGGGCAGAGGGGTGGGGGTGTTTCTGGGGACCTTGTGAGTCATGTGGCTACTCAGGTCAGTTACCACCCTTAGATATGCTGCTGTCATGATTGCCACTGGCTACCTGGGACTTTATAGCCTTGGATGTACCTGATGTGACCCTGGAGATACTGCGATCAGATCAGTAGCGTGGTTGGTGCTCATGGGCACATTGCTCTTCTTTGCCACATTTAACCCCGGTAGCCTTTGGCCTCTCTACTCAGTGCTCTTCTGTGGTCCAAATTTGGGAGGAGGGAGGGGAGCTGCAGCAGGCCTTTTCTATGCTACCCTTCCCCAGAGCCAGGAAGGACAAACACCTGCTGCGGTGGCTCTGTGTGGAGAGTGTCAGTCCACAGGATGGGTTGAATCTGCATCAGCCCTTCTCTAGTCCAGGGAAGGCAAAAGATGTTTTGTGCTTTCTGTGTGTTCTTGTTGTCCTTACCATTGGTCAGCCCATCTGGTCCCACCTTTGTAATCCCCTCCAGACAGGGTAGATGTGCATATGAGCATAGCTGTGCGTTTCTGGTATAGAGAACTGGAGCTGTAGAGTACAGCATTCTCCCTCTATAATGCTGGGCTTACTCAGATCCTTTCAGAATATGCTCAGTGGCCACTTGGCTACTGTTAGTCACCTGGTGCTGTGCTATAAGCATCCTCACAGCTGGGCGGCTTAAGGTGACAGTGACCATACATTTGTGGTCCTCCTGCGTCTGTGGGTCAGGCTTGTGCAGTGAGTGGCATAACTAGGAACTTCTGTCTTGGATTGAACACTGTACAGCTCTGAAGCCGTCTGGAGGCTCTCCTACCTCTGTGACAGAATCTCCCCTGCCCACCAGACGCCAGCTTTTCAGTTCCCAGGGCAGAGAGCATGCTGGCTGTACTAGCATTTCAGCTGCCTGTGCAACAGAGCAGTTCAGTCAGGCTGGGCGGATGGGAGCCGGCTGTCTCCTTCCGAGCTGCTGTAATGAAGATATAATGAAATCTACTTCTTACGGTTTGGGTGGCTGCAGTCCAAGATCAAAGACAGATTTGCTCAGCAATGGCTTATGCCCCCTCCCCCCCACACCTTTATTTCCCTCTTAAGTAGATTGAAGGTAGATTTATTAAGGACAGTGAAGAAAAGGAGGCTCCAGGGGAGTAAAAGTCTTCTGGTTTCTTCTTGCTGTGTGCCTACATGGTGAAGGAGCAGGCAGCTCTGTGGGTTCCTCTTGTGGGCGCCCTGATCTTTACAAGGGCTCTATCCCCTGTCCTCACTGTTTCCTGAATGTCTTACCTCTATGTGAAGGCTGCATTCAGCATGTGAATGTGGGCAACAGACATTTGATTGTAGCAGACCCTTCTGCTGGGTGGGGTGTGGGGTGTCTTTTCCCGCATACTGTGGTCTGAGATACTGACGGAGGGTAGCATGCTCTCTGGCACGGTCAGGTCTCTGTAAGAAGGTTGCTGACCTCCAGTGTCAGCTAGATGGAGACTGTGTTGAGGTTTCAGGGCTCTGTGAGGAGAACCCCTAGCGGTTTTGTTTTCTCGTGTCCTCTATGGAAAGGGGAGCTTATGTTCTCTTTGTGATGTTGACACCCACATGTTGTGAAAGAGTTGCCTCTGTCCATAATGCACTGGGGCAAGTTGTGGTGGACCTCAGCTGGCCCAGGAGTCTTCTGCTGATCTCAGACCCTACTTGAACAGGGGCTGAGGAGAAAGCTGTGTATTTACTGCTGGCTCTGGAAGATAGATCTGTCAGAAGCATTGTCGTGAAATTGTACCTGAAAACCAGTGGTTCTTAGCTGAGGGCAATTTTGCAATCTAGAGATAATTTTGTCATATTGGGACGTGTGACTGGTATGTAGTGAGAACGAATCGGGGATGTTGCTGAACACATTGTCATGAAGGATGACCCCCTTCTGGGAGCTGTCCAGGGACCATGTGGGTCACAGGTGTGCATCCAGAGTCCTGCCAGATATCAGGGTGGGTGGTCAGGGACTTAGCAGGCCGAGTCTTAGGTTTCCATCCAGGTTTGATGGAACCTAAGAGACAAAAGCACCAGGGCATCAGCAAGGGGTTTACTTGGGATTTGGGGAATACAATCACTCTGGTTTGCGGGCATGGCTGGAGTAGTGTGTGGCACACTAAGTTTGGCAGTCCTCTGTGGCTTCATGTCTCTTTCTTTCCCATGTCTTGGTCCATTGCTTCCTGATTACTTTTGAGCTTGATGACCCCAAACTGAGACTTGTGGAGAAAGTCTGCCCGTTGACTACATATCTGACCCTCGAGGGTTCTGCTGGACATTCCTGTCCAGTGAGCTCTCTGGAGTCCGCTGCAGGAGGCAAGGGCTGAGTTGAAGATAGGGATCCTATTGGGGTCAGATGGAGGCTGAACAGGCCACCTAAGTCTCTAGGGTGTCTGCCTGCAGTGATGCAGCATCCGGAGTTGGGATGGTGGGTTCCCCTCAAGGCAGGAGGAGCATAGCTGAGGAACTTCTTAGAGCCTGCCCGTGCCAACTGTGTTTTCCTCAGGGAGGTGATCTCTACTGTGGTGGATGTCAAACTGGTTTCTGTGAGTGGTAGCACAACAGAACTTAGAAACACAAGCATAGCACAGTTGTGTTCCCAAGTGGTAGACTTGAGTTCCATTGAAGTGGACACTTTAAAGGGCAAGGAAAGAGGTGATTCTGTCTGTGTCACAGTAATCCATAGTCTTTTCTGCCAGAAACAGCAAATGCTGCTATCCCAGTGTGCTCTGCCTTACGCTGTTTTGGTGGTCAGTGGGTAGTTGGGGAGGACACTTGCCAAGAAGTAGCATGCTGACTTTGAAGAGCGGCTCTCCTGTAGAACTCCACAAGGCTTGTCTGGGGAATTGGCCAATATAGTCAGTTGGTGCCGGAGAATGGCAAAAGGAGATAATGCCGTGTGCCTGCTTGTCTAGCATGGGGAAGAGTCTGTCCTACTTGATCAGACCCAGCTGGTGATGATCCATTGCGGAAGAGACAGGAGCAGTGGTGTGTTGTGGCTCTACCAGGAACCCTACCCCCTCCTAAGCCCATGGAGCTGAGGGAGTCTGGGAAAGGAACATTGCTCTGAGCTATAATTGCTAAAACTGGGACTCGGGATCACTAGACCTGTTCCAAATCTCCAGGCTGTACCTACCTGGCCTGATCTGGTATTCCGTATCCTTTACTCACTGGCCCTGGGGCTTGACCTTTGCTTCATTGGCCTCCTGGTCTGGCCCACCTGGTGTTGTTAGCATGGCTCTGTTTAACCTGTCTAATGCATACAGCTTTGGCGTTCAGTGTCTTATCCCACGATTTCCCTGGGGTTTCCTGCTGTGCTGTGCTGACAGTTGACCTTCCCCACTCAGACTTAACGTCTTGGTTTACCTACCTTGCCTTACTTCTGGCCTCCCCCACTTGACTCTCTGTGGCCTCAGCCACTTGGACTTTTCTCTGGTTTAATTCATTGACTTTAACTAGCTTAGCCTGTCCTCTGGGTATTTCTTTCCTGGCTCTTGTGGATTTATAAATAAAGCTTCATTCTCCTGTCATCATAGCCCTCAGGTCTCACCCATCCTGCTGTAACTTCTTCAGGCTCATCAGTGAGTTTTAACCTACTAGCCTTCCCTTTGCCTATTGGCTTAGGGAAACCTTAGCTACCTGCTGTTTCTAATTTCTTGGCCTTCCACTGGCCTTCCCAACTTGGTCCTCCCAATTTGGTCCTCCTCCCTAAAGTAGTTTTTAACTGTTTGCTTATTCATTTTGGTGGTGCTGGATTTAGAGCCTGTACCTTGAACAAGCCTGGAAGCAGCTCCTCCACTCTTAACCTAACACTCCAGCCGAGGCCTATTAGCTTTAGATTGCTAGCTGTTTCGCCCGGCCTGCATACCCACTGGGCTCATGTAGGCACCTACTTGCACTCCTGTTAAATTCTTGCATTGAGTCGTTCACTGTACCTCTGCTTTAGTCACCTGATCTCAGTGCCTTAGATTTACCTGGTGTTATCTTAATTCCTAGCTTTAAACTTGGGCTTTAAATACCTGGATTTTAGACCTTTAACTTCACTAACCTGGCTTAAGCCTGTTGCTCTTACCTACCTGGCCTTATTTGAATCCCTCCTTATTCATTCTTAATATCCTGGTGCACCTGTCTGTGCTCCTGTGTTACCACGTGATTTTATTCAGCCAGCTTTCTTTTCACCTTAGTTGGGTAGCTCCGTGGCCTGGCCTGTGTGTGGCCCTGTCACTGTCTCCAGGGGCTTACGTTACGTAGGAGACTGGGATCCTGCTGAGCTTCTCTTGGCCACTGTCCTCTCTCTCACTTTTGTTACCACTTTTTCTTCTGTGGAAGAGTGTTTGGATGGACATTCAGTGGGCTCCATTGCTGCCTCCTGTCCTCTGCCTTAGGCCAGTGGCCACGGACAGTTGACTTTGTTGTAAATGAGGCTTACCCCTGGGAGGGGCCTAGCCATGGTGTCCCTTCCAGGCTTGACCTTTTGTTTGGAAGGCGGGAATAAAGTTTTCCAGTTTCCTGGAGGAGGATGAGAATGAGTCTGGTAAGATTCCTTCCTCGTGTTCCAGCTGACTATCAGATGCTGTTGTCTCTCACGTATCACCTGGTGACCATTTCCCTCTGCCATCAGAGTCCTGGCTTTTTATGACTGGATTTGCAGGTCATACTCTTCCAACTATGGTGGCCACTGGAAGCATTGTAGCACTGGCGCTCCCTCCACTGCCACCATGCCATTCTGCACAGCAGTAACTGCTCTGCTTGTATGTTTAATTTAGGTCTGGTGTGTTTAAAGACTTTGGCTGTGTGGCTCTTGAGATGTTGTATTTACTGTTGTTGTTGTTACTCTCTGCAGGCCAGTCTAATTGAAGCCAACGGAGAACTAAAGGTCTTTATAGACCAGAATCTTAGTCCTGGGAAAGGTAAGGGAGCCTGTTCTGGAAATGTAAGTCTGCTGATGATTATGTGGTATGTCAACGCCTTGCTGACTGCAGGGCCCACTGCAGCGCTTTGAGATGTCAGGAAATGCAGGAAAGGGTGAAGAGGGGACTCAGCATGTGTGTTCTGTGCCCAGAGATGGGTGCCTCACCCCATGAGTCCCAGGGCTCCCATGTGGAGTGCGTGTCTTCTCAGGCTTGTGCTGTGTGTTATTGATTCCTACAGGGTACCTGGTGCAGTAGGAGTTGTGGGTGCTAGATGGAAGGCTGGCCCTACCTTCTCAACACCCCATAGTGTGTTTTAGCCTTGGTGTCTGTAACAGCAAACAGCTGCCAGTATCCTGCTCACCCCCCTGGGTTGTGGTGTGTGTATGTGTGGTGTTGCCGCTTTGTCCAGTCCCTGTGGCACCTCATCCCCTTAGCACCAAGCTGTTTCTGCAAAGCACTGTGGCCTTGTGCTATGGCTCTGCTAAAGACCAAACTTGTGGAAAGGTCCTGTTGTTCCCCAGAACATTTCTTTTGGGCCAGGCGAGGGCCTTATGGACGTACAGCCTGTGTGGTAGATGAATCGTGGCCTGTCAGCGTTCTGTGTTCTGTTAGGAGTTCCTTTCTGATTTCTCTTTGCAAATGTAAAAGTAGCTATTTTCTTCTTAATAGTGAAATTCAGGAAAGTGACTCCTGCATGCAGAAGAGGCTCTAAGGTTTTAAGAACTGTGATCTGGCCCTTATTTGGCCTTCTCTGTGTTTGTGCAGTCATGCTATTTGTTTCTGGTGGTTTCCATCCTATATGTATTGGAGCTCAGGGATTATCTGTCTCCAGCCCCCAGGGGCCAGGTTCTGAGCCACTGTTGTGACTTTCCCAAACTTCAGTGTGGGCATAGAAGTGAGATTTGACCTCAGTCTTCAACACCACCTCCCATCTTTGGTACTTGTGTGGTCCCCACTCCTTATGTGGGACACACTGGACCATCAGTTATGAGGGTTGTACAGGGCCTGTGTGTCTACTGAGACTGGTTCCTTGTTGGTTTAATAGGGACGGGCAGTCTCTGGTGCAGATGTTTAGTAGGGACAGGCAATCTCTGCAGATGTTTAGTAGGGATGGGGCAGTTGCTGCAGATGATAAGTAGGGACAGGACAGTCTCTGGTGCAGATGTGGGTGCTGTCTGTCTTTGTGGTTGGCACATTCTGTGTGTATAAGAAAGGAACTTCAGTATCACTAACAGGACAGTAGGGTTTTGGTGGGAGTTTCAGGCATAACGTTTCCTATCCAAGTGATAGAGGCGAAGAAACTGGAGGTGAGCCACCTCTTTTTCCTGGAATGATGCTCCCTCCTCTGGTGTTTGCTTTGAACTCTGCTGTGGTCTGCCAAGTCATGCTTTTCATACGTGTGTGTGGTTAGATGCACACAGGTCTGACCTTGAGCTAAAGTTAACCTGTAGGGAAGGTTAGGATGTAAGATATGTACGCGGTACATGTTTTAAGATGCTGTGCATATCATGGTCAGGCTGTTCACTTCTGTTTCCTTGTACCCCTGGCTTTTGTTGTCACCTGTGACAAACAAGTTCTGCACCTGCACAAGCTTCGGGGCAGGTTGGTGCTGCTTACTGATTGACTGGCACCTATGCGTTGGTAGTCAGTTCTTAGGGGTCCTGTCACTTCACAAGCAGTGGCTTGAACTTGTGTGACAGATGCTGTACATGGATGCTGTTTTGGAGTTCTGATGTCTGGAAAATGCACAACAGTGTCTCCCTTCTCTAGACCTTCTTCACTCCCCAAAGGGTGAGCATTCTAGACAATCTGCCCAGGTAGAACTGCCTGTCTGTGGGATATGCAAGCCTCGTTCCTGACAGGTATCCTGGGTGGACATACCCAGAGGAGTGCCGTGAGCCTCAGGAGCCCAGGTACTTTTAGTACGTGTGATTTCTTGGCCCTGTGCTGTCCAGACACCACCCTTTAGCACATGCAGAACCTTGTGTTCCTTTGTTGATGGAGTGGCAGTAGATTTCCACCCAGGTGAAGGCTGAGACAACTGTCTTCACTAGTGAGTCCCTTTGCCTTTGCTTTCCAGCCGAGGGACACTGGTGATGGAGTGTTGTGCTGCTGCCTCCAAACTGCTCATGGAGTTTTCTTAGTTGTTGATGTAAAAAGCCTATTGAATCATTTGTTGTCACTACATTGGGACTAACTGTGTGTGTGTGTTTGTGTGTGTGTGTGTGTGCATGTGTGCACGTGTGTGCATTTTAGAGCTAGGGCCCATGGCGATCATTAGTTCTTCCACTGCACCATGCCCTGGTCTTGGAAACAGCCAGCAGTGCCTGTGTTTGAGAGCAGGACCCAGCCCTCACTTGTAGCCAGAATCATCACAGCATTCTACGCTGGAGGCATCCCTTGAGTCAGATCTTGAAAACAAGCAGGAATTGGCCAGGAGGTGACGAGAAGCTGAGGAGTATGGAGGCCAGACTCGCTCCACATCCTGCCACGTGTTCTCTTATCTGGTCTATAATTAGGTTGGTTCACAGTCTCCTCAGGGCCCTAAGGTATATTCCAATTTACCAGGGAAGCCAGGTACATTCCAATTGACCAGGGAAGTCCCTGAAGAGTTCTATGAATGGTGGCTTGACTGACAGTGGTGTAGCCTGTCTCAGAGAAGGGTCCCTCCCTGGTGAGATGGGATTTCTGCTTTGTTATTGCTTGGTGCTGGTGAGCCTGGGTGGCTGTAATCTGCTGGGTCCTCCCCCTAAACCCATTCATTCATACTCTGGCCTCCTGGCCCTGTGAGGGTCATCTCACCCCAACCCTTTTCTGATGCTGCAGGGGGGCCTATTTCAGTCCCGTCATGCCTGTCCGTGTCCTCCAGAGGAGCAGTGGTGGAAATCTTCATGTGTGCACAGAGAGAGGTCTTGGTTGTGGGGCGGTAGGTCCAAAGGCTGCCTGACAGGTGTGGCCCTAGGGAGATCTTTATTACGGGGAGCATCTGGCTTGCCTATAACCCCTTCACTTGGGTAGATGTGGCCCACCAGCATAGAGACTGTCTGACTTACAAGTATGAGTCTCTACAGAGGCTTCTAGACTGGTGTGCCAGAAAGAAGTGGGTAATTGGGCCTCAGCGGACAGATGTATGGACATGACTTTGGCAGTCTTTGAGACTCAGAGCCCCCATTGCCCCTGAAGCATACATCAAACCCATAACAGTTTGCATTTCCAAACTCAGTTTGGGCAGTGAATGTGACGCCGCAGGCTTTCTGACACAGCTGTCCTGGCTGCCTGTGACGTGTTGTCACTCTGTGGGCTCACTGCTCCTGGAGAGTGACTTTGGAGCTGTTGGGCCCTGGGGCCACCATCTGCTGCATCTTTGCACTTCCTTCCTGCCAGTGCCAGGTGGGTTCCAGCTGCTCACGTCCTTGCTAGCATGTGGTACTGTGTTTTCAGACTTCTCTGCTACTTGCGGCTGTCCTTACCTCTATGACTCTGAATTGCCCACAGGGTTCTGCCCTAAAGACCTGTCAGAAGCTCCTTCCTGAACACTCACTCTGCCCCAGGGTTGGGGCAGAAGCTATTGGACTTCCTTAGGTGTCTGATGCCTCTCTCAGTTTTTCCCAGAGGCACAGTTTTCTCTGCCTAGTAACTGAGGGGTTATATGCTCCCCAGAGAGCCATCAACCTGTCCGTGTGTGCTTAATTGGAAGTGTCCACATGTGCTAAGCTTTGAGACCTTTCCCAATCCTTGTGTGTGTGCTGGGAACATCTTTGGGATGACAGTCACCGTCTCTGCTGGGGTTTCAGTTACTGGACCCTTGGCCGTTGCCACAGTCTTTTGAGAGTGGTGCAGTGCTGGTGACCGCCTTTCACCAGTCACCATTACCCAGGGCTCTGTCTCTTGTTTGCACACTAGTCTGATCCCCTTTCCAGAAGTCATAAGATTTTCAAACCCAGGGTCTTCATAGTAGGAAGTGGCATCTCCAGCTCCTTGCTTTCTGTAGGCTACTGCAGTGTGAGCAGCCTGGCTTCCTGCCTCTTTCTCTGGGTACTCCAGATGTGGCCTGTGCGCTCTAGCTGATGGGGCTCGCTTTGCTCCACAGTGTGTCTGCATTTCCTTTCTGCTTCAGGGTTGTATCATTGACCTCAGAATGTGACTTGAGGGTGAGAAGAAATTTTAATGTGTGTATGTGCTAGAGCCTCATGTGCTCTGCGTGTTCTTGGGTGTGTGTTAGCTAGCACGGTGAACTGCACCCCAACATAGGATCAGATATTTTTGCCTGGCCTTGTGTGTGGCAGTTAGACAGAGATATGTCCAGGTGGAGGGGCACAGGATTTAATGAGCCCCCTTTTATAGCTCACCCCCTGACATCAGGAGAGGCCTCACGTTTTGTGCTCTTGTCCCTTTGTTTTTAACTTCATTTTCCATTTTTAGTACCACGGTGACACATATGAAGATGAAAGCCTTATGTGAGGAAAGGGATGGTGACCTTGGTGACGTGCTGCTCCAGAAGCCAGACCAGACCCTGTGGGGTCTCCTGGAGGGGTAGTGCCCCCTATTCTCTGTGCCTAAGTGATGCAGTGTGGTGTGATTGATGATGGAGGGTCTTGTGGTCACATCACCTAAACTAAAGCAGGCACTGGCTCAGCGCCCACTTTCCTAAGCCTGAGAGGTGGTGTAGGTGAATAGGAGACTTGTCTGTGTGGGGATGGTGTTCTCTGGAGACTCCTTGAAGGAAGAAAACTGTTAAAGATGTTTCTGCACCCACCAGCAGCCCACTGTGTAGGCGGTCCCTCAGGATTCTGTGGTTCTTACAAGGTCAGCAAATAGTGCTTCCATCACAGTGGGTGAGATAGGTCACTGTGGGTTTTAAAGGAGACATAGATGGTCAGGAGGTATGTGCCGTTCATAACATTGGAGATGCCCACACCCAGTGGGTAACTAGAAAATGTAAGGGTGGACTGGAGAGATGGCTCAGCAGTTGAGAACACTGCTCTCCTAGCACCCACACAACAGCTCCCATTGATCTATAAGTCCAGTTCCAGGGGCTTGGATGCCCTCTTCTGACCTTCTCAGGCACTACATGCATGTAGTGCACAGACATATATGCAAGCAAAATACCTACACTTTAAGACAGAGTTGAAAAGAAACTGTAAAGGTCTTGTTTGAGGAGTGGGACACACTGCTACTGAGCATGCACGCCAGTCCTTTGTGCATGATAGCAAGGCCAGCTTGCTCCCTGGGAAACTGAAAATGGCTGCTGCTACAGGACTAGCAGTTCTGTGGGCTCTTCTCAAGGGAGGTGAGGTCAC
This sequence comes from Microtus ochrogaster, assembly GCF_000317375.1. Lineage (NCBI taxonomy): Eukaryota > Metazoa > Chordata > Mammalia > Rodentia > Cricetidae > Microtus > Microtus ochrogaster. The sequence continues at coordinate 4,889,615 of NW_004949105.1, read as the reverse complement.
TGCTGGAAAGACACTCACACAACACAGAAACAACTTGTGTCTCTCAGAGGCCAAGCAGATAAAGAAACCGGGGGAATTATATGTCCTAAGAAAGTAAAGATTTGCCATTTGCCACAGTGGAGGTGAGCAGGGAGGATGTTGCACTAAGGCAGTAACCCAGAAACAGAATATTGCTGTGTGGTCTCACTTACATAGAATTTAAAAATTGAAATAAGCCGGGCGATGGTGGCGCACGCCTTTAATCCCAGCACTCGGGAGGCAGAGGCAGGTGGATCTCTGTGAGTTCAAGACGAGCCTGGTCTACAGAGCTAGTTCCAGGACAGGCTCCAAAGCCACAGAGAAACCCTGTCTCAAAAAACCAAAAAAAAAAAAAAGAAAAAGGTTAAAAATTGAAATAAATGTACAGAGAGAGCATAGCCAATTTCCTGGGGTTGGGTTAGAGGGAGAGGAAGTGAGGATGTTGGTGAAGGAGGGCAGTAGGGTCCCCTCTGTTCTGCAGTGTGAGGCCTCATTTCTTCTGAGGTGTATTAGCTGATCTTTCTTTTATCTTATTTTAATTTTTATTATGTGTATGGGTGTTTTGCCTGTATGTACATCTGTGCACCGTGTGCCTGCCAGGTGCCCAGGGATGCCCAGAGAGGACATCAGACCCTTTGAAACTAGAATTACAGATAGTTGTAAGCCACCATGTGGGTACTGGGAACTGAACCAGGTGCTTTGGAAGAGCAGCCAGTGGGCTTAACCCCTGAGCCCCCTGTCAAGCTTTGTGTTAGCTTAGAATTGGCAGATCAACTATGGGATTTGGTATGTTGACCCCTATTACTGTTGTAACTTTCTACCATTTGAGTTTCTCATGACATCACATGTATTTCTTTTTTTTTAATTTTTTTATTTATTTATTTTTCACATGTATTTCTTAATGTTCATGCGATTAAATATACAAAGTAAGCTGAGTGGTAGAACACTTACTTGGTGTGTCCAAGGCCCTGGAATATATTCCCAGCATTGATTTTTTTTTTTTAAAAAAAAAAAAACTTCATGTGTATGTTTGTTTGCTTGCATGTATGTATGTGTACATGGTGCCTGGTGCTCCTAGAGGCCAGAAGAAACCTTGCATACCCTGGAGCTATAGACAGTTGTGAGCCACACTGGGTACCGGCTACCAGCTCCAGTCCTCTTCATGAGCAGCAAGTGCTCTCATCCACTGAGCCATCTGTCTAACCCCTACTCTTTGTTTCCCCAGACTTACTTTTATTTTCAGTCATGTGTATGTGCACGTGAGTCTTTCTAATCATATGTATGCACATGTATGGGTATGGGTATGTGCACAGTACCCAGCGAACTTCTGCACTGATTTTCCTTGTGACTGTATCAGCTTGCGTCCTCACCATGGTGCTAAGAGTTCTCCTTCCCTTTATCCTCCAGCATTTGTTACTCGATTTCTTGGCGATATCCATTCTGGTGGGTTAGATGGACTCTTGATGTGGTTTTGATTATCATTGTCTTTGGCTAAAGTTGCTGAACAGTTATTATTTATTGTTGTTTTGGTGTTAACTGGCTGTTTGTACTTCTTTTGAAAACAACTCATTTGCTCAGCTATTGATTGGTTTATTTGTTCCTTTGGTGTTTCTTATTTCTTTATATTTTGATGTTAGTCTCCTGTTAGATGAGTGGCTGGTGATTTTTCTCCTATTTTGTAAGCTCTTTTCACTGGTGCTCATTTTGCATTTTATGTAGTCCTGTTTGTCAGTTCTTGGAGTGATTTTCTGTGCAACTGGAGGAGTCCTTTGTAGAAAGTCCTTGCCTGTACCTTTAGCATCAAGAGTTTGTCCTGTCTTCATCTTGCAGTTTCAGAGTTTAGAGTCTCGTGATAAGGTCTTTGATATATTTTGAATGAATTTTTGCACAGGATTATTTAGCTTCATTCTTTTGCATATGGAAATCCAGTTTTTACAGCACCATTTGAAGAGGCTGCTTTTTTCCCAGTGCATGTTTGTCATTTCTGTTGAAACTCAAGTGTCTGTAGCCCCTTGGGTTTGTGTCTACATCTTCTGTTTTAACGCATTGCTCTGTGGGTTGGTTTTGTCACTGTGGCTCTAGTTTGAGATCAGGTATTGCCACACCTCCGGCATTGTTCTTTATGCTTATGGTTACTTTGGCTGTTTGGGGTTTCTTATGCCTCCTAATTTTAGACTGCTTCTTCTAGCCCTGTAAAGAACGTTAGTGCTTTGATGGGGACTGCCTTGAACCCATGCAGTTCTTTGATAATGGGGCCATTTACTTACAGCCATTTCTTGCACTGGGCTTTAGATGGAGTGCTTGCGTGGCATGTGTGAGACTCTGGGTTCAACCCCTAGACATGCACCGAGAGGAGAATAAACAAAACCTGGGAAACTGGGAAACCTCACTTGTTAACCTTTTGGCTAAGGTCTGGTGGGGGCACTCACGTGCCAGTCCTTGTAGGTGTGGTAGGGAAACACCAGGTCTTACATGTTTGTAATTTCCGGCCTTAAATCTGAAGACAGGGAGGGTGCGCTTACCAATTACAAAAATGTGAACGTAATGTTTTAGGATCTTTTTGTGAATTGTGGTAGTTGATACTGTCCATACAGCTATATTTGAAAACACTGAGTTCCTTTGAAAATCTTTATATTATACATTTAGACACTATTTTAGTGGGAGTTAGCTCTAGTTCATGTTCTAATCATTCTCGTAGAGCTGAAACGTCGGCCTTTGGGAATTCTGTGCACCAGTCTTCATGTTAGGAGAACATCTTAGCTGTACCGTTTTATTTCACCACATTAGAGCAGAGAAATGGCCAGTTTACCTCCAAGACATGAGGGTGGGGCAGGGCATGGGCCGTTAGTGACTGGAGCAGCCACTGGGGAACTGCTGTGGTAAGTCCAGTGCCTGCCGTAGAATGAACCCTGCTAATTCCCAGTCCCCAGTACCTTCCTTAGCCAATGCCCCAGAGAGGGAACTGGAGGGTTCAGGTCCAAATCTGGAGCATTTGTGACTGAGCCATAGGTCTGCAGTGTCAAAACTAGGGAGGCTGGCGCTTGATAAAAACACCATCTTCCTGGACTGCCCTTTAACCTCAGCTCAGAGAAGCAATTTAACTCCTCACCTGTGTGCTTGTGTTCCAGGTGTGGTATCTCTTGTAGCTGTCCACCCATCCACAGTGAACACACTCGGAAAGCAGCTTTTGCCAAAAACCTTTGGACAGTCCAATGTCAATATCACACAGCAAGTGGTAAGTGGAAAGACACATGAATGTCGGTTCCTATGGGATGGGCTAGATGCGGGCAGTGTTGCTGTGGCCACGGTTTCCTGAGCAGTGGAGGTTGCTTGAGGAGTGACTCCTTTCTCAAGGGTGCATTCAGATCTGAAAGTGTGCACTGCTTTCTGTTGTACAAACAGCGTTCATTCAGTCTTAGTGTCTTCAGTGTGCCCCTATGTCAGGGAGTATATGAAGCTCCTATACACATGGCAGTGACCATGGTATAGGTGGGCTGACCAAAGCTTGGGCAAGCTTTCTGCTTCATGGCTTCATTTGCCTGAGCTCTGAGCCTAGAGAGTTTGCTGTATGTTATGCCAATTTCTGTGGCCTTCCTCTGTAGCCACTGTGTCTCCTAGCTGCAAAGGGATGGAGGAAGGGTGTGGTTGTGTGGCTATGGCCACAGGAAGGGACCAGCACCATCCCCTCCTTCATTGAGTAATGCATCGAAGATGAGGCGCCCCACAGGGCCATGCAGACTTACCTGTAGCTGGAGCGTCATTGTAGTTTTGCACAGACCCAACAGTGGACAGATTCCTGTCTTTCATCTAAGCACCTACCTTCTTCATGGCTCTGGATTTTCGCCCTAGCCCCTAGGTGTTCTGGCTCCTGAGAAACCTGGGCCTTCATGACATGCATGCCTCTATCCTTGCCTGTGTGCTGCTTTCTCTCAGCATCTTACCCCACCAGACTCTTATCTTCTGGGGAGGGCTGGCACCCTCCTTGGTGGGAATAAGGGGCTTGGTGCTTCCCACAAGTAATCCTGGGGCCTTAGGACTCTGTAACTTAACATTTTTTAAAGTTTATTTATTTGCGTTCTGTTTTGTGTGATTAGGTGAGCACATGTGTAGGTCAGAGGACAACTTGCAGAAGTTTTTTTTTTTTTCCCCACCCCATGGGTTCTGGGAACTGGACTACAAGTGCCTTTATCAACTGATCTATTTCACCAACCCTCCACAGCTTTCCCCAGGTGTCCCCAGCTGTCCTTCTGCTCTCTGGGTTTCCACAGGCATCACCAGGTGTTCCCGGATGTCCCTCAGCCCCAGAGTTCTAGGCAGCTGTTGGGCAGCTGTACAGCATAGTCAGGCTTTCTACAGAGAGCAGTCACACATGGGTGTTCTTGTCATTCCCTGCTTCAGCTTTACTTGGAATGTGCCAGTATTTACACTCACTGGTGTCCTCTATGTGTCTTCAGTGATTTGAGTGTTTGTTATTTTTGTTTTTAATTTTTTTACATTTAAAATTATTCTATGAGTATTTTGGCTACATTGTATATGTGTACCACTTGTGCTTGGTGCCCTTGGAGTTCAGAAGAGAACATCATATCTCCTGGAACTAGAGTTAGCTTGTGAGTCACCATGTGGGTGCTGAGAATCAAACTTGGGTCCTTGGCATGAGTAACACTTGGCTCTTAACCACTGAGCCATCTTTCAAGCCCATCGTTGTTTTTGTTTTGTTTGAGGTGAGATCTCATTATGTACCACGGGCTGGCTTGGAGATCATTTTGTGTAGCCCAGGCTGGTGTCGTGTTCCCGGAGCTTTATCTTCTTCTGCCTCTTCTTCCTTAGTGCCTGGATGAAGCATTGGGGTTGTAAGCGCCATGTATGTGGGGAGAGCCCTGAGTTTTAAGGACTCTGCAACCCTGTGGTATGGATCTGGGTTCTTCTCAGCAATGAGAAGAAAACGTTCTTCCTACTGTGAGCATTGCACGGAGAGTTTGAGCAAGTTATCTTTGCAAAATTTGTGCCCCACTGGGTGGGGAGGAAGTTAATATGAGGTTATTTAAGCTTTATTGATCTTAAAGTCAACATCTGATTGGAATTGAACTTTGTTGGAGGAGTGCAGTGTTTGCTGTTTTATGCTTTGTAATATAGTACTGTGTCAGGGCTCACATGCTGTAGGTAGGTGAGTGTTTGTTCTTTGTAGTGGTGGGGATTGAACCTAGATCTCGTGTGTTTTAAAGTAAGCAGCATATTGCTGAGCTGTATCCTCTCTCTCTTTCTCTCTTCTTTTTCTTTTTTTCTTTTTCTTTCTTTTCTCTTTTGAGACAGGGTTTCTCTCTGTAGCTTTGGAGCCTGTTCTGGAACTAGCTCTTGTAGACCAGTCTGGCCTTGAACTCACAGAGATTTGCCTGCTTCTGCCTTCTGAGTGCTGGGATTAAAGGTGTGTGCGCGCCACCACCACCATGCTGCACACACTTGTATGCAGATATGAAACATGTGCACATCAAGGGGAGTCCTTGCTCCCAGTGTCAGGGTGCAGATAAAATAATGGGACCCACTTCCTTCCCAAATGACTGTGCTCCCTGGGGCTTTATCTGCAGGCCTTTATCTTGCCATACCAGCAGGGAGTTGCTTCTTTACAACCCAGTTTTCTTCTGTTTCTTTTAAGGCCTGGGCATCTGGCTCTCCTCTTGCCTATGCCTCTTTCCTCATCCCACTTGCTGACATTTCCTTGGTCTGCTTCCCATTTTCTCTCTTGCCTCCATGGCCTCCCACTGCTGCAGTTGAACTTATTTCTGCTGCCTCTGATCCCAGCAGCATGTGTACACAGAACCAGAGCCTATTCTAAGCAGTGTGCACACATGTGCAGAGAGCATGGGCACACAGGGCTGACGGAGCATTTGCCAAATATTCTGTGCACAAACTTACGGAGGCTGGAACATGTGTATGCCAAGGGTAGATAGCTCTTCTTTGTGCACAGCCTGGCTTCTTTCTGTTGTCAGATCCACAGAGAAGATGTGTGTACCCGACAGTTGGGGAGCTCACTGTGTGCTGTACCTGGTACATGCAGAGGGCCTCTGGGCAAGCGTGTGTCTGTGTGTCCTGATGGACGTAGATCTCAGTGAGAAGTGAGGCTGCCTATGGCAGGGGCTCCCGACCCTCCTTGGCAAAGCAATTCAAGAACTACTGTGTGGAGGAGTTGAAGCTGGGAACCAGTTTTCTTCAGACCTAGTCATTTGGCAACTTCCTTGTGGGCAGTGGGTAAGCCAGATACAAGTGCCCTCTTGCACAAGCACAGCTGCCAGATGCAGGCAGGTGACCCTTGGCTCTTCTGAGTCTTGCTGTGTGTCTTCCCAGGGGTTGTTGTTCTTCCTGCTGCAGAGTAGACTGAAGTCCCTCCCGGCCGTGAGCTCCAGGACTCTGTACGGCTCTCGTGCTCGTGTGGGATGTGCGAACGTGACCAGCAAGCACTGCCTGTGGCAGCATGAAGCTCTTGTCGTCTGTGAGGATGGGGAGGGTCCCCTAGACCAACCTAAGAGAGCGAGCCAAGATGTACTTCCCTTCCTGTGTGCCCAACATTTCCAGCACAGTGACCTAGTGCTCCCAAAGTGTACCCACACCTTGATTAGGCAAAGGAGGATTATTTGGGATCAGCCCCTGTGGGAGTATCCCCATAGAATTTGGTCACTTTGTAGTTTGGGATTTACCAGAGGTTTTTTGACTTAGAGTTATGTATGTAGCAAGATTTCTGACATATTGAGACATTAGTTGTCTGTATAGGACAGTGTCTGTCTTCAGAAGAAAAGGTTTGTTTGTTAACCGAGGGAACCAAAACAGCAGACCTTGTACCGAAAGACATCAGAGGGAGGCATTGCTGAATCCTCAGCAGGGTGCTGTAAGAGTGGTCGGCACCTCAATCCTGTGGTAGAACTGGTTACCATGACCCCCAAAGCCATCACCCCTGAGCAGGTAGACTGTTGGCTGTGTGTGACCAAGGGAGCCCCCTGTCCCTTTTGAACCCTGGGGTCCCTGAAAAACTGCAGAGAAGTGACATAGGCGGGACAGACAGCCAAGCACCAGTTCAGCCTAGACAGAGGCTGCTGTCACTTAGGGACTGGAGGAGGGACCTGCTGTCTGTCCTTGCAATTTTGTTTGCTTTCATACTTTAGATGACATTTTTATCTTTGTCTATCTCATTAGAAGTAAATAAGCCAGAAATATGTTAATGTTCTATTATTAAACTAGCTATCAGTAAGTTGCCTTCTTGGTATGGGTATTACATGCTCTTGCCATGGGAGACTTGCCTTGTCCACTCCAGAGTCTAATACTCTGGTCTTCTCTGTCTTCTCAAGCTTGCCCACCTGACTGAGGCTTCCTGATGCTTTTGTTAAGTGGAAAGTTGTCTGAGCTCATGGGCATAGTTTGTATGCAGAGCAGCTGTAGCCATAGTGGTCAGTACTTCCCGTGTTGCTGCCATGGGACATTTGCTTCTCTGCGGTCTTCTCACCACAGCTGGTGAGGTGCTGCAGTGACTACCTACGTAAACAGGTGACAGAAATGGCACTGCCATGATGTGAGGGGAGGGGTCTGATTGTTCTGAATTCTCTTTTGACTGTAGGTGATTGGCACGCCTCAGAGACCTGCAGCATCAAACACTATTGTGGTAGGAAGCCCACACACTCCCAACACTCACTTTGTGTCTCAGAACCAGCCGTCTGACTCCTCACCTTGGTCTGCTGGGTGAGCACTCCCACCCTTAGGTGGCAACTACCTAGAATGTTCCCTCTTTCTGAATCTGGCCATGGTCACATGGTCTATAGTGGGCGTGCCTGAATACACAGAGTTCAAAGCTCTCGTTTCATCCCTGTCTGGGCTAGATGGCAAGGTGCAAGCCTAGCTCCTGCCAGCGACGATTTGGGGGGATTTGGAGCTCTGGGCCACAAAGAAGAGAACACTGTCCTCTACTCTGACACAACCACTTTGAAACTTGTCACTGTTGAGGCTGGGAATAAGTGTGCAGATTTTACCTACTGCCACAGGGTTTGACTTCTATGTACGACTTCAGGACTATCCCGTGGATGGTCCCTCGGGACTGCACTGCCACTGAGAGAGTAGCAGACGTGGAAGTGAAGTGGTTGTCTTTAAAAGGTTACCACTGTGTCCCTTCTTAAAAGCACACGACTGTGAAACCATGTCTCTGTTGCTTTAATTTAAAATCGCCTGTACCCAAAACTCCGGAGGTGTGGTGACTGTTCCTGGTGTGGTTTAGTGAAGGTAACACATCTGGTGTGCTCCCTGACTACACGCTCACATCAGGGTTTCCTCTTGTTATCACGTGCCCGTCAGTCTAAACACTTGCCTTAGGTCATGGTAGCCTGATGAAATTAGCCCTGAAAATTCCTAAGTTTACACTAAAATGTGCCATGATCTGATGCCAGCAGACGTCTTTAGAACAGTGGTGCCTAGTGTGTGGTCCGGATCAGACCCATGCTGATGTCTGCCCTTCGGATGTCTGTCCATCTTCCCTGACATTTAAAGGCACAGGTGTGTGAACTGGCCTTGTATATGTTCTTTTCTGACCTGAAAAACACTGATCCTTACCAGTGTCCTTGCTGTGTTAGGGCGGAGTCCCTGCCGCCTATGGTGGGGCTGTGGGAACAATGGGCCTCTGGGGGCTCTGCAGCCTTGGGCCTTTTCTCTGCAAGTGTCATGATTCACATCGGCTCCTATGACTACTAATAGTGTCTATTTTTCTGGTGTTTGAAAGGAAGCGGAACAGGAAAGGTGAGAAGAATGGAAAGGGCCTACGGCATTTCTCTATGAAGGTGTGTGAGAAGGTGCAGAGGAAAGGGACCACCTCCTACAATGAGGTGGCTGATGAGCTGGTTGCAGAGTTCAGCGCTGCTGACAACCACATCCTACCAAATGAGTCCGTAAGTATTCTGGAAGTACATGGACTTGGGTTGCTCAGCCTTTCAAGTTGAAGCAGTGGTAGGTAGATGCTGAAGATTCCTGGTTCGGTATAAGAAGTAACCTGGGCCATCTGCAAGACCAGTGTCACAGAGGATGATCAGGAGTTTCCCCTTGGGACATGCATGCGGTCTGAACTTCAAATGTTAATTTCCAAGCCATCAGGTCACCAAGAAGACTCGCTTTGTCTTCTAGGCTTATGACCAGAAGAACATCCGGCGGCGTGTCTACGATGCCTTAAATGTGCTGATGGCCATGAACATCATCTCCAAGGAGAAGAAGGAAATCAAGTGGATCGGCCTACCCACCAACTCAGCTCAGGAGTGCCAGAACCTAGAGGTGCACAGCCTAAAATAGGTGTTCTTTGTCACTTGAGAGGGCCATGTCAGGTGGCTGAGTTGATGTCATGGGAGTCCCTTTGTGTTTATTAGCCTCTGTTGCCAGGCAGTTTTTACATATAGCTGTGGGGCAGGGAGCTTAATTCCCAATCCTTATTTATGAGTTTTTCTGTTGTCGTTGTGTGTGTACACAAATATATAACCCTCCAACCCTGAGAAAGGATCAAGTGTAATGTTGAAGTTGCAGGGGCACTGGCCTTCTGTTTCTCTGTGGCCAATGCCATTGGTAAGCTAGTGCCTATGGCCTGGCAGGTGCAGTTTGTCAGTCTGCCTGCTAATGGGCAACCCCTCCTCACTGTTCTCTCTGCAGGTAGAGAGGCAGCGGAGGCTGGAGAGGATCAAGCAGAAGCAGTCACAGCTCCAGGAGCTCATCTTGCAGGTAGTGGCCCATCTGGGCACCCCACCTTCCCTCTGGAAGCAGGCTGTTGGCCACACAGGTCTTGTTCCCAGAGAGACTGACCAAGCAAGTGTGTCTAAGCACTCGTAGGCATGCCATGGACTCTGTAGATGTCAGTTTTGACAGCTCCTGGACATTGTGGTTGAGGCTGTATGTTCATGTGAAGTAGTCCTGGGACTGTGGGGACTTGGCCATCTAGAGAAGATGGTGTGTTCAGGGCTTATGGCAGAGCAGGCTGGACCTTCCAGGAGACCAAGTGATGATACTGATCATGGGGGTCATTGGTCACCAGCCTGGGATAACTGTAGGTATCCAGGACACATAGTAATTAGAGCTGGAGATCCCAACATGATCCTAGCCTCTCACAAGGCCATCTTCTTGGTTTTTTGAGACAGTTTCTTTGTGTAGCCTTGGCTGTCCTGGAACTCATTCTGTAGACCAGGCTTGAACTCAGAGATTTCCCTGCCTCTGCCTCTTGAGTGCTGGGATTAAAGGTATCACCATCACTGCCTGGCTTCACAAGGCTATCTTAACTACCTAAAATGTGACTGGTGAAGGAGTGGTGCTCAGGACCTAGTGCTTGGTGACATAGCTCTTCCCTGTGTGGAGGCCAATTTCAGGTACCAAGAAGATTTGGGAAATCAGGGATTCTCTTCCCAGAGGAAAAGGAGGCTGGGTAGGTAGTGGCCCAACCACTCCCTATTTCCTGCCCTTACTTGCCAAGGTTGAATTTTTTTTTACCATATGGGGATCAGGGCCTCTGCCTGTGTAGTTGCTTTGCCTGTGCCCCTTGTCCCCTATAGACTTTCAGCAGATGTCAGAACTGCTAAAGCTGATCTCTCATCACCCAGGTTCCCACTGTCTGCAGGAAGGACAGTGATTGTGGTACTGGTATTGACATCTGCCCGGGGGCCCTGTTGGTCTTTTTCAGCAAATTGCCTTCAAGAACTTGGTGCAGAGGAACCGCCAAGCCGAGCAGCAGGCCCGCCGGCCACCTCCTCCCAACTCTGTCATCCACTTGCCCTTCATCATTGTGAACACCAGCAGGAAGACCGTCATTGACTGCAGCATCTCCAATGACAAGTTCGTCCTCAATGGGTCCTCCAAGTGTAGTCCTCTTAGGGAACAAACTCTGGGATACATTGATGACAGCCTTAAGGCTGCTTAGTTAGAGTATTTGTGTTCTCTAGTGGTCCTTATGACCCAGCAGCAAGAATGTGTGTGCAGGTAGCATTGTGTCCCACCCAGTGATGTGCAGGCAGTGTTGTGTCCCACCCAGTGAGGTGCAGGTAGCGTTGTGTCCCTACCCAGTGATGTGCAGACAGCATTGTGTCCCTACCCAGTGAGGTGCAGTCAGTGTTGTGTCCCTACCCAGTGAGGTGCAGGTAGTGTGTCCCTGCCAAGTGATGTGCAGGCAGTGTTGTGTCCAGGCTCAGTGCCATGCCTAGAGCAAAACATCAGTTTGCAGACTTATGCAATGGTTTGTCTTTCATTCTCTAGTTCAAATTTTTTTGGAGAAGTTCAGTTACAGGATCTGGGATGGAGGATGTGGAGGGTAGTGGGGAGGAACTGCTGCCTGTCCCCACCTACAGTACTGGCCCCTAATTCTCACAGTACCTTTCCCCCACAGGTTTGAGTATCTGTTTAACTTCGACAACACGTTTGAAATCCATGACGATATTGAGGTGCTCAAGCGCATGGGCATGGCATGCGGGCTGGAATCGGGGAACTGTTCTGCTGAAGACCTCAAGGTGGCGAGAAGTTTGGTACCAAAAGCTCTAGAACCATATGTGACAGGTCAGTTGTGCCCTGTAACTGGCCATGATGTGACCTGCTACATCCCTAGTACTTGGCTGAACATCGGTCTCTTTGGTGTGGCACCTGCTGGACACGTGGTTGTTAGGTTCTGCAAGCGACATTTGTGGTTTTCATGATGGCGTGTTATGGAGTGAGAATCTGTCTCCTGAGGGAGGATGGAGGTAATGGGCCTGACGCACTCCAAAGGCTGTCAGTTGGTCCTTATAACCAGCAGCAAGAATGGCCTTGTGAGCTACTGGTGTTCCCTTAGTCAGGATAGTGTGGAGTAGGGCTGTCCATTCCCGGGCTTTTAGTGATTTTGCTGAGCTCAGGTCATGACACCATTGTGATACCCTAGTGGTAATTCATTTAAAAAAAAAAAAAAAAAGATCGTGTTCAACAGTCAAAAATGCATGGTGTGATTTTGCTTTCTGATATTGTTGTCAGGGTCTCCTTATGTTCTAAGAACTCTGTCCCAGACCACATGAGTATCTGTCCTGCCCTGTCTGAGGCTTGGGGACATTAGCTCCTGCCTGCACTCAGCTGTCCTGCAGCAGAGCAGTAGATGCAGGCTTGACACCTGGCCTGGGCCCTGCCTTCAGCTCCTGTAGAGCTCTGGGGCCTCAGCTGTAAGGGGATGCTGTGCACTTGTGCTGTTAGTTCTCTTTCTGCCCTCGGCTGCTTCTGGCACACAGAGCTGCACTGGGAGCCCCTCCTGAGGGGAACATGCTGCCCTTGTCCTGCCTGCCTGGGAACCAGCCGCCCTGGTTCATATTACAGAGGGTGTGGAAAGCAACCAGTCAGGGTGTTCGAGGATCTCCCCAAGCTGTGGCTGTCATGTAGCCTTGCTTCTTTCTTGCACATTGGGTCTCAGGAGTTTCTCTTTGTTAGAGATGGTCTTACTGTATACCTCTGGCTGGTCCAGAACTCTAAGAGAGTTTCCTCCCAAGTACAGGCTTCCCAGTTTTACTTTCATTTGCTTCTTTCTCTTTCTAGAAATGGCTCAGGGATCCATTGGTGGAGTATTCGTCACAACAACAGGTTCTACATCCAATGGCACAAGGCTTTCCGCCAGGTGACAACTGGGGGTGGGGTAGCTCTACTGTGTCAGATAGGCGGGGACACAGTGTTTATCCCTGCAGAATGCCCCCCATGGATATATAGATTTATGTGGTTGTTTTGTTGGTGGTTTTTTTAGTATTTGATAGTAAGGTGGGGGCAGACTTACAAACCTGTGCATGTCCTGCTGTCCTCAGCAGGGAAAGTGTCAAAGGTTTTGTTTTCTTTGGGGGTTTGTTTATCTGGGGGAGGGGATTTGAGACAGGGTCTCTGTGTAGTCCTGGCCTGGAACTTGCTTTGTAGACCAGGCCTCAAACTTGGAGATTCACCTGCTTCTGAGCACTGGAATTAAAGGCGTGTGCCGCCACCACCTAACCGGTATTTTGTTTTGTTTTTAGTAGTTTTTTTTTTAAATGGCTATTTTCTTAAAATATATCTGATGATATAGTGTGTATACAATTTTATTTCCTATTTCTGTATACTATATTTATAAACACTTTTGCTTTATTCTTATTATTTGCGTGTTTGTGTATATGATGTATGCGGGCATGTGTGGAATCAGTTCTCTCCCACCTTTTCATGGTTCCAAGGTTCAAACTTTTGTCTCCAGGCTTGTGTGGCAAGTGCTTTTGGCCCCAGTTTTTAAAAATCTGCTATTGTGTGTATGTGAGTGTTAGTATACATCATGGTACTTGTGTAGAAGTCAGAGGACAACTTTGAGGAGTTGTTTACTCCTTTCATTGTGGGAACCAAACTCAGTTCATCTGGTTTGCATAACAAGCACTATTACCTTACTGCAATACCTTCCTAGCCCCACCCCCCTTTCCCTTTAAGACAGTTTCACTATACAGCCAGGCCCGGCATTGACCTTAACATCCTGTTGCCTCACTCTCCCCAGTGCTGGAATTACAGCTCTCCATACCATACCTGGTCAAAACCTACTGTTGGTTTGTGGGTTTGTTTTTCTTCTTTTTAAAAAGTATTTTACTTACATTCATACATGCATGCAATGCATTCTGATCAAATCCATCCATCATTCCTCCCCACCAATTTCCTCTGTTCTCCCTCTCTTCCCTCCTGACTTCATATCCTTGCATATGATCATTTGCCCTCGACCCCTCTCTCCCTCACACTCACTAAGTCTGCTTAGTGTGCATGGGTGTGGGATTATCTGCCTGGCGTGGGTAGCCCTTGGGGCCCACATCCCTGAACAAAACGGACTCTTCTTCCAGCTAACTGACAACAGCTCCTCTGCTTCCCTGGGGCAGTAGTGTTTTGTTTTATGTGTGTATGCATGTGTGCACATGTAGGTACGTGTGCACATGGAGGATATCTTCTTTTATTGCTTATTTTTTAAAACTCTCTCACTGAACCCAGAGCTCACAGATTGGTTAAATCTGCCTGTCTCTACCTTCTGGCCCCCTAGTTCTAGGGTTACTGCTGAGTATGGCTTTTTCTTTAAAATACTATTTAAATTTGTATGGTATGTGAGTGTTTTGTGCATACACGTTTGCTCACCACATGCATGCCAGGTACCTGTGGAGGCCATAAGAGGGTGATAGGAACCCTGTAAGAGTGGCCAGTGCTCTTAACCTCTGAGCTGTCTCTAACGTTTGTGGCCTGACTTTACATGGGTTTTAGTGATCTCAATTCAGATCCTCATGTGACAGACAGCCCAACACTTTGCGTTTTATTGCATTATTATGTGATATTTTACTCTTGACTTATTGGGGAGCTTGACACCCAGCTCCCAAGTAAATCGCATATGAAGGCCTACTACTTATGAATGCCCAATTTTAGCTTGGCTTGTTTCTTGCCAGCTTTTCTTAAATTATCCGACTCCCTTTAGCCTCTGGGCTTTTATCTTTTTCTATTTCTGTATACCTTTCTGTACTTCTTTCTCCGTGGCTAGCTATGTAGCTAAGTGTCTAGCCCCTGGTGTCCTCTTCTCCTCGTTCTCTGGCTCTTCTTTCTTTTTGTTCTCGGTTCTCCCATTTATATGCTCTGCCTGCTAGCCTTGCCTATCCTTGCTCTTGCCTTGCTATTAGCCATTCGTTGTTGGAGGAGGCCGCTAGTTAGTTCCCGACTTCTTAGCCCCGAAATAATCACACAGAAACTGTATTATTTAAACCACTGCTTGGCTCATTAGTTCCCATTAGTTCTTATTGGCTAACTCTTACATATTAATTTAACCCATCTCCATTAATCTATGTATTGCCACGTGGCTGTGGCTTGCCAGTTAAAGTTCTGGCGTCTGTCTCTGGCAGAGTACATGGCTTCTCTCTGATTCTACCTCCTTTCTCCTAGCATTCCGCTTAGTTTTCCCTGCCTAGCTCTGTTCCCCTATAGCTCAGCTATAAGGCCCAAAGCAGTTCCTTCATACATTAATGGTAATCACAGCATACAGAGGGGAATTCCACGTCAGTTCATCCCTTTATTAGGACCATCAGGTGTTTTAGACAGGCACAGAAACACAGCTTCACAGAATTAAACAAATGAAGTATAAACCAAAGTCACACACCTGAAAATAATATTCCCCAACATCGCATCTCTTTATTCTCTGTGTTATTGGAGGACCTTCACTGTTTAAACATGCCAGCCATCATCTGGCCTAGCAATTTCAGAAGGTGAGTGGTGTACTTAGAGATAGCCTTAAGATGGCCTTTGTAGTGAAATTGAACAAGGAAATAATGAGTATTGCTTATTATGTTGTAGGTACAGTCTAAGTTATGCTTAAATGTTAATAAGATATAAATTTAATTGCAGAATTGTTTGAAGTTAATAGCCATAGGTGTTGCTGGAGTCAATTGAGGCCATAGTGTGAGTGAACACCCTCGTGTTATTCCAAGGGTTTTTGGGGTGACAGCGCGAGTGACATTTGTGTTTGAGGTTTCCTGTGTTGTAATGCACTAGCTCTCGGAGATCAGCTTTTCTTGCTCTTGTCCTGAAGTTTGAGCTGAATGAGAATGTGCTTAACAACAGTTATTGCTTGAGGTGGAGTGTGTTCTAATGTGTTTTCTCTGTAGTTGTGTGTGTGTGTTAAATATGTGGAGGGCAGAAGACAACTTCATGAAGTTGACTCTCTTTCCATCTTTATGTGGGTTCTGGGTATCAAAGTTGTGAGTCTTTACCCATTGAACCATCTGGCTGACCATTGGTTCTTTTTTTGGTCTAACCTTTCCTGGTTTCCCACTTCTCACATTGAGAGAATGAAGCCCTGGCCCTGTCTTGAGTGCAGTGTTGGTGTTGTGCTGTTTAGCACACAGTATGTAGGTCTCCTGCAGTTACTGGAACAGCCCAAAGGGTAGCTGCGGCTTTGACTGTTCTTCACCACCTCAGAGTAGTTTTGCTATGGTAAACGTTGTAGATGTAGTTCCCCATCAGAAGGAAGGCTAGTGTTTCCTGTACAGTGCTGACAAGTGTCAGAGCTCTAGGATCCATGATTGTGACTTTCCATTAACTGATAAGCACCTTCAGCTCAGCCTGCGCTAAATATGTGGTGACTCCCGGTTCTGACCCATGTTGCTGTAGAATGTGTGTGTGTGTGTGTGTGTGTGTGTGTGTGTGTGTGTGTGTGTGTGTGTGTGAGAGAGAGAGAGAGAGAGAGAGAGAGAGAGAGAGAGAGAGAAATTAGGGCTTGAGTGTATGTGAGAGACAGAGATAGGTAAATATTAGGGAATGAACCCTGTGCTTTACAAAGGTAATTGTTCCTTGTTTGGTGTTTGATGCCCAATCCATTCTTTTTCCTACCTTAGTATCTCAGGGATCTCATGTGAGGTCTAATGACCAGGCACTATACTATTACATGTTTAAAGAGGGTGGGCCGAGGAAGCCCAAGCAGAGTGAAGCTTATTACAGATTAGGGTTCTAATATTGCAGATGGCCAAAAATTTCCTTTTCTGCCTTGTAATTTAAAGAAGGAAGGAAGGAAGGAAGGAAGGAAGGAAGGAAGGAAGGAAGGAAGGAAGGAAGGGAGGGAGGGAGGGAAAAACCCACCACCTCTTAAGGTCATATCCAGCCTTTCTTGGATGGACAGAACGGGCTTCTCCCCACTGACGGGTCTGTCTTTGCAGTGACTTGAGCAATGGTGCAGATGGGATGCTGGCCACAAGCTCCAATGGGTCTCAGTACAGCGGCTCCAGGGTAGAGACCCCTGTTTCGTACGTTGGGGAGGATGATGATGACGACGATGACTTTAATGAGAACGACGAGGAGGATTGATTACTCAGCCTGTAGACCCCTTCTTCAAATTCAGCTTCAGGAAAAAATTACTAGAGAAGAAAACTTAAAGTGGGACTTTTTGTTCTTTTTGGCCTGCTTCCAAGAAGATATCCATGAGTTGTTGGGTTAGCTGTGCACCTCCAGTAAGGACTGTGCCCGCCATGGTGTGAGCTGTGTTGCAGATGTTTTGAAGCCAGCGTGCTGATGCAGAGCCCATATTTACTTTTAGGATTTTGTGTTTTTGCGCTTTCTCTTTCTCTTTTTTATTTTGTTTGAAGTTTATTTTGCCCCTCAACAGTTGTTGCTGGGTTTGCTGAGGAAACTGCACTGCACCCACACCAGTGACAATAATAAATGCTACCCTTCCTGGGCATCCAGCACCCAGGTGGTAAATTACCAGACTTCAGGGTGAATTTTCCTTTCACTTGTTAAATCATGCGGTGTCCAAAGAACCAAGCCAATAGCAAAGCTCTAGTTTTTAAACATTAAGCGCCATACGTCTTATTATGACTTTATTTTTCCTTAAATTATATTGACTGTTGTAATTCCATCAAGTTTGTACACTTTTTTTTTCTATTGCAACAACAAATTGCAAAGTAGTTTTTCTTGTTTGTTTGTTTTTGTTTTGTTTGGAAGAAGTTTACTGCCACGCTGGTGCAGCTATGGAAATTGTCTAGAAAGTTTGCTTATGGTAAATTTGCCTGATTTCTTACAGGCTACGTTTGGAAACTTTTTATTATATAGTTGTTTACATACTTATAAGTCTATCATTTAAAGACGTGTACTGAAACAAATGTTGTATTTGTTTCATGAGCATCTTCCTGTAATCTATTATAAAGTTGAAATTAAACATAGAGAATGTTTTAACAGTTTTTTAAGTCAAAATTTGTCAATCATTTTTAATAGTTCTTTTTTTATAAAAAGAAAAAGGAATTTAAGGACAGGCAATAGTCTCTTAAAATTTATTCACAAAAACTCGTTAACTGCACAGTTGCTCTTAGCTGCCTGTTCTAAAATGATAGTCTTTTTATTGAAACACAAATAAACTTTTCTGTAATATTTTATGGAATATAAAGAGACTTTAATTGTTTGACTTGTTTAACTCGGCACTGTTAGTTTTATTAATAAAACGTGCATGGGCATTTTAAACAGGCTCTGTGTTTGTGTGACTCAGGACTGTCGTGAGTGGATGAATTGGATACCAGCTCAGCAGCAGCGTCCTGGTATGTCTCATGGCCTCACAGTCCCTCCAGTGCCAGGCATGGCAGGTCAGGAAGGAGGAAAGGAGATGAAGCGGGAATTGGGTCATGAGTACCTTCTCTGGGTGCCCAAGTACAGAGGTTCGGTCTTTGACCTTTTCCTCTATCCTGAAAGTTAGGGTTCACTTTGTAGGTTTGACTTTCAAAAATACTTGAAGACTGAGCGTTCTGGAGAGGAGGAATGGGTATACCAGCAGTCTCTTCATGCCTAGACAAATGCACTGGTAGAAACTGCCAGATACAACTACTTAAGGACTGTTTGAAATAGGTACAGACAAGAGGTTCTTGACACTGGAGCTTCACTATGTCTTCAAGCTCTTCTACCCTTTGGCTGACTAGATTTAAAAGTTGGTACCTTTTTTTCCACCCCTCTCCTCCATTTTTCTTTTCTCCTTTGGGATTCCAGACACTGAAAACTCAGACATTAAAAAGCAACCTTCTGTTTGGGAAGTTGACTGGGCATGCCCAGGGAAAGAGGTACAGAGTTGACTTGAAAAGGCTTGTGGGTGGCATTTCTGGCTGATCCACCCCGAATGCAGATAACCCACAGCTGAGAGTTCAGAACAGCAAACCTTGGAAATAGAATTCACTTTCTGGACATTGTGAACAGATTTAATTGTCTTGTCTTCAGCAGAAAGAGGACACTAGGAAAACGAAAATGGTGTTGCACTTCCAGGAAGCGGTAGATCAGACACTGTGCCCGAGAGGCTAGAAAGAAATCCTGGGCAGAATGGACTGGAATAATTCACTAGGTAGCATCAGAAGTAGAATTAGCAAACTTGATGAATCCCCAGTCTGAGGGAACAGGAGAAAAAACGTTAAAGACAGAAGGAACACAGCTCTGACAGGCGGGGAGTGTGTGAAGAACTCTATGTGACTGAACTCTTCAAGCCGTGAAAGGCCCCCTGGTGAAGCATCCAAGAAACACGTTCCAAGTAAACTGAGGCTGTGTTCTCACGGACGAATTTTCCAGAAGGTAATGTTAAAAGAACTGTGGTAGTTTGGTCTGCATAAGCTTATAGGGAGTGGCACTATTAGGAGATGTGACGTTGTTAGTGGTGGTCTGTCACTGTGGGGGCGAGCTTTGAGGTTTCCTGTGCTCAGGATACCGCCCACTGTCTCAGACCATTCCCTGTGGCCTGCAGGATGGAGGACTCTAGCAACTTTCGCAGCCCCGTGTCTGCCTGCACACCTCCATGATGGTAATGGACTAAACCTCTGAAACTAACCTACCCCAAGGAAACGTTTTCCTTATGAGTTGCTGTGATCATGGTGTCTCTTCACAGCAATAGAAACTCACTCGTCACATGTGTGCATTCCTCAGGAACATCCAGACATTTGCCATCTGTGAGGCTGCGAGGCAGTAGGCTGATATGTTGAGAATGCTGGGAAGAGCAATAGGACATCCATCGGGAGTCCTGCCAGCCCATGGAGCACTTGCTGTATAAGCCTGGCGACCTGAGAGCAGTCTCTGGAATCATGCACATAAACAATAATAAATTGTAAAGATTTTTTTCAGGATTTGATTTTCAGTTTCATATCCTGTCACTGGACAGGCTACAGAGTAAGACTCTGCTTCAACTTGGACTTTCTTCCCTAAGAGCCGTACCTCCCCCAGACAGTTTCTCTGTACTTTTGGAGCCTGTCCTGGAACTTCCTCAGAAGACCAGGCTGGCCTCGAACTCACAGAGATCTGCCTATCTCTGCCTCCCGAGTGCTGAGATTGAAGGTGTGTGCCACCACTGCCAGTCGAGAATTTTTTTGGGGGCTGGAGAGATGGCTCAGTGGTTAAGAGCATTGCCTGCTCTTCCAAAGGTCATGAGTTCAATTCCCAGCAACCACATGGTGGCTCACAACCATCTGTAATGAGGTCTGGTGCCCTCTTTTGGCCTGCAGACATACACACAGACAGAATATTGTATACATAATAAATAAATATTTAAAAAAAAAGAAAAAGAATTTTCTTTTTTTTTTTTTTAAGAATTTATTGGGTATGCAGTGTTCTGCTTGCATGTATACCTGCAGGCCAGAAGAGGGCACTAAATCTCATTATAAGGGTACTAAACAGTGACCAGAAACCAAAATGAAGGACACAATGCAAACATAGGAACAACAAAACATTGCTAGCATTGCAATGTTTTTTTTCATAACTTAAGAGACTAATGCATTGAAAAAATAGCTCCTGTGCACGCTATATAATTGAGACCAACAACTAAACCTACATGTTCATCTCTGCAGAAAAGGCCTTTTACAAAATTCAGTAACCTTTTTGATGGTCAGCAAATATTGAAAGAAACAGATGTGAGGTCATGAATGAATGGCCTCTGAGCGTGATACACAGGGTAAGGTACTTATTAGAACATGGCGAGGGGTCACTATTAATTCTGCTCAACATAGTCCTAGAAATTCTATTCAGGGAAGTCAGAGTAAAAAAATAAAAAAAAATCTCCATTTGTGGATGATATAATCTTACGTATCAGAAATCTAAAGGAATCCACTAAAATACTTTTAGGACTAATACAGATGCAAGAAAGCACCTTAATTTTGTATAGCTCTCGTGGTTCAAAAGGAACCGAACCCATAGAACGAACATACTGCAAAAACGGATTTACTAGATTGATTTACATAACGTGGACTGGGTAATCCCCAACAGTGGCTACTTACCTGCTGGAGTAGTTCCCAATGCTGAATGCATCAGCAATCCCCTCTGGAGCTGGAGGTGTGGAGGATTGCTGGAGAAAGGCTGAGGAGGTTGGGTTCTGCTGTCAGTAAAGGATGATACAGTGTAGATGCACTCACAGTAGGAGGAAACTCATAGCACTGCTCTTTCCTCTGACATTATAACTGGGCTACCACATATAGGGGAAGGGCCCCCATACAGTTCACCTTAGAAACACGCTCACAGATCTGCTTAGTCGACCCCAGATCCGCTCTAGTTGATAAGCAAGATTAGCCATCAAACTGCGACCAAAATAACAGAATAACACAAAGGTAGATTATTTTGGCTTGGCTTCGGAGATTTGAATCCATAATTCTAGGTTCCATTGATCATGGGGCCTTAGTAAAGAGTATCATGACAGACACTGGCAGGAAGTTAGCGCATAGGTGGGGTTGGGGATCAGCTGAAACATTCAAAGGATGCTCCCAGTGACCTACTTCTCCAGCTAGACTCTACCTCCAAGTGTTATCACCTTTCCAGTCTTCACAGCTGCAGACTGAACACTCAATCCAGACACGAGGAGGACGGTTCACATTTGGATAGTAAGGCAAAGTGACAGAGGAAATCTGAAAAGGACATAAAGATAAATTTACACTGGTATAATAAAGAATAAAATTCTTAACTGACTTACCCAAGGAAATGAAAGACTTGGTGAACTCTATAAAACAGAAATTTATGAAAACATTCCATATGGTGTAGAAGATAATGCTGAGAGAACATCCTCGGGATCCCTACCCAAATCCTAATAGTGGGATTTGTGGAGAGGGACGACCCACCCAAATTCAAGGCACTCTGATTTGCAAAACAGTCTTGAAAGTGAATAAAACTGAGCCCTCAGACTTAATTTCAGACTCTACTGCTGGTATGGGCAGGAAGCCAAACAGACTACAGGACTGGCAAAGCAAGAAAACACGCTTGAGCAAGTGTTCTTGGGCTGTCTGGTGGGGAAAAGCAGAGACTTTCTTCAACAAATGGTGTTGGGAGAACTGAGTACCTGCATGCAAGTGAGTGAAGGATTGGCGGAACGCCATCTAAAAAGTCAAAGGGCACTAAAGAGACGGCTCAGTAGTTAAGAACACTGGCTGCTCTTGCAGAGGGCCCAGATTTGATTCCCAGCACCCACACGGTAACTCAAAACCATCTGTAACTACAGTTCCTGCAAATCTCGTGCCTTCTGACTTCCACATGGTACACAGGCATACATGCAGTCACAACACCCACACATAAAGTAATTTTTTTTAAAAAAAGCTAAGATGGACCTAAATGTGAGATCTAAAACTATGAAACTTAAGAAAACAAGGCAAAACTTTACAGTGTTGGATTTGGCGATAATTTATGACACCAAAGATATCAGATGAAAAACAACACTGTTGTAAGCCTCAAGAAAAAAAAGCAAAGCATGCATTGGAACAGAAGTGCTCACCCACAGGTATTAGTTCCTTTTTCTCATCTGTGTGATAAAACACGTAACAAAGATCCACCTAAAGAAGCTAATGTCTGCTCGCAGCGTGTGAGGCTGCCGTTCACCATGGTGGGGAAGGCATGGCAGCAGGAACACGGGACAGCTGCCCACGCCACATCTGTGATCAGGAAGCAGAGAAATGAATGCTTGTCCTTAGCCCCTTTTCTTTTATTTAGGTCTAGATGCCAGTCCATGGGATGACATCTTTCACATTTGGGGTGAATCTTCTCTGTCCGGCTAAACTTTTCTGGAAACTGCTTACAGATACCCCAGAGTGTTTCTATAGTGATTCTAAGTCTCCTCCAGGTGACAGATTAATCCTCACACCACAGGATGAAAGAGATATATGCAAACCCTGTGAAAAAAGTCGTATATAAAATGGAGAGAACCCTTAAAACGGAACAGTAGCAAGCAGAGCGCTTGGTGGAGAATGGGCAAGGCTGTGGTTCAGTGCCTCTCTGTGGAGATCGGCAGTGGTCTGAGAACATGAGAAGGTACTCGACACAAGAATTGAGAAATGGGCCGGGCGATGGTGGCGCACACCTTTAATCCCAGCACTCGGGAGGCAGAGGTAGGTGGATCTCTGTGAGTTCGAGACCAGCCTGGTCTACAGAGCTAGTTCCAGGACAGGCTCCAAAGCTATAGAGAAACCCTGTCTCGAAAAACCAAAAAAAAAAAAAAAAAAAAGATTTGAGAAATGGGAATTAGAACCATAAAGAGATGCCACGTCACTTTATGAAGACCTGTGACGCAGAAAATAGAGTAAATGCCAAGTCATTATGGTCTGAGTCTCTAAATGCCAGGTCGCTATGGCTTGGATCTGTAATGGCCCCTCACAGCTTTTGTCTGGGGTGTGGATTTGCTTCTTTTTTGTTGTCATTTTAAGACATAGTTTCCCGTATCCCAGACTGACCTTAAATTTGCTACATAGCTGAAGATGGGCATTAACTTCTGTTCTTTCTGCCTTTGACTCCCAAGTGCTAGGATTACAAGCATGTGTCACCATACCAGGTTTATATATGCTGGGTTCTAACCCAGGGCTTTGTACAAGCTAGGTAGGTGCTACCAACTGAGCCCTGTTTCCAGCCCAAGGCCCATACAGGCTGCCCCTTAGTGTGACGCTTTGGGAAGCTGGGGGATTGTAAGAGGGGGGGTCTAATGGGAAGACTTCAGTCCTTTTGGGGGATCTGCCCTTAAGAGGAATCCTGGAATTTGAGATTTTTTTTAGAAAAAAAAATTCTGTCTCCTGACCATAATGTGGAAAGCTTCATTTACTATGTCTTGCCATGATATCATGCCCCTACTAGACGCTTACTAGGCAATAGGTCAACCTGGTCAACCTGAAGGCCACAGCTGTGAGCCCAAATGAACCTTTGTTCTCTACTAAACGGCTTATCTCAGACATTCACTTTAGCAACAGAAAGCTGAACAACTGTTCCATGCTGGTTAGGAGGCAGGAAATAGAATTCCTGCTGGTGGATATGAGAAATGCAGTCACCTTAGTGGAAAACACGAGGTCTGTCCCTTAAAGAATTAAAAACAGGAGTTTGCTGTATGTGGAAAACCTTGGACGCGGAACTTGGAGACACATCACACACTTACGATCACAGCACCATTGATCGCCAATAGCAAAAAGGAACAAATAACCCAAATGCCCACCGATAAAGGATATAAAGGACAAGACATGGACAATACCCACTAAAATTTTAAAACTTTAGTCTTGATGGAGAAGGAAATTCTGACACATGATGAAACCTGACAGTATCAGCCAATCAGAAAAAATACTGTATGGTTCTAACTGGATGCTTTTCTCTATCTCACCTGGTCCCTTTGGACTGGTTTCTCTTCTGCCCACTGGTCCCTACAGCCACTTATGAAATAATCATTCAGAGGCTTAATATTAATTATAATTATTTGGCTGATGGCTCAGGCTTCTTACTGGCTAGCTCTACATATAAATTAACCTATTTCTAATAATCTGTGTATGCCGGTCATGCTCTGGCATCTTCTCCAGAGGCTGTTGACATTTCACTGACTACGCCTTCTTTCTCGTCATAGTTCTGTTTGGATTTCCCACCTAGCTGTATTCTGCCCTGCCATAGGCCAAAGCAGATTCTTTATTAACCGATGGTAATAAAACATATTCACAGCATACAGAGGGGCATCCCGTATCATATGGTCCCACTCATATGAGGCCCCAAAGTTAGACACAAGGAGACAGAAGGTGGAGTGGTTGTCCGGGCTTGGGGTGTGAAATAAGTGCTTGGTGGATACAGTGACGGTGTAGGGAGATGAGGAACCCTGTGCGTAGATGCGGACAATGGGTGTGAAGCTGTGTGAGCAAGCAGATGTCCCCAGGCTGCCCTTAAAATGTCAAGTTGCACATATTATGGTAGGTAGGAAGGAAAGACTGCCAGGCATGAAAGGGTATGCTATATAGTTTATGTCAGCTTGACACAAGCTAGAGTTTTGAGAGGTGGGAATCCCAACTGAGAAAATGTCTCCATAGGATCCAAGGCACACTTGTAGGGTATTTTCTTAATTAGTGACTGATGTAGGAGAGTCCACCATTGTGGGTGGGGTCATCCCTGGGTTCTACAAGAAAGCAGGCTGAGCAAGTCAGTAAGCAGCATTCCTCCGTGGCCTCTGCATCAGCTCTCGTCTCTAGGTTCCTGCCCTGCTTGAGTTCCTGTCCTGACTTCCTTCAGTGATGAACTACAATGTGGAAGTGTAAGCCAAAAAAAAAAACCCTTTTTCTTCACCAAGTTGCTTTGGTCATGGTGTTTCTTCATAGCGATAGTAATCATAGCTAGTACAGTTGGTCCCAGGAGTGGAGTGTTGT
This sequence comes from Microtus ochrogaster, assembly GCF_000317375.1. Taxonomy (NCBI): domain Eukaryota; kingdom Metazoa; phylum Chordata; class Mammalia; order Rodentia; family Cricetidae; genus Microtus; species Microtus ochrogaster. Next base: position 4,864,491 of record NW_004949105.1, on the reverse strand, counting down.
GACAGACCTGACCGTGTTGTTTTGAGGGGGGATTATGGAAGGACTTTGGAACTTTGGGCTAGAAAAGCTGTTGAGTGTTGAGAACTCAGTGAGCTGTTCTGTAGGAGCGTGAAAGAAAGGAATATTGAGGGCAGTGTAGACAATGGAGGCTTGGCTTGTGAAGGTTCAGAGGGAAACAGGGACTCTACCAGGACTTCTGAATCAAGAATCTGTGGGCTGAGAAATCAGCTGTGATTGACAAGAGACCAGAAACAATAGAGAAAAGCCATGCTTTACTGGAACAATAGATGCTGGTCAGCTGGAGCTAAGTGGTTATCGATGAGTAAGATGAGACCTTCACCACTGAGGTGAAATCTTCTGGGACGTGTTTCCTCAGAGTCCACACCCAGAGGCTGTGTTCCAAAGTTGGTCAAGGTTGCACCTTCTGCTGCTGGCTGAATTTGGTAGTGTAGGGGCCTCCCAGGTGTTGCTGGTTTTGAAGTGATGACGGGGTCATGAAAAGCAGCTGTACTGGGAGAGTCCAGGATAGGGCACTGGAGAAGGTGTGACTTCCGTAATAGTTGAAGCCCCAGAATTGAAAGGTTCACGGAGGCTTGGCACCATGAAGAGAGCCATTGTTGAAAGTGCAGCCCAGTTGCAGCAGAGGACACCAGCATTGTGGAGATGCCAGGGCCATGGGATGAACACTAATAACAGCACAGTGGAGCGAAACCATCCAGAGCCTAGAAGACAAGCTGTGTGCTGCAGAGGGCAGAGCCGGAGAAGTGACTGAAACCCTTTGGAGGAGTCCAGTAGGTTGTGTGGGTCCCAGACGGACATTGCTTTATATACACTGTCGGGAGTTTTGTTTTGCTTTGATCTGATTGTTATTATGCCTTGGTTCTTCCCTCTTGAAGTAAGAAATCATTTAACTACATTTTTTTTATTTTTACAAGCACCCACAGTTGAGAGATTTTGAACTTTTAAAGGGGATTTTGGAATTTTAAAGAGACGAGATATTTTAAAGAGATGAATAGTTAATGTCTGCATTTGTAAAGACTGTGGAACTTTTAAAGTTGTTTATGTTCTTATGTGAGATCTCAGGGATGAATGAGAAAGGAAAGGTGTTTACAGTGATGTGTTTGTGTGTCTAGTGACAAGGGATCAATTGTGCTGGCTGGTTTTATGTCAACTTGACATGAGCTAGAGTCATCTGAGAGGAGGGAACCTCAATTGCGAAAATGCCTCTATAAGACTGGGCTGTAGGCAAGCCTGTGGTATATTTCCATAATTAGTTATTGATATGGGAGGGCCCAGCCCATGGTGGGTGGAGTCATCCCTGGGTTCTATAAGAAAGCAGGCTGGGAGAGCCATGAGGAGAAAATCAGTAAGCAGCACCCCTCCATGGCCTCTGCATCAGCCCCTGCCTCCAGGCTCCTGCCTGTTTGTGTTCCTGTCCTGACTTCCTGTGATGATGAACAGTGCTGTGGAAGTGTAACCCTTTCCTCCCCAATTTGGTCACCGTGCTTCATCACAGCAATAGTCACCCTAATCAATACAGAGCTGGATGTTTTACTTGGCTTGGTCAGAATCAGTGGATGCTTCTGAAAACCGCTGTTTGCTAATGGAAATGAAAATGACCCCTTCCCCCAACTCTTGAGCCTCGAGTTACTGTAAAATATTCTACAGAGTGTGGAACATGAAGGGGGTACACAGAACGGTAGATGCATGTCTAGGTCTTACACCTCAGGAAGCCCTGTACCTGTTGCACTGCATGTGCGCATGTGTCTGTATCCTCCTGTGCTGTGTTCTATCTCAGCTTGGAAGAGACAAATGCAGGCTTTTTGGATGCAAAGGAGGCCGTAAGAAGTGTGAGTGTCTTGAAGGAAAGAGCCTGATACCTTGGAGGCTAAGACTGGAGATGGTCACAGGGTAGGTCTGTGGGCAAAGTGACAGGCTGTTTGTGTGGAACTGAGTGTCCCTGCACCTTAAGCCATCTCTGAGCTGTGTGCCCCAGTGATTGAGGTGTCAAGGACACTTGTACTGTGATTGAAATCATACAAAGGCTTTAAAGAAAAGAGCATTTGGTTCTTCGTAATTTTTTTTTCCCGGCTCAGGAAAGACATGACTTTTTCACACAGGATAAGAATGATTTTAATATAGTTTGTTTTTATGGCATGGGGGTTGGAGTCTCAGAGGCACAAAATTGGGAATGTGTCATGCCGGGGTGACCAATGTTACACTGATATGGACCCTTAGTTCATATTGAAGCTCAGGAAAGACAGGTGATCACTGGGCAGTAACACCAACAGATGGGTCACTCTGGGGTCTCTGCAGTGGTCACAGGACTCTGGGCTCCTGTGGTATCCTCACAGCTACAATTGGATTGCAGACATATAAGGAAACATACATATAACTGAGCTGGTGATGTTCAGGGGAGTGCTGGCGGGAGCACGGTGTCCTGGTGTCAACAGATGGTTGTCACCAGCCAGATGGTTGTCACCAGCTGAACTGCGTTGGATGTGGCTGTGCACGCTGCCCAGCTGAGGGTGTACCCTCAAAAGGGAAGGGCCTGCTGGGCGTCAGTAGGTGTGGAAGATCACTTCTGCTTACTTCTGTATTGTAAGCTTGAACTCCACTTTCCCTTCATACGGGTCGTGGGGATTGTCGAAGGTCACATGGTCTGCCAGGATCTTGCACACGATGAGGACTTCTGTGTTCTTGGGGACGTTGAGAAGCTTTGCTGCCACCAGAGGGTTACTGTAATGGGGCTGAAGTGGGAGTACAGGGGAATGGGACGCTTGGGGGAAAACCTTAAACTCCTGATCCTCCTGCGGCCCCTTCCCGGTTGTTGGGTTTCCGGTTTTTTGCCCTTTTGTTTTGCTTTTTTTTTTTTTTTTTTTTTTTAATTGAAAATGGCTTTCCTGTTGCTAGGTAACTTAGCAAGCGCATTGGGGCTGAGAGAAACAGACCTACCTGGGCTTTCTTGCCGTAGTAGGGGAAGTAGTGGAGGCTGAAGGTACCATTGGGTGGGTAGTACTCAACCTGCAGGGGCTCAGGGTACTTCTGGGGATGTCGGTGATCCTCCTGAGGAGGAGAGAACGCAGCTGAGTCTAGGAGCACCAGGGCACGTTCTCCTTTGTGTCCAAGTACACATGTGAGTTGTGTGTGTACCGTGTGCCAAGCACTGGTGGCAGTGCCAGCGATCCCAACAAAACTTTGCATGTCAGAGTGATAGGGTCAGCCTTGCACTGGTCAGCTTTCATAGTCAGGCCTGAGAGCCTGGCAAGGACCCAGTTCCTCAAAAGGCCGAACCTCAGCCACTTCCCACCCCACTTGTTCCATCTGACAGTCCTGGGTGAGTGGTGGGATTGGGGAAACTGTGTTTGCTTATTAGCATTGTGAGGTGAAAGCTGGCAAGACCAAGGGCTCATTTGCCAAAGCCAGGCTCCGGGTCGGTGCATTTTGCTGGATTAAGTGTAAACACTTGTTCCTGGGAGCCATTTCCTTTTCGTTGTTGGAGGCAGACCTGCCCAACGGGTAGCTCACATTCATCCAGGAACAATGAATGACCTCTCAAATCTAAGGTCAGCTTGTGTGTGGCCACAATCATTTCAAAAGTGAAGAGCAAACACACACCTGACGCCCTAGGGACAGAGCTCTGGCAAGACAAATGTTCCCTGGATCACTCCCGGAGGTGCCCTTTTGACATGTCAGTTAGGGCTCAGCATTATAAACAAACCTTGGGAAACATTTAGTGAAGGTAAGTTTAATATTCAATATTGTCCTTAGTCATTTTGTAAGAGATCAATGCCACCTAAGTAGACATACTAAGCCTCATTAAGCAACAACACTGTTGGTGGTCTGGAATATTTTTATAAATAAAAGCTATAGACAGTGTGGGGGTGAGTCACCCACATCAATGCCAGGCTCTCTGAGTGCTGCACAGACCTGGTGATGGGGAACCCCAGCTACAGCATTATTGCATTGTGCTATCACTCCAGACAATGCTTGACAGGTGACAGTTGGCACGTGCTCAGAGTTAACTTGGGTCCCCTCCCCCAACCTCAGCTGTACTCACCTGGAAGGTGCAGTCCACTCGGGGGGCTGTGTTGTTGCTGGGCAGGAACTTGACAATCTGGAAGAAAGGCTGTGATGTACCCCGGTGTGCAGGTGGATACTCACGTGTGCTTCTGAGCCATCGCTCTGGGGTACTGCGGTGTAGGAGGGCGGCTGGCAGTGGCAGAGCGTCTGCGTCTGCTGTGGTGATATGCAGCAGCCTTCCTTGCTGCAGAATGGGTCTACCTGCCGCTCTCAGTGGCCTCCAAAGCCTCACATTCCTTCCCTAGACTTTTTGAGCCTCAGCCATTGTCTCCTGAGCTCTGAACAGGACCTGCCTTTGGCAAGAGCATCAGCTGCCACATGGACCAGTGCAACCCTGATCATACCCTGCTCACTAGGCAGTTCCGGGGAGCCCTTCCACGCTGGATAGCCTTGTGGTGGGTTCAGTGTATGAGCGTGTGGCAGTGAGACTGATTGGGTCTTCACCTGCCACTTGGTCCCTTGAAGCGTGACCCCAAGCCCCTATTGCCTGAGTGCCACTCAGCTTGACCGCATTTCTTCCTCTTGCTTACGGTGCCTCTGTTCTTAGGGCATTGGTGGGACTTACTGCCACCAGCTTCAGTACCACTGAAGCCCCAGTGATTCCTGTAGGACCAGCCCTGGAGGACTCCTGTTTCTGGGGCAGAAGGAGACCATGTAGGATGCCCCAGCTCCTCCCAGTCTGAACCTACAACTCAAGGCCCTGCTGGTGAAGAGATCTCCTTCATTAGCTCTGTGTCGTGTTTATACAGTATTTATAGTTATAAGGCTGGCAAGACACTGTCTGAGTAGAAAATTCTAGACTTGTATTTAAGAGCTGAACATAATGAATATGAATGGAGTCAGGGTGAGGCATGATGAAGGGCCCCAGGACCATCGTTAAGTGTGAGGAGGGGTTCCTTACCACTCCAGAGCCACCTCCAAAGTGGGGCCTTGACACTCACCCTGTTCATTTTAATAATGAAGCAGGGCTTTCCCTCCTCGAAGCCGAAGCTGGGGTCCACCAGGCCGGAGCAGTTCTGCAGCATGTTTGCAGTGAATTTGCAGGAGAACTTGGTGTGGTTTGGAGCCGCAAAACTCTCCTGGAAGAAGTACTTTTCGGAGGTACAGTTGATGCTGTCCTGCTGGGATGCTGGGGTGTAGCCTGTAGAATATACATCTTCTCATCAGCCAGCCCCAAGCTGTCCAGGGAGGCGGTCCCAAGACCCAGCCCCACATTGTCCGTGGAGGAGATCCTGACTCCCCAGCTCCACACTGTCTGTGGGGAGATCCTGAGTCTCCAGCCCCATACTGTCTGTGGGGAGATCCCGAGTCCCCAGCCCCACACTGTCTGTGGAGGAGATCCCGAGTCCCCAGCCCCACACTGTCCATGGAGGAGATCCCGAGTCCCCAGCCCCACACTGTCCATGGGGGAGATCCCGAGTTCCCAGCTCCACACTGTCTGTGGGGAGATCCTGAGTCTCCAGCCCCACACTGTCTGTGGGGAGATCCCGAGTCCCCAGCCCCACACTGTCTGTGGGGGAGATCCCGAGTCCCCAGCTCCACACTGTCTGTGGGGAGATCCTGAGTCTGGGAGATCCCAAGTCCCCAGCCCCACACTGTCTGTGGAGGAGATCCCGAGTCCCCAGCCCCACACTGTCCATGG